>NC_056735.1:202430145-202575145 GCF_019279795.1 Protopterus annectens
TACAGTTATATATCAATGCAGTTATATATCAATACAGAGCACCTTTTTGCTCTATGCAGACTAAAAATTAAGATAGAACAAAGTCATAGTAATTTTGGTATTAACTGTCAACACCACCTTTTGCTTGCTCTCCTCAAATATAAAATGAGATAATGTCCTTTGCATTTGAGGAGGACTGGGCCCTTTGTGCTACTGCAAAGTTAATGTAGCTCATTCTATAGTACAAGAAGTCATAGACTTCAATGCCATGAAGATGGGCAGTTTTGAGTCTCTGTGCCTAGTTAATTCTAGGATTCATTGAGATACAAGTCCTTGCATTTTATGTTCTTAGACAGTGTCTTGAACACCATCATTCTTTAATCGATTCATTTGTTGCTTGGATACTACACCGATATCTACCCTGAACATCTTCATATATTTTGAGGTTATTTGTTGAGATTGCTGGTGCACATGTTCAGTGAGTGACAATCATCTCGAGCCAAGGTTTATACCTCCGAGTGGCTAGCCCTGCTGCATTTATCATCAACATTTTTTAATTACTTAAAGTGAACTGAAACACTTATCATGGGCAGGGATCCACTATTTCACTGCTACTATTTTTATCTGTCATCTGTTTTTCTGAAAGAATAGCATATTATGCAGTAAATCATTTTCCTGGCAGCAACACAGCTTATTTTAGTCACTAACCAGCTGGCTGTAATGACCAAGTCCTCTCTTTATGGACATATACTGTGTTTCTGGTAGCTGGCACACTTTAAACGCAGCTACTGACTACTGTAGTGGTGAAGTTTTACTAGGTGTTTGTGGGGATAGTGTACTCCCATACTAGGAACAACATCATGTTGTCATGTCATTACTATAAAGAAAAAAATGTGAGCTGACATCTTTAAGGTAAGAATATAGCATTGTGCACATGATATATAGATTTGTAAGCACTTGTTTCACATTCATGTTACCTTATTGAAGAGGAGTCACATAACTTGTTTTTGACAATATCTCCATTCCACAGAAATTAGATAATTGGGTTATCTAGCATTCAAGATGTCTGCTTATAAGATCTTTGAAATTTGATATTGCAAGCCTTGACACTGAAAAATAAACTGCATTTAAAAAAAAAAAGTTAGTTCTAACTCTTGTTACTACACCTGTAAAGTACCTTGTGGGGGCTTGTTCTTGCATCCTTGATGTAGGGGATAGTGTTCCGTGACACCCTGAAAGTAATATATGCTAACGCAATGATCACTTTACCTCACAGTATGGGAATAGTCCGAAGTATTCCATTCTATAACTTACTCTGAGGTATTTTAGTCTATAACATAGTGAGATCATTGTTCCTCACAGTATGCGAATACTCCAAGGTATTCCAGTCTGTAATATTATGAGATCACTGTAGCTCACAGTAGGATAATACTCCAGGCTATTTCACCCTATAACATAGTGATATCATTGTACCTCACAGTACAGGAATACTCCAAGGTATTCCAATCTGTAACATAATGAGATTACTGTACCTCACAGCAGGGAAATACTCCAGGGTATTTCACCCTATAACATACTGAGATGACTGTACCTCACAGTACAGGAATACTTCAAGGTATTCCAGTCTATAACCTAGTGAGATAATTGTACCTCAGAATACAGGAATACTCCAAGGTGTTCCAGTTTACAATGTAGTGAGGTCACTGTACCTCACAGTATGGGAATACTCCTAGTTATTCCAGTCTGTAACACAGTGAGATCTTTGTGCCTCCTAGTACGGGAATAGTCCAAGGTATTCCAGTCTATAACATAGTGAGATCACTGTACCTCCCAGCATGGAAATAGTCCAGGTATTGCAATCTATAGCATAATGAGATCACTGTACCTCCCAGTTTGGGAAAACTCAAACGTATTCCAATCTATAACACAGTGAGATCACTGCAGCTCACAGTATGGGAATACTCCAAGGTATTACAATCTGTAAAGTGGTGAGATCACTGAACCTCACAACAGGGGAACTAATACTCCAAGGTATTCCAATATGTAACATAATGAGATCACTGTAACTCACTGTAGGGAAAAACTCCAGGATATTTCACCCTATAACATAGTGAGATTATTGTACCTCACAGTGCAGGAATACTCCAAGGTATTCCAATCTGGAACATAATGAGATCACTGCATCTCATAGTATGGGAATACTCCAAGGTATTCTAATCTGTAAAGTAGTGAGAAACAGGGGAACTAATACCCCAAGGTATTCCAATCCGTAATGTAGTAAGATCACTGCACCTCAAAGCATTGGAAAATGTTCTCTAAAACATACTTCTCCCAAACTTCTGTAAAACATTTTTTTTTTCAGGGACAAAGTACCCCCACCCAAAATGAGGGGAGCACTGCACATTCACCACAGACTTAAATGTACAGATATATATATATATATATATATATATATATATATATATATATATATGTATGTATGTGTTTGTGTGTGTGTGTGTGTGTGTGTGTATATATATATATATATATATATATACAGTTTGCACAACAGTAGAGAGAGAGAGTCAAAATTTACAGTGAATAAAAGCAGTTTCAGTGAATGCACTTCAGTTCTTTTACTTTTGCTGAGTCTACCTTTGGTGAACTGTCAGGAATTCCTGCAAATGAAATTAATGCTTTTTGGTGTCTCTTTTTCTGAGTATATGTCATTGCTGTATTGCCATGCATGTTTGTAGTATAGGATAAATGAACATATGTACACTAATAAAAGTGTAATGATTCCATTATTTATTCTATTATCCTTGATACATGGAATCAGGCCAGTATTCTCACACTCCTAAAATATCAGCATGACTCCACATGGTTTACCTAATAGAATTATAAAGGTGAAGTTAAGGAATACCTACCCAATAGACTGTAGTGCATCTGTGGCATCACCATACAGCTCAGATTTTGATCATATTTTTAATCAACTTTCTTTTAGTGGCATACTAATAAATAACATAAGATATATGCCACTTTTTCATATTCAAGGTTGCAGTTTATTACAATTAGCTAACATTTCTGAATGAGGCATTCCACTGAGATACCACATTTTGTTTTATTATAGTGTTCCCATTTTTATTCAGGCATTATTATGTCTAGGTTTAACATGCAGAAAACAATGTCACAGAGATGCATGTCTGTTATCTATGCATTGTTACATTGTCATTCAGTAGCAAATCAAATATACTATTATTTGTGCAGCTGACATACAGTTCAAAGTGGTCCATTATCCACTGCATCAATGACAAAAATATCATTACTGGTATAATACACAACATTAGCATTAATTCTGCCTGAGATTATATCTACAGACCAATAGACCTGTACTTGTCCTGTTCTTGTATGTGTTGTTTGCTTTGCCATGACATTTCCTACTAGAAGTTGTCTTGTTTATTTCACATCATGTTCTTAGGCTATGATCCGGTACACATATGTTGATATTTCTGTAGCTCTTTGCCAAGAATTAATACAGTAATTATGTTCCCTTGATATATGCAATATTTTATTTTTTTATTTATATGGAATCTGTTTTGTTAGCAATATGGAGAATGGCTATATGTACTGTTGTTAGAGTGAAATTGTAAATTATGTACTGTTATAGACAGACAAATGCAATACAGATGTACAGTACTCACTGGACCATTGAATAAACCATGATCGCAGGTATGTATTTCACCTCATTGCTGTCACCCAAATACAATACAAAACATTGCAATCTTTCCTCATCCAAACATAAACTAGCAATTGCAGCCACTTTACTGACTGTGTATACCACACACACACACACACACACACACACACACACACACACACACACACACACACACACACACACACACGCACCTGCACAAAAATAATAGCTGCATAAAAGAAAAATAATATTGTCTCACTATTTGTCTAGCAGTAGCACTACTGAATAGAAGGAAACTCAATGGTCCCACCACACAACAGAGTAGCAGGGGGAGTATTATTTAAAAAATATCAAATAAAAAAAAAACTTGTTTTGAAGTTCCTTTTATATTGGAAACCTGAGGATCTCTTACAAATACTTTGAAGTTTCCAGATTTTGTTAGAAGGTTACTTTATTATTTATCTATCTATCTATCTATCTATCTATCTATCTATCTATCTATCTATGAATGTATTTATTGATTGCTTTTGTTTACCGGGAAAACTTGAATGGGCACAGGACTCCTTTCCAGCACAGGCCCAGGCAGAAAAGCTCTAAAACAAGTTACATATAAAAATGTTAAATTGCTCAATAGGATACAAAAACTGCAAAGTAGTATATTTTGTAAATAAAGACAATGTAGATATTTATCAAGATACATTTCACAGTATGAAGCATTATAGGTTTTCATGGATACACTGATAGAAGGACTTGCATACCCTGACAAGTAGGAATGGAATTATAGGAAATTTCTTAGATTTGTTTTAACTTTGAGTAGAGGCAGGGAGAAATTAAGACAAGGAAAACTTAAGAATAAATGTGTCACTGGTTAAGTAGAAAATAGTGGATTGGGGAAATAGTAAGAGAGTGGATAGAAAAACAGCTTGGAAGGAGAAATAAGGTGAGGGAAAGGTTAGTAAAGGACATCCTTAGGTAGGGTGGAAGCAGGAACAGAACAAAGAAACAATATATTATTTGAAGTTGTGTTTAAAGCTAAATGAAATTAATTTTGCTTAAGTATGAGTGGAATTCGATTACAACATTTGGCAACATAAGTAAAGTATAAGGAGTCATCAGGACTGTTGTTTGATTTCATGGGGTCTTGTTGTTAAAGATACAGACATCTAGGTGGGGTGTAGCTTTATGCTTTGAACAGAGGGGCAGGTGTCTGATCTGATTTGGTAATTCCAGCCAGTTGAGCAGTTTTAGAGAAAGGCAATGGTGCTGATGGTTTGGCATGTTTGATGCAAAGTTGGCTATTTTGTTGTAGCAGGCCTCAAGTTTGCTTTTTAATGTGGCATGAAGATTGATGAGCAGGATTGATGCATAAAGAACTAAGGGGAGGAGGTAAGATGATGCTAGAGTTATTCTAGAGGAGCTGGTGAGAAATGGTTTAGAGGAAGCCTCGTTTATTGGTGTGTTTTCTTAATAGCTTGATATGATGTTCTACCATGTCAAAGTCAAAGTAAACTTTATTGTCGATCAGATATCTGCAGTAGTGTAAGCTGAACACAACTGCATTGCTTTGATCCCCATGCAAGACATAACAATGAACACATAGTTTGAATGACAGTAAGAATGACAGTAAGACTAATGCAAATACAGTAATAATTAAAATATTAACAACAAAATAAATTACCGCAATTGGATATGAAGACATTAGACAGTATTATACTAATAGATATAGCAAGTCTATGACTTCACATTGTGATTGCTTAGAATATTGCACTTCATCAGTTGTCGTATGATATAGTCTGATGGTCATAGTGCACATATATGGAGCGATGGCACACTCCTGACTATTGCACATTCAGGAAGTAATAGCATAAGGAATCAGGCTAACTGCACCAGTTATAGAAGCAATTTGCCAGAGTGATTGCTATAGCTAATACTTCATAGCAAGTGGCATATTGATCTCATTATTTGCTGTCATGCCTGGCATTCAAGTTCAGCAGCCTTATGGATAGAGAGAAAAAGCTTCTCTTCAGTCTAGATGTTTTGCAGTGTAAGTAATCCCTCTACAAACTCCAATTCCACAATTCAAAAATTCTGAACTAACAGCTAGTCTCCTACAACTAAATAAACATAAAAATATCTGCATTATCTCCCTTTATATATCCCCTGGCGACAACATCTCTACCCTTGAAAATATTCTTCACTGGGCCTCAACCGAAATAAAATTTGAAACCGTCATCCTAGGCGATGTTAATATTGATTGGAATAAAATTAACTCACCTTCTCCCTCCTTATTCATTAACCTGTACAACTTTACCCAAGTAATTCACACTATCACACGCCCAAATAAACACCACCCCCCAGGATCCATCATTGACTGGATCTTAGTCTCCCACCCAAACAAAATAACACTCTCTGGCACTATCCCAGACACCTTTAGTGACCATCTCCCTGCATTCATACATCGCTCAAACAACACCACTAAACATCAGCACCATTACATCCACTCTCGAAATCTTAGCAACTTCAACCCCACAAAATTTTCCAACTCTCTTAAACACATTAACTGGCAAATCCTAAATACTCTTCCCCTTGACAACGCAGTAGAACATTTTAACTCCATTTTCCTAAAAATACTCGACTCCCAAGCCCCACCAAGAAACAAACGGGTCAAAACTAATTCTGCTCCATGGCTTTCCAAAGAAACCAAACAAATCATGAATTGCAGGGATAAATACTGGAAGCTCTACCAGAAAAATAAGATGCCTTCCACCCTGCTTCAATACACCCAACTTCGCAACCAAGCTAAAAAACTAATCATCTCTGATAAAAAAAACTATTATAATAAACTTCAGTCTAACAATAAAGTTAACCCAAAACAATTCTGGAAATCTATTAATTCCCTACTGCACCCAGGATCCAGGAATAATCCCTGCCCAGACCCTAGCAAAACTGACTCTGAACTCAGCTCTCTCTTTAACACATTTTTTACTGACTCTATAGCTAATCTTACCAAATCTTTCCCAGACAACAATCCTTCCTACTCTCATTCCTCTACTCCCTCCTACCCTCTTAACTCCCCTCCTAATTTCCATCTCAAACCTGTTCCAACTACTTTTATAAAAAGACTTCTCACTAAACTAAAGCCTTGCTCAAATGCCCCTGACAACATTCCCTCCTCCTTCCTCAAAGCTGCTGCTGAAGGTATTGCCATCCCCGTCAGCATCCTAATCAATAGATCTTTAAAAGAATCTTACGTACCCAAACTCTGGTGTGCTGCCTTCATCCTTCCTCTTCATAAAGGAGGCAAAAACACTAATATCTCCAACTTCCGCCCAATCGCCCTTCTTTCACCTATATCAAAAATTCTTGAAAAATGTGTCCACCACCAACTTATGCCTTTCTTAACCCAAAATAACCTCATAACTCCTACCCAGCATGGTTTCCGCCCTGGCCACAGCACCATTACCGCCTTACTATCCTTCTTAGAAACAGTAAATCGGGCCTGAGACTCCGGTTTACTAGTATCCTCAACACTACTTGATCTTTCTAAAGCCTTCGACACTATCTCCCACAAACACCTTCTCTGCCATCTCTAACCTTCATCTCTCCCCTGAAACCCTCTCCTGGTTCTCCAGCTACCTATCTGACAGATCACAAGCTGTCAGATGGAATAACTCTACCTCCTCCTTCCTGCCCACACCCACCGGTGTTCCCCAGGGATCCATCCTTGGACCCATGCTCTTCAACATCTTCATAAATAACCTTCACACTGTCATCCCTGACACAACAGTTATCCAATACGCTGATGACTCCACCTTAGTTTGCTCCGCTGCCAACCTGCCAGAACTACTGTCAAAAACTCAAATAGCTTTTTCCACTACCGAGAACTGGATGCACTGCAACCATCTCTCTCAACTCTAATAAATCTAAAATACTTCTCTTCCCACCCACCAGGGCCTACTCCTTCGACAAAATGCTTTCAAAGTCCTTAGCCAAAGCAACACTGCCATAGAAGTGGTTCCTTCTGCTAAACTCCTTGGTATCACCATAGATGAATACCTTAAATTTGATATCCACGTACAACAAAACATCAAAAAACCCCACCAAAAACTTGGTATGCTCTACAGGAATAACCGCTTTCTCCAACTCCTCCAGGCATGCTTTAGCAACTACCTATCTCCTTCCTTCCTTACTATATGGAGCCCCTCTTCTAACTAACCTGTCTTCTTCCATCACCTCTAAACTTGAAACTTGCTATAATAAAATCTCCAAATTCGCAACCAAATCCAAAACCTGTACTCACCACTGCCTCACCCTACAATCATTGAACTGGCTGGAACTCCCTAACTACCTCGACTACCTCCAAATTACCACTGCTCACAAATTAATATTCTTTCCAAATAAGTGCCCAGCACTAACAAACATCCTTCCCCCTTACATCCCAACCAGATCCCTGAGATCTGAACATCAAAATTTAATCTCTATTCATAAACCCAAACGCCCTGCAGGCCAACTCCTTCTTTCTTTCATTGTAGGCAAAAAATGGAACTCTCTTCCTCCCTCACTTAGGACGATACCTGACCCCGAATATTTCAAGACACAACTTTTCTCATTTCTATCTTCCAAACGCAAATGCTCCTGCCTTCACCCTACATAAAACAAATAAATTTCCCCATAGAGCCTACTAAACTCCTGATGCAAACTTCACTACTTCCTCTCCTTTTCTATTTACCTTACACAAACCTAATCCATCACCTTCTGATCATTCAATTTCTCTCTCAACTCTTAGCATGTATATAACGCAACTATCCAGTAATCACTGATGCCTATTAATTGACAATTGATTCTTATTGCTCTGAATGTAAAAACCTGCAACCTTTGTCTCATTGCATATACAATGACAATTTATTATTTTACTATACCTGTTTTCTATGAATTCATACATGTATTTTACCTTTGTATTTGGCATTTTTGTAACCTCTAATTGTGTTTCTTATGGAGCTTTTCTCCCCGGGCCTCCACTGAAAATGGGCACATTCTGGCCCAGTGGACTTCCCCGGTAATCAAACTGAAATAAATAAATAAATAAAATAAATAAGCTGCAGTACCACCTGCCCAAGGAAAGGTGGAAGTACATTCCATGGGCAGGTGACCGGTATTGTTGGTTATCTTCCTAGCTCGTCCCACACACCGAGTCTTGTGCAGATCATCCATGGATGGGAGTGAGGAACCAATGACTTTTTCCGCATCCTCACTACCCTTAGGGGAGCCTTACAGTCAGATGCTTTGCAGTTACCATACCAAACTATGATGTTATTTGAGAGGATGCTCTTGATGGTCCCCCTGTAGAAGGCTTTGAGGATGGACTGAGACAGGTTTGCCTTCCTCAGTTTCCGTAGGTAATGCAGATATTGCTGTGACTTCTTCACTGTATGGCTAATATGAGTCAACCAGGATAGGTCATCAGAGATGTGCACTCCCAGGATTTTGGTGTTTTTGACTCTTTTCACTACCGCCCTCTTAATTTCTAGAGGTTGATGCATCTCCCGACTCCTCCTGAAGTCCACTATTACTTCTTTGGTCTTGCTTGCTTTTAAGGCCAGATTGTTGCACTTGCACGAGCCTATCAGATATTCCCTTTCATCTTGACAAGACCTATGACAATGGAATAATCTGTGAACTTGATGATTTTGTTGGATTTATGCTTGACCATGCAGTCATGCATCAACGAGGTGAACAGCAGAGGACTCAGGACGCAGCCCTGGGGGACATCTGTGCTCAATGTAATACTGACTTTACTATTTTTCACACATACTTTTTGGGTCTGTTGAAGAGAAACTCCAGTATCCAGTTACTTAGGGGGGTGTTGCTGCCCTGCTGGATCAGTTTTGATATCAGATTCTGGGGGGTGACAAGTGTTAAAGGCGGAACAAAAATTGATGAACAGCATTCTGATATAGCAATTCTTGTTTGCTAGATGTGTCAAGGATTCATGAAGTGCTATAGCTATTGCATCAGCCATACAGTGGTTAGATCTATAAGCAAACTGTAATGTATCCAGTGTTGCAGGTAGGTTTGAAGAGATATGGTTTTTGATCAAGTGCTCAAAACACTTCATTACTGTTGATGTAAGAACAATTGACCAGTAATCATTTATAGGTTCATAGATCGATTAGGTTCATAGATTAGTACTAGGCTAATTGCCCTTGTGGGCTATTTTAAGCCTAGCCAGTTACCCCATGTGAGAATCAAACCCTGTACCTTGTGTCTGCAAGGTAAACAACTTAACCATCATGCCAACTTTTTTGGGGACGGGAATGATTGTTGTATTTTTGAAGCAACTGGGTACAATGGCTAGTTGCAGGAATGTGTTGAATATATCTGTTAGTACAGTGGACAGTTGGATAGCACAGTCTCATAGAACTCTTCCATAAATATTATCAGGACAAGCTGCTTTTCTTGGTTTTACCCACCTTAGGGTCTTCAGAACATCAGATGTTCTTAGACATAACACTACCTCACCCTGTTCGACACACAGTGTTGTTGTCCATATCAAATCTGATGAAGGAGGTGTTTAGTTTGTTCAGAAATTCTGTGTTGTCATCACATGGCAGAACATGCAGACCTGTAGTCAGTCACGGCTTGAATGCCTTGTCAGAGGCATCTGGAGTCCCTTTGGTCAGAGAAGTGTCCCTGAATATTATGTCCGTAGGTCCTCTTAACCTCATTTATACCTCTACTTAGATTTGCGCTGACCACTCCTAGGGCATCCTTGTCTTTTGATTTAAATGCAGCATTTTGTGCCTTTAGGAGCTCATATACTTCACCAGATAGCCAGGGTTTCTGATTAGTGTGCATGGTGATACATTTGATGACTGTTATGTCATCAACACATTTTGAAATATAGACCATTACAGAATTCCGTATAGTCTTCCAGGGCAGTATGGTGGTTCTTTACAGCTACATCTCTAAACACTGACCAGTTTGTACATTTGAAGCAGGTCTGTGGTGCCAAAACTGCTCCCTCAGGTCATAGCCTTACTTGTTTGGCTGTAGGTTTGCCTCTTTTCAGCAGTGGTGTGTATGCAGGAAGCAGCATGATGACCAGATGGTTTGAGTTGCCCAGATGTGGATAAGGTACTGGTGCGTAGGCCAGTTTTACATTTCTGTAACATCTTATCCAGAGTGTTCACCCATCTTGTTGCAAAGTTCACATATTGATGGTAGTGGGGTAATATGGATTTCAAGTCAGCTTGATTGAAATCACTTGCACTTACAAGGACAAATTCAAGGTTCTTATTCTGAAGGTCATTTATTGACAGATACAGAATGTTCAATGCTACGTTGGTATTAGCACTAGGGGAATGTAAACAGCTGTTATGCTCACGCCATTGAAGTCCCTAGGCAGTCTACCATGTGGACTTATTTCTGAATTTTCCATTATTCTAACTGACTTGCTGCAACTGCCAGTAGGGTAATAAAATGCAGAAGGGTATGGATTAACATCAGCCATTGTTTTTTAGGGGAGAAGCACTACTTATAATTGTCAAAAAGAGTTATATATAGGATGAGATTTGTTTAGAAGAATCATAATACTTGAATTACCCAGGCTACACATTTCACATATTTTTTTACTGGTTAATTTGCTTCCTGAGTCAAATACTTCAATACACAGAGTATGTCTGTGGCCTTGTCTTTTCTGATAAGACTCAAGGCCTTCAAAAAATGCAAGCACTGTTGGTGACTCCCTGCTGCTGAGAAAAGTAATCTCTTTTTTGTCTGTCAGTTACTTACACTGATAGAGCATCTTTCTATTTTACCTGTTCCATTTTGTTTTCTGTTTTGAGAAATCTGCTTGGCCTGGTGTTTTGTTCTATGTATCAGATAGTCACTTAAATTACACAAGCTGCATATTTCACATGCTTCTTTTTTTCCATTGGTTAATTTTGTATTGAATGATACTTAAATACACAGAGTATATCTATGACTTTGTCTTCTCTGAAAAGACTCAAGGCCCACAGAAATTACAAGCACTGTTGATGATTCCCTGCTGGTTATTTTTCTCACAAATCCTCCTATTCCTTCATATCCTATTTAAAGTTGTGATTTTTAAACTGGCCACTCTAACTGTAAATTGGGCTTCATAAGCTTCTCCCTTTCTATACTGCTATTAATATCTAGAATTATTTATTTTCCTTTCCTTGTCCCTATTTTGAAAAAAAGGTGCATTTTGCATATCATTGTCTGTTTTACGTAAATTTATTATCTAGCTTGTTGTTGGATAAAGTGGTACGTGTTTACACTCTAGCAAGCTCTAGTGGCAGTGGGTGGGTAGCCTGGTTTGAAAAGGTTGAGGAAATGCAGTAGAGTTTCTGGTGTGTAGTTGTTTTATTAGCCAGAGGGCTTATTAATCAGCTTACCTTGCCTTTAGAGCCTTTATAAATTTTACACAGTTGAGTGGCTCTTGGCTTGTTTCTACAAAGTGAAATACTTTTATTGAATAATCACACTTTTATAACCTTTTTAAATTATACTTCTGTTATCTTGAATTACTTATTGTCTTTCCTTAAGTTTGTTTGTGGGGATTATTCATCTAGTGGCAGCAGGTGTTTGACTGGTCTACCTGAGTTGGGAAGTAGTTAGTAGTTTTATTGGCCAGTGGGTTCAGTAGTCAGTTTTCTGTATTTCCAGTGGTAGTATAACTTTGTCACATTTGCACTGTGCTGCTTGCTGTGCCAGTCCCCTGTACAGACGCAAACATCTAGAAACATTGGTTATTTTCATTATAATGTGAAAATTAACTTTTTTTTTTATTTAGCACTTCTTTAAAGTTTAGAGTTGAATTTTCAAACTGCTGTAAGAGTTGTTGTTCTGCACTGAAACACATTGTATCTAGTGTTTCTTAGTAAGTATTAGGCATCTGCTTGTGGTTCCTTAATACTTGGGCTCCAAACCAGTCACTTTACATTAAGAGGGTCACAGTCTGCACTCTTGTGGCAGGAGAGCACTGATTTCACCTATCTGACCTGGGAGTTGCTGGTAGAAAGCTCATAGTGTGTTTACCTCATTGGCCTTAAGGCATAGTTAGTGTAAAACATGCTTTTTTCTAATCATATACAAGCCTTGCATTTGCATGAATCTTAGATTATTTATCCAGAGCTGTTCATCTCTTTGTGATAACACCAAAGACTTTGACAGATTTTGCTAACGTTTGAAGCCATCCTTGGCAAGACAAATGAAATTAAATATCACTTTACACTTGCATTGCTTATTTTTATTATACTGTGAAAGTCAACTGTGACATATATGCATATATATATATATATATATATATATATATATATATATATATATATATATACACACACACACACACACACACACACACACACACACACACACACACACACACACATACATACATATGGGTACGTATCACTTCACCTAAAACTCATTTCACCTAAACTCATTTCACTAAGACCAAATCACCTAAAGTTAATTTCACCTAAAACTCATTTCACTGACAAGTAGTACTCTAAAGCAGTTCAATGGTATATGTCCTTTTCCCCACTGTAGTGCAATCCTGGTGTTAGTATATATATTAAGGGGGGCGGGGGGGGGCAATTTTACCAAACAATGTAAAACTAAACCAGACACCATAAAACCAAAGTAACTGGGGGGTTACGCCCCCCACCCCCTACCCCCCCCAATGTGGGGGGGGGCTGCACCTCCCTACTCCCTCCCTAACTATATATACTAACACCAGGATTGCACTACAGTGGGGAAAAGGACATATACCATTGACTTGGCTTATTGTACTACTTGTCAGTGAAATGAGCTTTAGGTGAAATGAACTTTAGGTGATTTGGTTTCCGTGAAATGAGTTTAGGTGAAATGAGTTTTAGGTGAAGTGATACGTACCCATATATATATATATATATATATATATATATATATATATATATATATATATATATATATATATATATATATATATATTTTTTTTTTTTTTTTGCACTTCTTGAAAGTTTAAAGGTGCATGGTGAGCAGCATTTATGCATTTAGTTAGGACTATTTTGGTCTACCTTACCTATTGTAACACCAGGACTATCACTGCTCAGAAACATCTGGTTTGGGTGCTAGGCAGCATCGCTGGTTAGATTAACTGCAGATTACACCAAGTAAGTACCCTTCCCTTATCCATTTACAAACACCTTCCAGTCCTAACCCCTGCAATTACACATTAGGACTTTCAACCATAGATGGGCACTTTCCTACAATCTCTGCATCCAGCTTGGTGGACATGGGCATCCTGAGGCAATGTAGCAATTGCATTATGTACACTGACAACCACTTAATTCTCAAACAGACAAATACAGTATTTGACAGATGTAGTTACACATTGACTCTGGAGGCTATACTTTGACATACAGACACAAAAAGCAGCAAACAGATTCTCAGCAACTCACACACATCCCTCACCGCGCCCACAAAGGACCACACAAATAGATCCATATATGTGGAGGTCCTCACATGTAGCTTAGCCAAGCCTCAAAGGCCTCTCAGAAGGACTCCTCAGAAATTCTGCATGCACACAAACAAGACAATTCCCATTGCAACAGATAAAGCCTCATCTCATTGAGTAATAACTACCAAGCTCATAAGGCAAAACACACCACAACCCAATAGTCTGGTCATAAGAGACTCCGCTGTGATACACACTGATGTCCCTTTTACCAGGCTGGATAACGAAAAGGTTACAGCGAGTTGCCTGTCACAGGCCAGGATCTGCCAGATTATGCAAGCACTCAGTTCACATACCTCTAAGCACCAGTATGACACAGTCATAGTCCATGTGGGTGTGAGTGACCTAAGATGTACCTCTCTGGACTATATGAAGAGGGACATGATTGAGCTCTCAGAATATGTGTCACAGGCAGGTGTGAGCATAGCATTGAGCAGCATTCTACTTTGTCCAAGGATGATGCCACAATACCAGCAGAAAATGATTGACTTTAACAACTGACTTAGCTACTGAAGTCATCCCAAAGGGGTCCGATATACTTGACAGCCTGGGGGGACATGGTTGACAATCCACATTGCTTTGCCAGGGATGCTCTTCACCTGTCACTTCTAGGCTTTTGGATATTGGCCAAAACATTATTGCCAAGCAGACAGACCTATCAACATAACAAAAGCGATTCAGGACAAGTCAAAGGTGTTACTGTTCAGTGCTAGGAATCTCAAAGAGAAGCTGCACTCCCTAGAAACTCTTCTCACCCTGGTGAATGCTGACATGTGTTCAATCACTGAAACATGGCTCAAAGCCATGGAAAGCACTTTGGCAGTGCAATGCTGTAATACTTTTCATATGTTCCAATCACCCACTGAACATGAAAGAGCAACAGGCAGAGGTGCATCTATCTAAATAAAGGATAAACACACCTCACGGCCAGTCAAACAATATGACATGCTTGAGCTACTCTTTGGCAACTAACCATGGAAAAATCCATTACCATAGTCTTGCTAGCTACAGGTCTCCCATCATGAACAGGAAACCCATACATCATATTTGAAGTTACTAGAATCACTCACCATCCAGTCCAATATCAACCATACTCATGGGTAATTTAACTACCTCTCCATTAATTGGGAGGCATACACAACTGCTCACATGCAGGTCCAAAACTTTCTTGACTTTGTAAATTCAAATGCCCTAGAGCAGCTAGTCTGCAACCCCACTAGGGGAACAAATATCCTAGATCTGGTACTCACAAATATGGAAGAGCACTACAACCCCCCCCCCCCCCACAAGTGTGATGTCCTCACTGGTTAGGTCAGATCACAAAGTGGCTTCACTTGAAATAAAGTTCAAACTAGCCTGCCCACCAAACCACAATAACTTCAAAAACTTTTCTAAGGCAAATAACCACCTATTAAGGGACAGCATTGCCAGTTTCTAAGCTCCTCCAAATCCAGAAAACACAGAAACCTATGCAGAAGAGTACTCAATGCTCTGTAAGACCATATAAACAACTGTATAGAAATGGCAGTACCAGACCAAAATAAACCCAGGTCAAACTGCATAAACAAGCTACTTTGACAGAACCCCTGGAATTAATAGGTTGTACAACTAAAGAAAGAAAGAAAATCCTGTGGAGATGTAAGAGGCAATGTGCACAACAGAACAATAAGTCTCACATTATTCTAAATAAGTGAATCAGGGAACTAGTCAAGTCTTTCAAATCAGACTTTGAGGTAAAAATAGCCTTTAAAGTTAAGGATAAACATAAGGTATTTTTCAGTTATGTCTGCAATCTTAAGGGCAACAACCAACAATGTGCAGAATTAGTTGTAGATGGCATCACCTATACGCAGTCAAAAGATATAGCACATCTGTTGGCTGACAAGTTCATCTCACATTTCACCTCCTCATCACCTCCTATCCTCCCCAAAGAAATACCCTCCAGTACTCCACTGACAGTCATCACCGAAGGACAAGTTGCCACTGCACTCTCTAAAGCTATAAACATGGCTTCAGTTGGGACTGATGATATACCAGGTTGCCTCTTAAACAGCTTAAATCAGGATTTATCAAGCCCATTATGACATCTATTTAGCCACAGCCTCTGGACTGGCTTTGTCCCAATAGATTGGAGGACAGCAACAGTCATCCCTCTGCATAAAGGGGGAAATCATCTACTGAACTGCAAAATTACCCACCCATACATTTGACTATTTTTATATGTAAGGTAATGGAAAGAGTAATCATGGACCTGATAAATAATGACATTGAAAACCTCCAAATACTGGACCCGACCCAATTTGGCTTTGTCAAGGTCAGGTCATAAATTCATAGATTCATAGATTGTTACTAGGCTAACAAACTGGGAGAGGGGGCTTTCTAAGCCTAGCCAAGTTTTCCTGAAGGAATAATGATGTACTGTTTCAGAACAGGAAATTGAGAGACAGGCATTTATAAGCTACCTCTGTACATAAGGGAAATGGGTGCCAAGCCCGGTGTAAACTTCCTTTTCCCCATCCACTGGTCTAGGTTTCTCTTAAACTGGGTAATAGATTAACTCAGCTTAGCATGGATGGGAAGCCTGCTCCATAGTAACAGCAGTCTCAGAGACACATATTTACTATATCATATATCTACATATCACACCTACTGAAGTGGATAGATTTCTTTGAGAAAGTCACTAAGATCATTGGATGAGGGTAAAACAGTACATACTGCATACCTCTACCTGGCCAAGGCATTTGACCCAATTCCCTACTTCTTCTTCTTCTTTCGGCTTTTCCCGGTTAGTGGTCGCCACAGTGGATCACCTGTCCGCTCATGATTGGCAGTGGAGTTTTACAGTGTTGAGTTGCCAGCCCAGCACCTAACCTTCCACAGAAAGCACACACACACAAGCACTCACACCTAGGGCCAATTTAGAGTGCCCAATCCACCTACTGCATGTCTTTTGGATGTGGGATGAAACCGGAGCACCGGGAGGAAACCCACACAACCACAGGGAGGACATGCAGACTCCGCACAAAAGGCAACCCAGCCGAGGATCAAACCAGTGAATCTCTTGCTGTGAGGTGGCAATGCTAACCACTGCACCACCGTGGCCGCCCTAACTCAATTCCCTACTAAAGTATTATAAATAAACTCACAAAACTGGGTGTAAATTCCTACATCATCAAATGGATATCTAATTGGCTAACCGACTGGATATATGTGGTTAAGGAGAGTGAATCCAGTTCTATCAAGAGGACAGCTACTAGTGGTGTGCCACAGGGCTCAGTACAAATGTGAAAGGTCCCCGGATGACAAAGTTTGCCTATGACTGCAAGCTGCAGCAGTCATTAAAACCCAAGCATGTAGATATCCTTCAGGTGGATCTAGATCAGACAAGTGATTGTTACCAGAACCATGGCTTCAAACTAAGTGTGAAAAAAATGCATTATTATACCCTTTTGGAAGTCAGATACCCCTGTAAATTACAACATCAATAGCTCTCCCTAAAAGTAGACTCAGAGATGCGATATCTAGGTAAAGAGATAGATAGTGTCCTGAACCTTGACCACTGTGTGTCCACAGTGGTGAGGAACAATTTTATGTGCCACAACTTATAAGTAAAGTATGGCATCCAGATCCAAGGAAATTATAGTCCCGCTCTACTCAGTATTCATAAAACCAATAACCCAGTACAATGCACCACTTGGCATGCACTTGACTAGGCATTTACAGTAGCTGGACTGACCTCAGAGGTTGCTTACAAAGAAATACAGGGTGTAAACAACATGTCCTGTGCACATAGACTAAAACCTCTATCCCTTTACTCTGTCTTCTACTGACTATTAAGGGGTGACCTGTGCCTGACCTACAAGGCACTCAGAAATCCAACCTTGATGAGGCTGCTATATATCCACAAGTCAAATAAAATCAGGTTCAAATAGTTTAGGGGGTTTATATTAGATAATCAAAATCTACTTAACTCAAACATGTATTCATTGACACTAGAACAACAAAACACACTTCAACAAACATCAAAAATCTTACTAGGGTAAGTAATCACTTGTCCACCATAACACCACAACACACATTGCACGAAATCAAGCCCACTGAAGTGAGGGGCTTTGCCCCCCATACCCCCAATGTGTGAGGCTTGGCTGGAATAATTCTATGTGCCACAACTTATAAGTAAAGTATGGCATCCAGAGCCAAGGAAATTATAGTCCCACTTTACTCAGCATTCATAAGATCAATAATTGAGTACAATGCGCCGCTTGACTAAGCATTTACAGCAGCTGGACTGACCTCTGGGGTTCCTCACAAAGAAAATACAGGGTGTAAACAATATTTCCTATGCAGATAGACAAAAAGCCCTATCCCTTTACTCTGTTTCCTATGGATTATTATGGGGTGACTTGTGCCTGACCTACGAGGCATTCACAAGTCTAACCTTGATGAGGCTGCTATATATCTACAAGTCAAACAGAATGAGGGTCACATAGTTTAGGGGGCCTATATTAGATAATCAAAATTTACCTACCTCAAACATGTACTCATCGACACCAGAACAGTGAAACACACTTCAGCGAATATTGAAAATTTTACTAGGGTAAGTAATCACTTGTCCACCCAGTCTATATTACATCTTCGACCGGTTAGGTTGTCGAACGCCTAAACATTGACACCTAAACGTTGACAACTTAAAATCAAGAGTGGCTGTTTCCACACAGGGAAACAATGCCATTGTCCAAAGTAAAAAAAAAAAAAAAATTTAAACAGAAATCAAGAGGGGAGCTTCGCCCACCACACCCCTTGATTTGGGAGGCTGTGCTCCCCCATACTCCCCTAACTAAATATATCAACTCCAAGATTGCTCTATGTTGTAAACAGGTCAAAATCCATGTAATGGCCAAACGACCTGTTTCACTGTGTGGAAATGGGCATTCGTGATTTTAAGTTGTCGACGTTTAGGTGTCGACGTTTAGGCATTCGACAACCTAAGCAGGTGACTATTTAATATAGACCCTTGTCCACCATAACACCACAACACACATTGCACTAAATCAAGCCCACTGAAATGGGGAGCTTTGCCCCCTACACCCCCCAATGTGTGGGGATGCACCTCCCCCACACCCACACACACTGTATCTATATATATATATATATATATATATATATATATATATATATATATATACCAACTCTGAAAATGCACTACGGATGGGAAACGGGCAAAACTGTGGTGTTGGCTCATTGCTTCCTTACCCTAGTAACATTTTCAATGTTCGCTGAAGTGTGTTTCACTGTATAAACTAAGTCAGTGACTCAAGCAAAATATGCTGAAGAGACAAATATGTGTTTCCAGAGGTTGCCCATTCTTTGGAACAGGCTTCCTATTAACATTAAGCAGAGTCCTTCCCTGGCCCTCTTCAAACACAGTTTGGATCAATGTATGGGGAATCCCAAATTTACAAAACACCAAAAAGAGTCCAGCACCATTCAGGAGGTAGAAAGAGTCAAATTTTAATGTGACTAAAACAACAAAAACAGCATACCGGTTTCGGCAAAACTTATAGCCTTCTTCAGTGCATTAAATGAATTGAATCCATTACACATTTAAATAATGTTTAATTAGACCATACTGGGAGCTGATTCATTTATGCCAGAATTAGCTTAGTTCATTAAGGCCAGGTTTGAACAAAGCCCCTAGCCTAACATTCCAACCAGATTCCTTCTTATTTAATATAGAATGCCAACCTGCTTTATTGGATTTATGTCCTTGAATTTTATCAATGTTTGTGAACTGGAATTTAGCAGTGACATGGGTCATTGTATGTTTATAAAGAGCATTAGAAATCCTTTTAGTTTTGATATCACTAAGATGTACACTGATCCTGTGTTTTAGTGGCCTAGATGTTTGCCCTACATAGAAAGCCAAGCAAAAACAGGTGGCAAAATAAATGACCCAGTCACTGCTGCAATTGCCAAAGCATCTGATTTAAAAAAATGTATGGTGTGTTGCTGCTCGTAAATTCTTTGGTTTACATATATATGTGCAAAAGCTACAGTGACCACAAGGGTTACTGCCCACTAACTTGTCCCCGAATGAGGTGACCTGTTGTGTGGTAGTGGGTGAAGAGTGTCTATAGTGGGTTAAATGGGAATTAATAGTACGGCCTCTTCTGTATGAAGAAAGACACTGTGGGGAGAGTATTTCAGCTAGTTTCTCATTCGCCAGCAAAATGTCCCGGTGATTATTCACAATATTTCTAAAGACATCTGTGTTTTTTCCAAATGTTGTAACTAAGTGAATGTGTTGGGGAGACTGTGTGTCTTTACCTTTAGGTCCCTTGCCATAAGTTAACAACTTTTTTCTGTCCTGTTCAGTGGCAAAAGAGCATGCCCTGTCAATGTCATCTGCATGGTAACCTCTATTCAAAAAACATTCTGAAAGATCACTTTTGCTAATGTTATAGGCTACATCAGAAGAACATATAGACTTGATGCGTAGAAATTGAGGTTTTGGGATGTTTCGGATGATGTGGGAGGGGTGGTGACTGGAGGCATGTAGTAAGGTGTTTAAATTGGGGGAATTTCCGATAAACCTGTGTTTCAAGTGTATGATCTTCCTGTCTTAAAATCTGGATAATAAGAAGGAATCTGGTTGGATTGTTATTCTAGGGGCTTTGTTCAAACCTGGCCTTAATGAACTAAGCTAATTCTGGCATAAACCAATCAGCTCCCAGTATGGTCTAATTAAACATTATTTAAATGTGTAATGGATTCAAATCATTTAATGCATTGAAGAAGGCTATAAGTTTTGCCATAACCGGTATGCTGTTTTTGTTGTTTTAGTCACATAAAAATTTGACTCTATCTACCTCCTGAATGGTGCTGGACTCTTTTTGGTATTTTACAATACATTTGGTACAGTAGTCCATGCACTCAGTCTCGCTTGCGTGGGGTTGAGCAAGAATCCCAAGTTTACACCTAGGATAGCACCTATGGCCCTTATGAATAGGAGCAATCTGTATAATACTCAAGGCATAGTTACAAAACCATACCATCTTCTTGCCCACTAGGGCTATGTATTTAAACTTAATGAAACTGAGAGTGTAACTGCCCTTGGTGTCCAGTTCTCAGTTTGTCCATCACTCCTATTCACTGTTTTTGAGTGCGAGGTTTGCCCCTCCTGGTACAGATACTTTAAATCATCCACTGCCTTACCACAAGATCTTACCTTTTTTCCTGTTTAGCAAGCAAGAGCTAAAGCTAAGTCTATTATAGTGAACTGTACTTATTAGAGATCAAACAGAGAAACTACCTGCTTGTAGTACTGACACTGACCTGTGGCATTACATTCAAACTGATAGTTTTTTTTGTTTTTGCTGCTTGGTCTCTTCATGGTTCAGTAGATATGTTTTTGTGCTTTTCCCTTCCCCCTACTAATTTTTTTTTAAGTTAATAATCTAAATCCCCTTCTCTGGCTGAACCAGAGCCCCTCCCTTTACTCTGTCCCTGCAAAGTGTCAGAACAAAATGTTTATATTCTCCTGTAGTGAAAAGGTGCCATATTTAAAATTAATGAAACCAAGAGTGAAACTGCCCCTGGAGTCCAGTTCTCAGTGTGCCCATCACATAAGTTTCTTTTTAAGCTATTTTTGGTTCCAGCTAAAGTTGAAGCTCCTATAATATTAGTGCCTACTTTATCCTGTTTTTCGTGACTGAAGTCCGACAGAGAAGACAATGTTTCAGCCACATCTGAGTCTTGGAATTGTGTCATAGCTTCTTGGTGTTCTGCTTACATAGCATTCACCGAGCAAAGTGTAAGCATTAAGCTGTATAACTGCGAGAATTGTAGTTTATAGCTGCTCCATGTTGTACTGTTCACAGAGTGTTCACCAGGAAAACACATACTTGATTTTAGAAAACAGTATTGTAAATTAAATTGAAGTCTACTGAGCACTCTGTTAATTGCTAAACTACTGTTTCTCAATATGCTGTCTAGAGTTTTCTCTCCTTTTGTTTTTTGGTAGATACAATTCACTGCTGTATTATACACGTTGTCAGTTTTTTGAATTACTATTGTTTGCTGAATGTTGCTGTCATATTTCTACCCTATCCAATTACTTTTAGTTGTTGAATCTTACTGTTTTATCTGTCCAGATGCCAGTTTTTGAACTATTGCTGGTTGCTGAATTTTACTGCCATATTCTTACTTTACCTAATTACTGTTAGCTGCTGGCAATTAATGCTTTATCTAAGCCTCTCCATCTCTGTCTCTATTGCATTAGTCTTCTAACAGTACACGCTCATTTACAGTGTCTAACTGTTTTCAAATTAACCATCTAATGTTCCCCCTCTCTGACTTTTTTACAGTCCTATTCACAATTTTTGGGCATGAGAGTCCCCTCTCCTGGTATGGATACATTGAATCATCCACTGCCTTACCACAAGATCATACCTTAAGCGGACACCCAACAATATTCTGCAGTGTATGTCACATCCCTTCTTAAGCATTTGTTAAAGATTTTAATGCTTGTCTTTGTAGTCTAGTTTACTGGCATGCACACTAACTGGGACTCTATCTCTTCCCACCCATAGCCTAATTTAGAATTGTTATATGTTCTTCCTGTTTAGCAAGCAAGAGATAAACTTAAGTCTACTATAGTGAACTGTAGAGATCAAACAGAGAATCTATCTGCTTATAGTAATGGCACTGACCTGCATCATTACATTCAAACTGATCATTTTTTCTGCTGCTTAGAACCTCATGGTAAAGCACCGGTCCCCTCTGCTCACGCTCCCTTTGTTCCCCTACCCTACCAAATTCCCAACCACCCCTACTTTACCTAAATTTATACTTATTTAAGCTCTTCTCATCAGTAACTCCATCCTACCACCATCTCTAATTCCACCTATCACTCACTCTGTTCTTTACCACCTTCCCAGCATACTTTATCCTTTCACCAGTCCCCATATCTTGTACTTCACCCCTATTCCACCTGAACATTCTCTTCAACTACTATAACTACACACACTCCTTACCCATGTTACTCTCTCCTTTACCTAACCCCACTGGTCTACTAGACTGCAACTTCCACCAGGTCCCAACCCTGCTTAGATCTCTTTCTTCTAACTCAACATTCACTCCCGCTATTTAGCAGTTATTTCTCCCTCAACACTACCCGTCTTAGGTTCATAGGTTCATAGGTTCGTACTAGGCTATCTGCCCTAGGGCATTTATAAGCCTAGCCAGAGTGTGTGTGGCTTTCACCACCCCTTAGGATGAGAATACTACACCCTTTCAGGGTTTAGTTTACTGTGCCTCTGTCTAGCAGTGACACAGAGATGACCCCCGGGGTAAACCTACGATCTCCCATCCACTCGTCAAGATTTCTCTTGAATAGAGTCAGTGAGGGGCTCTGCCTAACATGGACTGGGATTCTGTTCCAGAGTGTAGGGAGCCTCTGGGTTATGAATCTGTCCCTCCAGCACGTCCTATTTATTTCTGTGTTGAGGTTTAAGTCTCTTGCTCTCGTAGCTCTGATGGATTTGGATTTACTGAGGTGGAGCATGTCCATTAATTCCAGATTAGACATGGCCTTGTACGTCAGGCACAGATCACCTCTGAGTAGGCGGTATGCGACTGAATAGAGCTGGAGATTTTTCAGTCGGGCAGCATATGACATATGTTTAAGACCCTTTATCCTCTTGGTGAGGAACTTTTGGGGTCTTTCCAACTGCTGCAGGTGTCGGGTGAGATACATCCCAAATGGGGCATTGTACTCAATCATTGGCCTGATAAGAGAAGAGTACAGGGGCACAATGACCTCTCTTGATCTAGATGTGAAACCCTTCATGATAAGGTGGGCAATATAGAAGGTTTTCCTAACCACTTTGGCAATGTGAGTGTCAAATGAGAGGTTACTGTCAACCTGGGTCCCTAGGTCCCTGATTACCTCTTCCGTACTTAATGGGTTACCGCCTATGTGGTAATTTGTCGGTACCTTGTTTTTCCCAAAGGGTATGACTATACATTTTTTGGCATTCAGCTTAAGGCCATGGCTCTGGCACCAATTATCCATTTCTATGAGGCCTCTCTGAAGGATGTTTGTGTCCGCTGGAGTATCAATTATGGCGCCCAGTTTGCAGTCATCTGCGAACTTTGTCAGCCACAATCCTCCTATGTTTGCCTGTACCTCGGAAAAATAAATGCCGAACAAGAGGGGTCCCAGGACTGAGCCCTGTGGGACACCGCTTGTGACTGGCTTAGAGTCTGACATAGCTCCAGCAACTCTGACCCTGTGGGTTCTGTCCTTGAGCCAGTTTGCAACCCATCTTGTGATATATGGGTTTACATTTAAGCTGGTGAGTTTGTCTATGATGTCCGAGTGGGGTATTGTGTCAAAGGCTTTTGCAAGATCAAGGTAGGCTGTGTGAACTGCCTTACCCTCATCAATGGCCTTAGTGACTGTTTCAAAAAAGTCGACCAAGTTCAAAAGGCAGGATCTGCCCTTGACAAAGCCAAATTGGGTAGGATCCAATGTCTGTAGGTCCCCAATGTCTTTGTTTATGAGTTCCATAATGATCCTCTCCATAGCTTTGCAGACCAGGCTCGTCAAGCTTATGGGGCGGTAATTTCCAGGGTCTGTAGAAGCACCGCCTTTGTGAAGTGGGATCACTGTTGCTGTACGCCACTCTTTGGGTGATATCCTGTAGTAAGGCTAAGATTAAACAGCAGCCTTATGTGTGGGTTTAGTTCCTCTTGGAGTTCATGTAGCACACAGCCCGGGACACCATCCGGTCCCATTGATGCTGTGTTTTTAGCTTTAGAGAGGGTGGCTCTCACCTGGGCATCTGAGATGTTAGGGAGGCTACACTCTGCTGGGATAGTTATTTCTCCTTTTGGGGGGGAGGAGAAATTTGCACTGAATCTGTCTGCCAGAATGTTGGCAATGTCAGT
The DNA here is from genome assembly GCF_019279795.1 of Protopterus annectens. Classification (NCBI taxonomy): domain Eukaryota; kingdom Metazoa; phylum Chordata; order Ceratodontiformes; family Protopteridae; genus Protopterus; species Protopterus annectens. The sequence continues at coordinate 202,455,276 of NC_056735.1, forward strand.
GGGTTCAGTGTATTTTGTGTCATTTTGGACTAACTCTGAGCATATCTGGGAGTTTCCACCCAGGTTTCTAACATAGCTAAAGAAGGCCTTGTGATTGTCTTTTGTGTCTTTTGCGATTTTTCTCTCAAAGTTGGCCTTGGATGATTTTATGAGTGATCGTAGTTTTTGCTAGTACTGATCAGAGATGCCTTCCCTTTTAGGGATTTTGCTCTGTCATGTAGTAGCTTCCTCCTCCTGTTGTAGAGTTTGTTTATGGCTGGGGTCCACCAGACCGGGTGCCTGCCTTTGGGGGAATGGGTCTTGGTTTTAATTGGGATTGCATGATCCATGCATTCTTGAAGGTGCCCATAGAAGGCATTTGCAAAGGATTCAGCAGTGTGGGTTGTGGTTTCCACTGGCCCAGGGGCCTTGAAAGATACCACTTCAGTCTTAAGAAGTGTGAAGTTGGCTTTTGAGAAGTTCTTCACTGTGGTCTTTTGTGCAGGGGGTGGGGGGCGGGATGTGGATTTCCAGTGAGATTAATTTATGGTCTGATCTTATCAAAGAGGGATATACTTCCGGTGTGGAGCATTTTGTCCCCATGTTTGTGATGATCAGGTCTAGTATATTGCCTCCTCTTGTGGGAATGGTGACTAGTTGTTCCATTGCATTTGAGTTTATGAATTCTAGGAACCTTTGGGCTAGGGTGTTTGGGCTTGAGTAATGTTCCCAGTCTATGTTTGGGTAGTTGAAGTCTCCCAAAATGATGGTATTTGGAGAGACATTCATACTCTCCAGTGTCTTCAGGAAGGCTGTGTGGGGTTCCTGAGTTTGAGAGGGTGGTCTGTAGCATGCTACAAAATGTAAGGCAGTTTTGCCTATGGTTAGTTGCACCTGGATGGTCTCTGATGCTTCGTGCATTGCCACTAACCTGGAGGTGTGGGTATCTTTGATGAATATGGATACTCCCCACCTCCTTTTGTGGTTCGGTCCAAGTTTTGGGGCCGGAAAGCATGATATGAGGTAAAACCTGATAGTGCTGGGGTGCTCTCAGGAGCCTTAAACCAGGTTTCAGTCACTGCATAGACATCGATGTTCTCCATACTGAGGAGGGCTTCGAGGGCGTGCATCTTGAGGTTTATACTTCTGGCATTGAGCAGCATTACCCTTAGTTTTTTTCCACTTGTGTTTTCTAGGGAGGTAGGTTTGTCATTTGAGCCTTGCCTAAAAAAGGCACTATGGGGGTGGCAAGAGCCTTGTCCAATATCCGGAAGCCCAGGGGTGACAGGTGCAAGCCATCCCTTGCGAAGCAGCGTGGCTTGTCAAGCATGTCATCCCAAGCAGACAGACATTGGATCCCCTTTGAATGAAACCAGTAATTAAGCCAATTGTTAAAACTGATCATTTTGTCTTTGTACTGTGGCATCATTCTTGGTGAGGGTAAGATGCTGCTCAGGGTCAGGGTCATACCGGCCTGGGCTACATAATCAGAGAGCTCCTCTATGTCTCTTTTCATGTAGTCCAGGGAGGTACGTCTCAGGTCGTTCACACCGGCATGTACAATGACTGAGTCATATTTGTACTTGCTGTGGAGTGACCTGAGTGCTTGTGTTATGTGGCGGATTCTAGCTCCCGACAGGCAGCTTACTGTGACCTTTTCCTTGTTCAGTCTGGTGAGCGGGACGTCAGTGTGTCTGACTATGGAGTCACCTATTACAAGTGTGTCTGGCATGTTGTTTGGCCTTAAGGGCTGTGACTGTTTAGCACACTGACTTTGTGAACTATGTGTTGCATGTGTTATGTCTTGGGGTGGTGGTTGCTTGGGTGTCTGCTTTGGAAGCCTCTGTTGTTTTGGTAGATTTTTAATCAGCGCCTCCGAGTATGTTTTTGTGTGTTTATGTGTTTGGTTTGCAGTTGTGATAGTTCTATGTGAGACTGGGTTTGTGGTGTGCGTGGTTACCTTCTCCTCCTGTCTGGTCTTGCCAGTACTGAATTGAGAGAGCTCAGCCTCCAGTTTGGCTATATAGTTGCATCTCTCGCATATATTTGTATTTGTTGGGAGGAGGAGAGGGTTGTCTGTGTACATGAGGCAATTGTAACATTGCCTCAAGATTCCCAGATTCACCAGCTGAACAGGAGAGGACGCCAGCAACTGACCCTTCGACATGCTAGAAATAGTGAAAAAGATTGCTGTGTAACTAAGTCAGAAAGAACCTATAGGGAAATGGGTACTCAAGGGAATTTAGGTGAATGAAGTACTTTCTTTTGTTTAAGAGTGCTTTACCTGTATAAAAAATGCTTTAGGAGCAAGTGCTGAGCTTTTCAGATAGAGTATAGGCTGTTTAAATTGCAAGTAGAACAGTTCTAAGGGAAAAATTGAAGAGCAGACTTGGCGGAGCCAGAAAAAGTTTAACCTTGTTTAACCGGCGCACGACCGCGCAAAGCCGTGCAAACGCGGATTTTAAACAGTGAACTACAAAAGAGCTAGGAATGGTCCCAAACAACCAATTACTACAGCTTCTTGTGCTGAGGTCACTTCCCCCAAGGAAAGGTAGGCTGCTCAAGGCTCCCCACTCCCACTGGTGAGCAAAGAAACTTCCTTCTATCCAAGTAAGGTAATGGACAACACAGGAACTACACCACAGCCCAGAATACAGCAATGCCTGTAAACTGGTTAAACTAGTCGAGGAAGGCAGGAAAACAAGGATTATTTTTTTGTTTTTTTTGTAGAAACACACAGAAAATGTAGAGACAGTGATAAATTAGTTACACAGGCTAGCACACTTTAGTGGGCAGCCTCCACAGTTAAATTAAACAAACAAACAAGCAAACTTTCGATCAGTTTCGACTAAATGTAACTTTAAGTGCAGATTTTAAAATAAATGCAGCAATCAGTAAAAAAACAGTTCAGACTAGTTCAAAGTAAGCAACAGAAGCTATTTCCAGTGAAAAAAAAGCAAAGATACTTAAATCCAGAAGGTAGTCGCTTTTTCGAGTTCCTTGCTGCTAGCCTTGACTAATACTGATTCCTCAACCACAGCTTTATAACAACTCCTCCTCTAACTTCCACTACTGTTTACACCCACATATCTGCAAAGCAAACTATCATGTACTCTTCTACTTCATTCACACTTTCTACCCTACTCCTTTCCACATTCCTTATATCCCTAATACATATCACTGTCCCAAACCTCTTTTCCTTCTCCACTGACTTCTCCCCCACTTCTTCTACCTCACCTCTTTACATATTCCACCCGACAGCTATACAGACATCTCCCCAAGCCTATATCCACTAAACCCCCAATTTCATCACAAGGTAAAGCCTATCTCCTCAATATATAATAAACATTTGGATCAACTAAACCTCTCTACAGTACATTTTCAAATTAATCTCATCAAACCAATCTACAGTAGAAAACTATTATGTCACATGTTTAAGCCGTCCACCATATCTTTATGCGGCAACATACACCCCAATACAGGACCCACTATACTCAATCATACCACCACACCCATCAACACAGACTCCCACAAGTCATTATATATATAGTAAGTTAGAATTTCCAAAGTGTGCATAATAAAATCTCAGACTGTCAGACATGGATTGCTCACCAATAACCAGATATTATTGCCACCATTGAGACCTGGGTAAAACCCCCATAATAAAGACAAATTTCTGTTTCCAAAAAGGATGTGGTGTTGCCCTTTTCTTTTTCAACACATACAATCTAGTTTCATTTACCAACCCTGTACCTCAGTTCTCTTATTCTGAAATACTCACATTCTTAAATATGAATGACAGCAAAAAAGTTTGTATTGTAGCTCACTACATACCACCTGGAAGCAACATACCTGTTTTGGAAGGTATCTTGGACTGGATATCTTCCAATGTTAAAAATGAGACTATCATACTAGGCAACATAAATATCCTCAGGTTAGAACTCAATTCCAACCACCCATCCTCAAATATTAATCTTTTCAAATTCACGCAGCTCATTGATTCCCCTACCATACCTAACAAAGGTAATGATGACAGGATCAGTCTTAGACTGGATTCTGGTTACAAATCCTAACAAAATATCCTCAGCCGAAACACTCCCAAACACCCTCAGCGACCATCCCCAGCCTTTTTAAACTGTGCTTCCCCCTCCAGTCAAAGTCAACATTAATATAAATAGGCAAGGAATATGATCTCGTACAATGATGTAAATTTCAACTATAACTACACACACTCCTTACCCATGTTACTCTCTCCTTTACCTAACCCCGCTGGCCTGCTAGACTGCAACTTACACCAGGTCCCAACCCTGCTTACATCCCTTTTTCTTCTAACTCAACATTCACTCCCTCTATTTAGCAGTTATTTCTCCCTCAACACTACCTCTCTTAGCCTTGACTAACACTGATTCCTCAACCACAGCTTTATAACAACTCCTCCTAAAAACAGCAGATTAGAACTTAGTAAAAACCCTCCCTCTTGATGAAGTTGTTGAATGTTTCAACACCGCCTTCTTGAATACACTACATAGCCTCAGACCTCTACGTCTTCAAAGGATCAAAAATAACAATTTCCCTTGGCTATCAGAGCCAACTCACTCCCCATCCCCGAATCACACCCAATACTCAAAAGACTCCAACCCCATCCCTCTTCTAGCTTTTCTCTAAAGCCAATTCCAGTTTCAACAATAAAAAGACTACTACTAAAGTTAAACCTTTCTCTAATCCCCCTCATGGCATACCCTCAGAATAGCAAAAACTAACTGCTGAAAGTATCACCTACCCCATAAGCATACTTATCAATAGATCCATCTTTCAGTCCTATGTTCCCAAAACCCTGGAAAAAGGCCTTTATCCTCCCGCTCCATAAGGTGACTAAAATACTGACATCACTTACTTCCGACCCATTGCAATTCTTTTTCCAGTCTACAAAATCTTAGAAAAATGCATCAGTACTCAATTGCTCTGCTATCTTCTTGAGAACCAAATACTTTCACCTTCACAACATTGCTTCAGACCTGGCCACAGCACTACAACTGTTCTTCTCTCCTTTACGGATGCAGTCAACAGAGCCCGTGACATAGGCAAAATTGTCACTGCCGTCTTCATTGACGTAGCCAATGCATTTGACACTGTTTCTCACCTTTTACTCATTACCTAACTCTTTAATATTAGTGTTTCCCTTCCCACTTTAAACTGGTTCTCTAGTTACTTAAAAGAAAGACAACAGGCTGTCAGATGGCAAAAGTCCATCTCTTCTTTCCTCCGCACCCCTATAAAAGTTCCTCAAGGCTCCATACGTGGACCATTTCTGTTTAGCATACTCATAAACAATTTCCACTCATCTCTATGTCAAGTATCTGTCATTCAATATGCAGACCACTCTACTTGTGTCTACTCTGCCAACTCCAACTCTGATCTACTACAACTAATTCAAAATGTCTTCCCCTCCACTAAATACTGGATGCACAACAACCTCCTACCCTGAACCCAAATAAAGCTAAAATCATACTATTCAACCCTAAGAAAACTACCCTCTTAAATAAAACAGAGTTCACCATCTTTTCTCATAGTAAATCTATAATAGAAATCGTCACCCACGCAAAACTCCTTGGAGTCACTACTGATGAACACATGAAATTTGACCTGCATATACAACACAACATTTGCAAACACATCTTAAACTTGGAATCCTCTATAGACACAATCAGTTCCTAAGCCCAGCCACAAAAATAACAACTTACATACTTCCCTCCCTCATCTATGGTGCCCCTCTACTTAATAATATCCAAAGCTCTGCTAAATCCAAACTTGAGATATGCTACAATAAAATCACCAACTTCGCAACCAATTCTAAATACTGCACCAATAACTGCACTGCTCTTAAATCATTGAAATGGCTAGAATTACCAAACTATCTCTCCTACTTGCAACTATCCACAGCTCACAAAATACTATTTAAACCCTTAGACCATCCTGCCTTGAGCTCAACATTCAATTGCTACCACCCTAACATGTCTCTGCTGATTCCGACTCTAGAAACTCTCAAAACCTAGCCTCCCACCTGGCCAGCTCCTTTATTCATGCTCAATAGCCAAGAACTGGAATATTCTGCCTCTATTAGAATAACTCAAAATCCAACCTCTTTCACAAGTTCCCTTTCACAACCACCTATACTTGAGATGGAAGTGCACCTGCACCAATCCCCCCTAGAAAGTGTATATCACTCGCTCAAGCTCTCTCCTACTCTTTCCCTGATATTATTGGGCAAGCAGCTTTACAGTACAGTTAAGCTGTCATGGGTGCCATTTTTATTCAAGTATCATTAAGAAAAGTCAGCAATGGTGGAGGTGCAGTAAATGTTTGGTGTGTGTTAGTGTCTCTGCTGATTCCTTTTGGTTATCCAAGGATGGTTTTTGAGGCTGGATTACCAGCCTACATTGCCCTGTGCTTGTAATTTATTACCTCCTGCTGTGTTTGATGTCGAGTTTTTGAACTTGGTGATTTTGGTGGTGGTTTGTGGGCTGGAGGGACCTGTGATGACCGTTTCATTGGCTGCGAGTTCTGTGGGGGGAATAAGTTCTGCCACGCATCTGCGGTGTAGCATCTGCAAAAAAAAAAAGGGGGGGGGGGACTGCAGTGAAGTTTATTTAGTTGGCTGGAGCATGGGAGTATGGTGGTTCTTTGATCCAGTAGCATGTGGAGTGCATTCCCTGCTAGTGCGTTTCCACTTAAGCTGCAAGGGGCTTTTCATGGGCTTGGAGTTGTGTTGTCAGTGGTACACCATGCACATGCATGGCAAGCTGATATGGACTTTTGTTTTAACAGTTTGGAGTTTGTCGCATGATTTTGTTAAATTAACCGGTGATTGTCTATAAATAAGGTTTCAGTCTTCTAGCTGCTGCTATTACTTGGTGTGTTTGGATTTCGGCCTGCACATGGCTTGGAGCTTTTCTCTCCGTGCTTCCATTGAAGATTGGCATGAGTCCAGTCAGACTATCCCGGTCAACAAATGTAAAATAAAAGTAGAATGAATGTAGCTGGAGTTTTGATATCTGCCTGGCTGGATCTTGTTGGCGATCATGCTTGTCAACTCTTCGGACTTGCAGGATGCTCAGACTTGCTTTATGTTTCATTCAGGGTTCGTGAATTGTGGTCTTTGGGGAAAGTGGTGGTGGATTGCTGCAGACTGCAGTTTGGGACTGTCACATGTGGACTGCAGCCTTCATGCCCTGCCGAACATCAAGGTTTGTTGAGATGATGTGAGATTGAACTTCAGTGACAGTGAAGGTATATGTGGTTGTCCCTGTTTTCATGTCTTTCTTGTAGTCTGTGGGGCCTTTGGCGTGTTTCTTTATGAGGTTGTCTGGAGTTTGGCATTGACAGGTTGGGAGGTATGTCGCGTGGATATGGTACCTCTCAACTGTACAGATTTTCACAGAATGTTCAGATTTTTGCCTTATATATTTTTTTTTATCCATTTTTCATAAAATCGTGGCTTTCTGGCAAATTAGTGGCAAATCATTAAAGACTGAAGTTAGAAAATAATGATAGACATTTGAGTTTTAGACTTCATACCCTTCAGGAAATTCATGCTAATGCAAAACCTGTTATTCTATCAACTTTCTAAGTCTGTAAGAACAATATTTCAAAATTGTCCCTATCTGTACCACTTTTTATATGGCTTTGTCCAGGTTTCTTACTTTAAGAGGTTGAGAGGTATGATAGGGTATTGTTTACTTGATCGTGTTGGTGTTCTCTTTTGTTGTGATTTTGAGAGGGAAGGTGAATGGCCATTCTGTTACTCGACTGAGTTGAGGAGACTGATTGCACAGGTATTTGAGATTGAGCATGCTTCCTGTGGTGTTGACTGTTACAAGTGATGGCGGGAATAGTTGGCAAGCTTGGGCAAACCGTGCATGCCTGTTTGAAATAGTAAGTAATTAATTAGTAAAGTAAAAATTAATGAGAGGGAGAGTAAAAGAGTAACACAATAGGAGAATGGTGATTTCGTTGGCCACCACAGTAACGGCAGAAAATACAGATGTATGCTTTGCAGTCTTCTTTCATTTGTCTGGGGTACTTGTATGAAAGGATTGCTGTACCTTTATAATAACAGCTGAGTTTCATTGCAGGAGGGTACTGTCAATTTTAACTGGTTTTGTTCATCTGTTGTCTGATATAACTGGTTTTAAGGAATCATTCTTTCATGCAGGGTCATGGGGAAGCTGAAGCCAGCCCTGACACTTTGTCCATGTTTTATTGGCTTGTTCTTATATTTTTCTACTGAATTTGGAGGAAAGGGGTGAAACTACTGACTTTGGAGGAAAGGGGGTGTATTACACCTAATGAATAATGTCAATAAATAAGACTTGTATAGACTGCACTACTGGTTCATATGCTCCAATTCTGGCAATGTCTCAAGTTAATAGCAATAATACTTTAAGGGTTCCTGAATTTTATGGATCTGCCTGATTCCATTGAAATGTTGTCCCTGATTGGTGAGAGTTATGGTCAACTGGATAGGTTTTAGAACAATATGTCCTAGTTTGCGTCCGTTGTCTGGTTATTGTTAAAGACATTGATGGGCACGATCTCTGGGTTAGTGCATATTAACTTCTTGCCTTCCTGCAGTGGGGTACCATTTTCATTTGGATGGAGGGTCATGTGGGGGGGTGGCCACATGAGTGTCACTTATAGCAGACATGGGTGATGTGGGTGAGCAGCCCATTTTCTGGTGTGGTGTTTCTGGTGGTTTGGTGCTTGTGTGTGTGTATGACCGCAGCGTTGGTGGCGTAATTTTGGTGGGATGCAAGGCATCCGTGTGTAAAGATGGCATCCACGCATGTGTGCCAGGATGGCATACCTCTCAGCTGTATGGATTTAGTAATCTCAGACACATTTTACTCTGCTTTGGTGGGTCTCTTATCTGCTTGCCAAGATTGGAAGAGCAATTTTTTTGTCTTTGGATGGGACCTTCATCCCTCGGTGGGGGTTGGTTTAGGTGTTTTGTGCTGGGAGGTCGGGAGGTAGCACTTTCTTACGGGTATTTGCAGTTATCGGACTTGGCCACTGCCCAGAAGTGGTGGGATGGATGTATTGATTTGCTACTTTAGGTGGAACATCTTATGGCTTTTCTTCCATCATACATGAGAGTTTCAGAGACAGGCAAGATTACTTTGTTATAGGTATGAGGGATAGGTAGTTTCTGGGGGTGAAGGTTGCCTTTAGTTGGGATATTTATAGATTTCCATTGCCTTAATTGCTTCACCTTTAGTTTTCAAGGTGAGGAGTGTTGCTCAGGCATGCATTTGAATTATAGATCTCCTACCTTTCCAAGAAGTCGCATTAATTTAAAAGCTTTGTATTATACCCTCATTCTAAGTTTAAAAGTGATGTTTAAAATGTGCAATTTTTAGTATACTTGGTACACAAACGCTGCAGTTTTTAGCATATTGGCTGGATAGCAGATGTAGTTGTGGGAGGTGGTAAATTGGGCTTGGTCCACAAAGCTCTCATTTTTACTTTATCATTGTGTTTCTGGTTATTAGAGTGGGGAAGGACATTGGCTTGTGTTGACTATTTAATTTTCTTTCATGGTCAACAAGTAAAAGTCTCGGATATTTCTGGTAGCACATGCAGCTTGGGATGAGAATTTATGTACTTTTCATGGAATGGCTGTGTTTATTAAAGCAATTGGCTGTGCCCATACTTTTTCCCATCTGGTGGGTTTTTGTGGTGCCCATGAATGCAGGATGCTATGCACATGTTCACAGTGCTGGTAGCATTGGGGGAGCAGGTAGGATTGCATATGGACACTTAGTTCCCTGTGTGCAGGAAACAATAGTAAGCAGTGGGGTTTTGGGAATGTGTTTTTAGGTATTTGTGCTAGTTTATATGATATTAGGTGAATTTCGTCCAGGTTTCCTCAGTCAGCTCTGGCTTCTCCTGTCCAATAGGGACATAGGTGGGATTCCAGGGATATAGTTTCCCATCAGCTGTCCAGGCTCCTCTTCATAGAGGATTCTTGCTAAATGGGTGATGTACATTTTGCCTCTGAAGTAAAGTTGCCACTGGCAAGTTAAATGTTGTGAGTTCATATAAAATTAAGAGTAAGCACTAACACTGGGTGTATTTTGTTGCGTCAGTTATCCCCTACATCTAGGGTTAAGTAGAATATACATTTGTTGTTTTACTTGTATTCTTCACTTTAATAGGTCAAATAAGTAGTGGACCAGTCACTACAAGGGTGGTCTAACACCATTATTGTAGTATGTTCCTTTATTGTAAGCAAAAGGATTTCTTGAGGGATATGGGAAAGTGCTCTCGGCAGTGCAATCTGGTTGGGTGTGCAGAGAATTTTGGCATGAAAAGAGAAGTGGTGAGTACATAATTTGTCTTTTATTTACAGATGTGGACCATCAGTTGGTGGATTGCATGAAAAGAGGTGATGGATGCTAATCCAACTTTAGTAAGTATTCATTGGACATGTCAGATGGTGCAAGGTGGTGAAAGATAACTAAAATTAAATTACAAGTAGTGTGAATCAGGATTGGCAGTGTTTAAAGGGAGTTGGAATTGTCCATTAAGGGGTGGAATAATTGTGACAAGTGTTGGGGTATGCTCTGGGGTCTATGGAAGGCTTTGTGGGGGCAGGTTGTCTTCAAATTTGTTTGTATTTCAGATGATTTACATTTTTCTCTTTCTTTGCATATGATGGTGTTATGTTGGGTGTTTTGAATGTCGGAATGCTACATAAGGCAGTCAATCATGATTGGCGCAGAGGTATTATTAGTTGATGGTATGAAGGAAGTGCTCTTCTTAGGTGATTAAAGTTGCTATCAAAAGGTTTTCAATTGTTGCAGGGAACGAGATATAAAGCAGCCGGGGCTTAAAGGAACTGGAGTTGGAAAGTGATGATTTTGTTGGGGTGGCTGTTCCTGCTGTTCTGAATACATCAGTCGCATGAGATGTTTGGTCTTCAGAGTGGTATGTAGTGAGGTTGTAAAGGGCAGTTAGAATGAGCAATCCTTGAAGTAAACTGAGCTGAAAGGTAACAAATTTTGTTGTTCTGGTGTGGTACATATTAGTTTATTCAGGTTCATTGATGCACAGTTGAATTTACACTGGTTTGGGATAGTGGGTTTTTTCAGGTATTGCAGGTATGTAGGTGTTTTAGGGGATAGTTCAGGATTTGGGTACCGTGTCTATGAAGGAGGCTTAAGAAAGGCACTGCTTGCTTCTTTGTAGATTTGGGCTGGTCTTTACGATTTAGATGAAGTTTAGAAAATGGGTTCACCGAATGATGTTTGGCCTTAGGATGGAAGCTTTTGTAAAAAGAGGGGGAACAGCCTGGTTAGGCTGGTAGGCAGAGAAGAGGGGCAGGTTTGCCCTCTTCTGTTCCCCGTCTGGTGATGGATGTGAAATTCAATAAGTTTGGAAGGAAAGTGAGTGGTTGCTCTGGTGGACAAGTTAATAAGTAATCTGAGTTGCTTATATGGATGGTGGTGTAATTCAATAAATTGAAGGCGAGCGTGAATGCTGCCTGATTAGTGCAAGGATAAGTGAGCAAGTGGGGGTTGCTGCTTATCAAAGGTGAGTGGTTGCACTGCCCTTATAGTTATTTCATGTTTTCTTTCATGGGTGTTATCACCTGTGTCATGTTTTGGTTGAAATTTATGGTGAGCGTGAATGCTGCCTCGTTAGTGCAAGGATAAGTGAGCAAGTGGGGGTTGCTGCTTATCAAGGGTGCACGGTTGCACTGCCCTTATGGTTATTTCATGTTTTCTTTCATGGGTGTTATCACCTGTGTCATGTTTTGCTTGAAATTTATAACTATTGGTTAACAATTATGTTTATGGAAGTTTAACAATGGTCGTCAAATGTCATTCTGTGTTGTGTGTTTATTGAAGTGGAACAGGACAAGTGTGGTCACACAATTTCTTAATCAACCTTATCTTTTTTCCTTTTTGCATGAGCTAATACTATTGTATGTAGTGATTATAAACAGCATACTATGTAGATCTTTAATCTACAGTGATTTTTCAGATTATACTACTGTACATTTCTCTCATTACATTTAACCTATATTTAGTAGATATTTTTTCTACATTTGTATTTATTCTATATTTTGTAAATATTTTGTTTTGTAAATCAATTTTTTTCTTCAAACTGTTAATTTCTTTCACTGTGGAGCTTTTCTTCCAGGGCCTCCACTGAAAATAGATTTTCTATGGCCCTGTGGACTTTCCCAGTAAACAAAATGCAAATAAATGTATAAATAAATATTGGGTAAAATCAGGTTATATTGGCTAAGCTTGGAAGGGCTCTAAAGCCATTAGTCTAGTAATCTCCTATGAACCTATACAATGGGGTAGGTGTCATTTAGTGTTTCAAAAGTGGCTAAAAACAGAAGGTTACTGCTAGATAGTTGGATTTTTCTAAGGAAATAGTAACATTAGGGATACTTCATAAAGGGAATGAATAGAAGATTATCAGCCTGGTTGTGGAGGGACAGACTTTCACCAGGGATATTAGCATTAATAGAACTGAGGAGACTTTGACCATGGGCCAGATTCAGGAAGGCTTACACGGAGTTCAAGAGTAGTGTAAGCCTCCGTGTAAGCCTCCTGATTCAGCAACAGCCCAAATCTCCGTGTAAGAGACAGCTAACACGTCTCTTACACGGAGTGGGCGTGGAAATACCAATACCTGATTTGCAGCTCCAAGATATGCAAATGAGGTATGTGAGCGATCCACGAAGCCCAAACCAGTCCGTGTAACGGACGTGTTAGCTGCAGAAATGTACTCAGCTGACAACTGAGTACATTTCTGCAAATTAAAACGGAGCTATGTCAGCTCCAAATAAAGGGTGCATTTGTTACATTAAGCATGCCAATGGCCAAATATGTGGCCATTGGCATGAAAGTGTTGAAAAAAAGTTATATAACTTTTTTTTTTTCACGGGATTTATGTGTTTAACTGTAGCGCACACCAAGCAAACGGGTGCGCTACCTAAAACTGAAAACCGGCTTATAAGCCCACAATTGTGGGATTTATGTATTACATGAAATGTCAATGGAGGGACTTGCAGAGCAAAACAATATGGCCTCCGCTTAGTGGTTGTCAAGGAGGGAAGTCCGTGTAAGATATGTAACTAAGCATTACTAGGCAATCCTATGTAAATGAGGCTTACAATACTGAATCACACTGCCACATAAGTAATGAGCACTTTCTGAGTCGTGTAAGAGTTAGTGAAGGGGAGGAACAGAGTAAGAGGTAGGTGACATCATGGGGGAAGGATAGAAAGAAATGTACCAGATTGGAGGGCAATGTAAGGTAAGAGATGACAGACAGACATCAGGGAGGGAGGTGTGTCCCAACAGAACACTGGGAATGTCAAGAAATTGAGGGCATACGCTATCCCTACACTCTAAGTTTCTTGAAATACGGCATGCGCGCTGTGCGCGCGTGTAAGGCAGGTTCTACTTGTGGGAGCGTGTTGCAAACTGTTTACAACGGTTTGCGCGGGCGCACGTGTGTAAGGCAGTGTGCGCGTTTTAGCATGAATCAGCCTAGCTAACACCGTAAGGATGTGTGCGCGCTGTAACACCGTGTAGGGATGTGTACACGCGCTTAAGATACTGTGAGCGTGTGTAAGCCGGTGTGCACATTGCTCCCCCTCAGGAAACAGAGAGGAAATAGGAAACAACCAAAATACAGGGAAACTGCCAGAAGATACTACTAAAGTTAATTGGTGGAAACAATTAGAAGCAGGCAATTACACAGGCAGACTAGAAGCCCAACCCAGCACTTAAAACACAACAAAGAGCAGTGCAGGCTGTTTCTCACAAGAGATACTGCCAGAAACTAAGCTATCAGAGTTGAAACCTGAAAAAAGCTGAACTCAGAGCAGAAATGCTAGGGGCTGCCATAGCTGTTATAATCAGACATAGGCGAATTGCCGAGGTTGGTGATAATGCAGATGCTGACAGACAACCCAGAGTGAGGAGAAGGAGAAGAGTATACAGGCCTAGGGTCACCTACCATGGGTTACATGAGCTGGAGATAGTAGAGCTATAGAGTGGACAGAGAGCTCCTGCAGCAGATTGTTGAGCTGTGCAGGCCACGCCTCACACACAGAACCAACAGAGGGGAACCCATCCCAGTGGAAACCAAGGTATGTGCTGGCCTAAGAATACTAGCAACAGGTACCTTTCAGAGACCAACTGGCGATATGATGGGGATATCACAGGCATCAGCCTCCAGGGTACTGCACCAGTTCCTGGATGCCATGTCACCACATGTCAGTGATCATATATATGTCCCTAGTGACCGTGAGGTTGTGGCCAGCAATATGCGCCTCTTCCAGCAAATAGCGGGATACCCTGAGGTGCTGGGTGCAATAGACTGCACGCACATACGCATCAAGGCACCAGCTGGTGAGCGGGGTAGAGTCTACATTAACCGCAAGGGATACGCCTCCATCAACTGCCAGGTCGTGTGTGATGCCCAGGGCATAATAATGAATGTGTGTGCTGGCTGCCCTGGTAGCTACCACGATTCCCACATCTGGCATCTGACGCAGCTGTACCAATCATTTGCCAATGGGGACTTCCCACACGGACACCTAGTGGGGGATGCTGGTTATGCACTTGAGCCGTGGCTGATGACACCCATCAGAAATGCACACACACCGAACAGGAACGCCATAATGAGGCACACGCACAAACACGCAATATCATAGAGCGTGTGTTTGGGCTGCTCAAGTCACGGTTCCGTGTCTGGACACGCCTGGTGGAGCTTTGCAGTACACACCAACTACATGTACCCAAATGATCATGATATGTGCTATGCTACATAATATGATCCTGCGGAAACAGCTGCAGCAGGACCAGCACAGGGCTGGGCCAAACATCCCCACCATTGCCAAGGCCACCACAGGCAGGGGGTGACTTGGAGGAGGAACAACCTGACCTTGTCCCAGTAGGCAGAAGGAGGCGTGCCCAGTATGCCCTGGCCTTGGCAAAGAGGCAAGGGATAGCACATATGCTTGGTCAGTAGGAACACTGGGACTGATACCCACTCTGACTCACTCATACAGTAACAGGGATGCCTAACATGACACAACCTGCTTCCAAATGTACAGGGAGTGTAGTATGTGCATCCGACAGAGGCAGCCCTGCAGCACCATCCGAGGTATGAATGCCATGTGTTAAGTAATGTAATACCATGTATCATATGCACACCTGAGGACCATGACTAACATCCACCCTCACCAATCATAAACCACAAAAACACAAACCCACCTCATAGCTATCACAAGGGATAGGAACCTAGATGTAATGCTACCCAATGCCAAAGGTATAACAGCAAGATGTGTGCAGTGTAAATGCACACAGTATAGGGAATGCACATATCAGTGCTGTAATAGAAAACAGGGTCAAAGCGCACATCAGCACCCTGACACTACCAGGGTCACACCTCATACAGTGATGTACATGTGCAAAAACATGGAACAAGATACAAAATGAGGGTGACTACCAATAAATGGCATGGATAACCACACACCCCTGTTGTTACCACAACAAGAAGCAACATGCATTAGCCATGGTCAAACACCAATGGCTAAAACTGACTACTACTATATAGCTTGCTGCAGACCACTGTCCTAATAGCAGCAACTGCCCCAGGCCTATGTTCACAGGTTCACAGGTTCATACTAGGCTATCTGCCCTAGGGCATTTATAAGCCTAGACCAGAGTTCCGTGGAGTCTGCCGCACCTTCACTCTGACGGATAATTTGCCCATTATATTGCTGTGCCTCTGACAAGCAGTGATACTGAGGTTATCCCTGGGGCATACCTGCAATCTCCCATCCATTGATTAAGATCTCACTTGAACAAAGCCAGTGAGGTACTCAGCCTCACATGTACCAGGATGTTGTTCCACAGCATAGGGACTCTCTGGTTGAAGAATCTGTCCCTCCAGCACATCCTATTAATATCTGTGTTGAGGTTTAAATCTCCTGCCACTGTAGTTCTGATGGATGTAGAGGTCTTGAGGTGAAGCGTGTACATTAACTCAGGTTTGGACATGGCCTTGGATGTCAGGCACAGGTCACCTCTGAGCAGACGGTAAGTCACGGAATCAAGCTGGAATTCCTCCAGTCGGGCAGCATAAGAAATATGTTTGAGACCCTTTCTCCTCCTGTCGAGGAATCTGTGGGCCCATCCAATTGCCATAGGTGTCGGGTCATATACATGCTGAATGGGGCATTGCACTCAATCAATGGTCCAATGAGTGAAGAGTACAGGGGAACAATGACCTCCCTGGATCTAGATGTGAATCCCTGCATGATGAGGTGGGCAATGTAGAAGTTCTACCTAACTACCCTGGCAACGTGAGTGTCAAACAAAGGTTACTCTCAACCTGGGTGCCCAGGTCCCTGATAACCTCCTGTGTGCTTAGAGGATTGCCACCTACATGGGAACTAGTGGTAACCTTGTTCTTCCCAAAGGGTACGGCTATGCATTGTTTAGTGTGTAATGTAAGGCCATGGCTCTGGCACCAGTTATCCGTGACTATGACACCCTTCTGAAGGATGTCTGTGTCAGATGGGTGTCCAACTATGGTTCCCAGTCTGCAGTCATCTTCAAACTTTGTCAGCCATAATCCTGCTGTGTTTGCTTGTACTTCTGAAAAGTAGATGCTGAGCAATAGTGGGCCCAGGACTGAGCCCTGTGGGACACCACTTGTGACAGTTGTGGAGTGTGACATGGCACCAGCAAGTCTGAACCTGTCTGTTCTGTCACGTAGCGGTTTGCAACCCATCCTGTGATGTATGGGTTCACATTTTAGCTGGTGATGTTTTCAATGATACCCAAGTGGGGTATTGTGTTGAAAGCCTTTGCCAGGTCAAGGTAGGCTGTGTGGAGTGCCTTGCCCTTGTCAATGGCCTTGGTGTCTGTTATGAAACAGTCAACCAAGTTTAAAAGGCATGATCTGCCCTCAACAAAGCCTAACTGGGTTGGATCTAATGTCTGCAAGTCCCCTATGTCCTCATCTATGACTTCCATTATGATCTTCTCCATAGCTTAGCAGACCCTGCTTGTCAAGCTGATGGGATGGTAGTTTCTGTGGTCGGTGGAGGCACCCCCATGTGAAGTGGGTCCACCATTGACATATGCCACTCCTTGGGAACATATCCTGACTTGAGGCTAAGATCATACAGCTGCCCTGACTGCGGGTTGAATTCTTGAGTGAGTTCATGGAGCACAAAACCAGGGACACCATCTGGTCCCATGGATGCTGCGTCCTTTCCCTTGGATAGAGCAGTTCCCACCTGAGCATTTGAGATGTTTGGGGGGCTACAATCCTCTTTCATACATATCTCTCCAGTTGTGGTGGAGGGGTGGGTGGAGCAATCTGCACTGAACCTGTCAGCCAGTATGTTGGCAATGTCTATAGGTTCAGTGATATTTACAGCATTCTGAGCCTATTCTGAGCATATCTGGGAGTTTCCTCCCAGGTGTGTAACGTATCTATAAAAGGCCTCATTGTTGTCCCGTGAGCCCTTAGTGGGTTTACTCCCAATATTCGCCTTGGATGATTTCATGGGGAACTCAGTGTTTCACCTATATTGAGCAGGGGTGTCTACCCTTCCACGGATATCGCCTATCTTGTAGTACCTCCTTCCTTGTGTTGTAGTGCTTGTTTATGGCTGAGGTCCACCACACTGGACGCTTGCCTCTGGTACAACGAGTCTGTGTTTTGTTTGGGATTGCCTCATCCATGCAGTCTTGAAGGTGCTGGTAGAAGGCAGTTGTAAGTGATACAGTGGCTTGGGTAATGGTGTCTGCTGGCTTGGGCTTTGAAAGAGACCACAACAGTCATTAGAAGTGTGTAGTCGGCTTCTGAGAGGTTCTGCACTGTGGTCTTTTCTATCTGGGGTGGAGGTGGGATGTGGACTTCCACTGAGAGTAGGTCATGATCTGATCTCACCAATGATGGGTATACCTCTGGTGTTGAACATTGTGAGCCCATGTTTGTGATGATGAGATCTACTATGTTGTCTCCTCTTGTGGGGATGGTGACTAGTTCTTCCATGGCATGTGAGTGTATGAACTGTAGGAACCTGTGGCTAGAGTGTTGTGGCTGTAGTACTGATCCCAGTCTATATTTGGATAGTTGGGATCACCCAGTGTGATGGTGTTTGCAGGTACATGTATCCCCGCCACTGTTTTCATGAAAGCTCTGTGAGGTACCTGAGTTTCAGAGGATGGCCTGTAACATGCTACAAACTTCAGAGCAGTCTTGCCTATGGTTAATTGCACCCGGATGGTGTACAATGCATCGTGTGTTGCCACCAACCATGAGGTGAGGGTGTCCTTGATGAATATTGCTATTGCCACCCCTCATAGTGGTAATATGTGTACTGCATAGATACGAAATATTGTGCCTCTGACTTAGTAGTGACACATTATGACCACCTTACATAATTGAATAATGTGACTATGCCTCTGTCCAGTCTGTGCCCCTGTCCACATGCAGCTGTCCAGATGTCTCTTGAAGAGAGTCAGTGAGGTACTCTGTCTAACATGAACTGGGATACTCTGCTAGAGTTTGAGATGCCTCTGAGTTATGACTCTGTCCCTTCAGCATGTCCTATACATGTATGTGCTGAGGTTCAAATCTTTAGCTCCCATGTTTCTGGTGGATGTGGATTGCTTGCAGTGGAGCATGTCTACCAAATCCTGATCGGACATGGTCTTGTATGTCAGGCATAGGTCACCTGTACGTATGTGGTATGACACTGAAAAAGCTTGTTTTAGTTATTCTGGAAGTATATGACATGTGTTGTAGATCCCTGATCGTCATGGTAAGGTACTTGTGGGGTCTCTCCAGCTGCTGCAAGTGCTGGTTGAGGTACATACCAAATGGGGCGTTGTATTCAAGCATTGGCCTGATAAGGGAGAAGTATAGTGGTACAATGACCTCCTATGGTCTGGATGGAATACCCTCCATGATAAGGTGGCCAAGATAGAAAGTATGTCAAACAACTTTGGCAACATGGGTGTCAAATGAGATGTCACTATCTACATGTGTCCCCAGCTGTCTGATTTGTTTCCTGTACTCATTGGGTTGCTGTCTATGTACAGATCTGTGGGTACTGTGTTCCTCCCAAAGGGGATGGCTACACATCAGTCGCAGTCAGTTTTAGGCCATGAGTCCAGCACCAGCTATCTGTCAGTGTGACGGCAGTCTGTAGGATGTGTGTGCTGGCTGATGTATTCACTATGGTGCCCAGGTTGCAGTCATCTGTAAACTTTGTCGGCCACAACCCTCCTATGTTTGCTTTCACATCTGAAAAGTAAATACCAAATAAGAGAGGTCCCAGGACACAACCTTGTGGGACACCACTTGTGACTGGCTTTGAACCTGACAAGGCACCTGCAATGTTGACATTATGGGTTCTGTTTCTGAGCCATTTTGCAACCTATGCTGTGACATATGGTGTTATATTTCAGCTGTTGAGCTTGTCTATGATGCCTGAGTGGGGTATTGTGTCAAAGGCCTTAGCCAAGCGCAGGTAGGTTGTGTGGACTGTGTAGCCCTCATCAACGGCTCTACTGACAGTTTCAAAGTAGTCAACTTGGTGCAAAACGCAGGATCTGCACTGTACAAAGCTGAATTGGGTGTGATCAAGGGTCTGTAGGACACCAATGTCTCTGTGTGGAAGCTCCATAATGACCCTTCACAAAGCTTTGCAGACAAGGCTGTTTAAGCTTGTGTGGTGGTAGCTGCCAGGGTCTGTGGAGGCATCTCCTTTGTGGAGTGGGACCACTGTTGCCGTACGCCAGTGTTCAGGTACAGATCCTGTAGCAAGGCTAAGGTTAAATAGGATCTGCATATACAGGTTTATCTCCATCTGTAGTTCACATAGCATGCAACTGGGGATACCATCAGGTCCCATTGATGCTGTGTACTGCCTCTGCTGACTGCGGCTCTCACATGGACATCCAGGATGACAGTGAGGTTACATACAGCTGTGATAACTATCATGTCTTGGGGGTGAGGGAGGGGTACATTGCACTGAACTGGTCTGCCAGGGTGTCAGTAATATCTGTCAGGTCCCTGGGATATAAGTTGTTGTGTACCAAATCTGAGCATATATGAGGGTTCCCACCCAGGCCAGACATAACTGAAGAAAGCAGTGTGGTTACCTTCATCGCCTGTGGTGATTTATGTCCCCAAGTTGAACTTGGGTGTCTTTATGTGAGAATGTAGCTTTCTACTACTGCTGATCACAGCTGCCTTACATTCTGGAGATGTAGCTCTGTCTTGCATTAGTATCCTTCATCTGTTATACAGTTTGTTTATGGCTGGGGTCCACCAGACAGGCCACTTTCCCTTGGTGGTGAAGGTGTCATTCTCATTTGTGATTGCATGGTCCATGCTTACTCGGAGATGTCCGCATAAAGTGTCTGTGCAGGAGTCACCATTGTGTGTTGTGGTTTCCACTGGCCCAGTGGGCTTAATGGATACCATCTCAGTCCGAAGAAGTGTGAAGTCAGCTTCTGAGCTGTTTGTCACTATACCCCTGGTATCATACTAGCACTGACACAGGTGTAAACAATTCCCCAGAATCCATCAAACAAAATGGACATGCAGGCTTACAGATGCCCTAGGGGGTAGCCTAGTATGAACCCATTATGATACAGATTGTACAGGACACTACAGATAACCCCAAGGCTGTTGCAAATGATGGTAGTAAGCATGTTGTTGATTCCTGGATATGCTCCGGATCACACCGATATTACAAACAACATACCAGACACACACAGGTATGGCCAACAGACATCCTGACATGTGCAGTGCAAACCCCCCCCCATAATGCCAAATACCTTCCCCAGCAGACTGCCGCCTCCCTGACATTATGTCACCCTTACCACAGGGTACGTGCACTCCAAAGAGCAGTGTACAACAACAGTGGGTGTTCTCAACAAAGGTGTCTCCTGAATGGATAGGAAAAACAACCACCACAGAATCATGAGAGGTTTGGTCTGCACAGCTATGGAAAGGACCAGCATGTACCACAGACATAATGATATTGTGGATCTATTGACACCCGACCCTACCCAGTGTGGGTTTACAAAGTGCAGACCCCACCCCTAAACATGTGTGACTCAGTTGAAACAGTACTTGAAGTCAGTGATGAGGGCAATGTGGTCCACACAGTGTTGCCGGACCTTGCAAAGCCTTCTGTACAATACCCTATGTGTTCCGTGATAGATTTGCTCACCAGCTGATATATACACCCCAATGTCATGGGAGGGTTGCAAACCAGACCAACGACAGAACTGACATGGTCAGACATGCAGCAGCCATGTCAGACTACAAACCACATATAACAGGCATCCCACAAAGCTTGGTCCTGGGACCTTCACCATCTGGTATATATGCCCCATAGGTACAGGCCAACAAGTAAGGACTGTGCTGGAACATGTTTGTAGAGGACAACAAGCCGCCTGACATATCTGATACACCAGCTGACACAAGCATCCCATAAAAGGGCCACATAGAAACAGACAGCTGGTGCCATAGCCATGTCAGCATGTTAAATGGTGAAAACAGTATAGTCAGCCTCTGTGGATAATCCAGTAAGTGACCACCAATTCCCACATAGGTGTCGACCCATGACATTCCTAACATGTAATGCCAGAATGGGGACACAAGGTGATAGATATCCTGCATTGGACAAAAATGTGGCTGTAGGGTTAACAGCAACAATCCATATACCAACCTAATCATGAGGGTTATGACATCTAGCTAAGGGGAGGTCATTGTGGTTTTGCAGTTATCTTTCAGCAGCATTACAAATGACCACAACAGCGCCTGTGTGGTGTACCTCAGCAGATAGATTCAGCAACTGTAAAGTCCACAACAGTACCTCACCAGGAGTATCAAAGAGCTGGAACACATGTAATGTGTCGCCTGATTAAACAGAATGCAGTTACACACACTGCCATGCTGGCCACCCAGACACAAGCTGTGCCTGATGTAGAAAGCCATGTCCAAGCTGTCAGCAATGCACATGCCGCACCTTGTACAATGTGAATGGCAGGGAGATATGCACATGAGGGACCTGAACCCCAGCACTGACATACATAGGACAAGCTGTACTGCATTATCCATAACACAGAAGCCACCACCACGCATGAGTAAACTACCAGTACAGGTTATCCATAGAGTCACTCATTTATTCTACTCAACAGGGATCCTAACGAGTGGATGGGAGATGGTAGGTATACCCTGGGTATCAATGTTGTGTCACAGGTAGACAGAGGCACAGTATACAAAACAAGACATATGTCATGCCAAACTGCACTTATGATGTGTTGATGGACAAACACACTATCCAATAACCATTAGAAATGGCCTTGGGCACATCGGTAGTGTTTGCCAATGTACACCCATGTTGTGGAATACACTACTGCAGTTGGTTGAGGCCGTTGTAAGTAGTTCACATCTGAACATAATGCAACATGGTCAGATAGGTTCATAGGTTCATACTAGGCTATCTGCCCCAAGGCAGTTCTAAGCCTAGTCCAGAGTCTGGTTGCGACGCCACCCCTTATATGGAAACAGTACTGTGCCCATTAGTTTGACGTGCCTGTCTCCAGCAGTGACACAGTGACGATCCCCGGGTAAACCTATGATTTCCCATCCACAGGTCAGGATACCTCTTGAACAGAGCCAGCAAGGTGCTGTGACTCACATGGACCGTGATTGTATTCCACAGCATAGGAGTCTCCGAGTGATAAATCCACCCTCCAACATGTCCAATGTACATCCCTGCTACGGTGTAAGTCACTTGCACTATTGGTTCAGGTGGATCTGAAGATTTTGAGGTGGAGCATGTCCATTAATCCCTGGTTGGACATGCTTGCATGTCATGCACATGTCACCTCTAAGCAGACAGTATGTGACTGAATAGAGCTGTAGTGTTTCCAATCTGGCAGCATATGACAGATGTTGGAGACCCTTTATCCTTTTGTTGGGGACATTCAGGGTCTCCCCACTTGCTGCAGATGTCAGGTGAGATACATCCAGATAAGGCAGTGTACCAGATCACCGGTCCGATAAGTGAAGAGTACAGGGGAACAATGACCCACTAGATCTGGATGTGGATCCCTTCCTGATCATGTGGACAATGTAGAAGGTCCTACTAGCCACTTTAGCAATGTGAGTGTCATCAGAACAGTGACTGTCAACCTGGGTCCCCAGGTCCATGATAACCTTCCCTGTGCTTAGAGGATTGCCACCTATATGGTAGCTTGGGGTTACCTTGCTTTCCCTGAAGGGTATGACTACACATGTTTTGCAAGTTGACTTCAGGCCATGGCTCTGGCACCAGCTATCAGTGTCCGTGAGCCCCTTCTGAAGGATATCCGTGTCTGATGCACTGTCCACTATGGCACCCAGTGTGCAGTCATCTGCAAACTTTGTCAGCCAAAGTCCTCCCATGTTGGACTGTACTTCTGAGAAGTAGATAACAAACAATAGGGGCCAAGGACTGAGCCCTGTGTGAGACCACATGTGACTGGCATGGTGTCTGACATAGTGCCAGCAACTCTAACCCTGTGGGTCCTGTCTGTAAGACAGTTTGAAACCTGATCTTGTGACATATGGGTGTACATTTCTGTTGGTAGGGTTTCCTACAATACCTGAGTGGGGTATTGTGTTGAAAGGGTTTTCAAGGGCAAGGTAGGCTCTATGGACTGCCTTTCCCTCATCAATGGCCTTAGTTACTGTTTTGATAATGTCAACCAAGTACAAAAGGCATGACTTGCCCTTGATCAACACAAACTGGGACAGGTACAATGTCTGCATGTCCTCCATATCTTTCTTCATGAGCTCCATTATGATCCTCTCCATAGCTTTGCAGACTACACTTGTTAAGCTTATGGGGCAGTAATTACCAGAGTCCATAGAGGCACTGCCTTTGTGCAGACATGCACAACTGGACCCTAAAGAGGCTGTTGTGCACAGTATGGAAATGTAAATCAGTGATAGGACTAAAGCCCAGGATAATGTCCACCACAGTGAAAGTACTGAACCACTACACTATACAGTACAACAGTGCTAGGTCAGTATGAATGGATGTTAACAATTGTATGCAAAGTATCCCATGCAAAAGCTGCAGGCACAGTATAATCCCTGTTGTGTTCACAGGAAGCATCTGGACAGTAACTACACAACATGTCACAGAACACACAACCTTAAACAGGAGTTATTTGTTGGAGTTCACACTCATCCACAACTGTGATGGGCTGCATAGTTCAACATATGGAAAGCTCACACTGGGCATGCTCACACACTTTGATAAATGAGACATCATTCACACAACATGCCATGGGAAGGCTGAAGTGGGCATGCTCACACACTTAGTTCAAATGTTCCTCTTAACAACTGTGAAAACACACCACAGGATGCACATTCCCCATTCCAAACAATGAAGATGTCAGCACCCTATAAGTAGATCATTAGAAATGCTACCTCCCAGTAATCCGAATAGCGCTCTGCTAATGCGACTGTCTCTAGTGTCATAACATAGTTAGGTAGGGGTTTGAATCCAGCAAGTGGCATGTGTGTGTGTGAATGGGGGTAAGTGTCTGTATAAGTGTGTATGAGAAGCACATCCCTTTTGGCAACTGTGGAAACACACCACACGGAGCTCATTCCACTTTCTAAACACTGATGATGTCAGCACCCTATAAGTAGATCAACTGAAATGAAATCTCCTAGAAATGTGAATAGCGCTCCGCTAATGCGTCCGTCTCTAGTATCATAACGTAATTAGGTAGGGGTTTGAATCCTGCTACGGGAATGTATGTGTGTTAGTATGAGTGGGGTTTGTGTGTGTGCATAATGCTGTGGAGGGAAGGTGCCTTTGCCAACTGGGAGAACACACTACAGGGTGCACATCCCTCTTCGTAAACACAGATGATGTCAGCACCCTCTAAGTACAGCATTGGAAAAGATTGCTCCTACTAATGCAAATAGCACACTCTGCTAATGTGTCTGCCTTTAGAGTCATAACACATCTAGGTAGGGGTTTGGACCTTGCAAATGGAATGTATGCGTTTTACTGTGGGTGGGGTTGGTGTGTGTGCACAATGGCGGGGTGGGATGTCTCTTTTGCCAAATGGGGCTATGCACTGCAGGGTGCACATTTCCCTTAACAAACAGTGATGTTGACAGCACCCTGTACAAACAGAACAACAACACAGAAGGTGTTGTTACCAATGATGCATGTAAGGTTACACTTCAAGTAATGTCCACAAAACAAAGTAGGATAAACAAATGCTCCTTTTACTCTATCCAAACAACATGGCAACAGACAACTGACACTACTCAGTATAGTGCTACATGCTACTGTAACATGCAGATGTACCAGAATATACCTAGATAGTGTTTTGAAGCCTGAATGTGGCAAGTGTGTGGATGTGTTATGTTACTGTGTGTGCATTTCCGTATGGAAAACATGTTTGAGATATTGGCAATATTGTTGCAGACAGTTTAGGTGCAGATATCCCCCATTCTCCTACACAAGTGGAATTAGTTATCACAGATGACTGTAACCTCCCTATCCTCTCACATGTCCAGGTGAGGGCCACCTCAACATTGCAGGACACATAGCATCACTGTTACAGAATGGTATCCCTGGATGTGTGCTACATTCACCCCAGGAGGACATGGCACCACATTACAGACTGATATTACTCCCTGGCCATACTACAGGATGTGTACCTGAAGAGTGCCATACATACACAGTGGTCCCACACCAATGAGGAGTAACCTCTACTGACCCTGGTATGTACTGCATCATATGCACAACTGGCCTTCTGTTCTAAGCTACGGAAGTGTCACGTATGGGCAACATGTACAGCAATATTACATATGTGTATATTTCAGGACTATGCACACAAAACCTATCTCATGGACAGAGCTATAGATAGTGAACTATGATACATTTGAGGTGTCACAGTAAACACAGTATTAACCTGCTACTTTGCATTACCTGTGTTTGTGGCAGCTGTTGCTGTGTCAGTGGTGCTTGCTTGCTGCTTGCTGTTTGCTACTCATGGTTTTGCTGCTGGCTGTCTGTATATTTTCTCTTTCTCTCTCTCTCTCTCTCTCTCTCTCTTTCTCATTAGGTCTGTGCAATGACTGTATTGCATGAGTGGAGTGTGGGTACTGAATGCTTTTGTAGGTATCTGCATAGGTCCATGTGATGGCCCTTGCACCAATTGTAAGGCAGCATTTGCTAATTGCATGCAGCCAGGTGTGTGTTGATTGCATGTCTCACTGTGATTTCAGGACACTGCTATAAGAAGGTATGTGAGATAGGCGTAGCCCTTTCAGATTGTAAGGCGTGGACGATGCTGGTATGCTGTTGACAGTGTTCTGTGAGTGTGAAGGTTAGTATGGGAATCCAGTGATTTGGCCATTAAAACTTTGCCTCACATGCTTTGGATGGTACATCTCCTATATTGCCTTTATACTAATTCCTACTATTGACTGTTATATTTATTTTAGCAGAGTGCTTTTGTATGGCTGTCATGGCTTAGTGGTAGGTCATACAGACGAATGTTACCAAGGTCCTGGGTTCGAGACTGGCAGTGGGAATATATTTTTGTCTCCAGACTTTCAAAATGAGTACAAGACATGTCAATCAAAGTGCCATAAAGGCACTTTTAAGCACTTTAAACCAGGTCTGCACTCATTAGCATGAATGAAGAAGGATGCGTGCCCAGTATGGCTTGGCCTTGGCAAAGAGGCAACGATAGCACATATGCTTGGTCAGTAGGAACACTGGGACTGATACCCGCCTGACTCACTCATACAGTAACAGGGATGCTTAACATGACACAACCTGCTTCCAAACGTACAGGAGTGTAGTATGTGTATCCGACAGAGGTGGCCCTGCAGCACCACCTGAGGCATGAATGCCATGTGTTAAGTAATGTAATATCATGTACAATATGCACACCTGAGGACCCCAACTAACATCCATATCCACTCATATGACCCTGTGGATACAGCTGCACATCATACAGTGATGTACATGTGCAAACACATGGAACAAGATACAAAATGAGGGTGACTAGCAATACATAGCATGGATAACCACGCACCCATGTTTGTACCACAACAAGAAGCAACATGGAATAGCCATGGTCAAAACCAATGGCTAAAACTGACTACTACTATATAGCTTGCTGCAGACCACTGTCCTAATAGCAGGAACTGCCCAAGGCCTATGTTCACAGGTTCATACTAGACTATCTGCCCTAGGGCATTTATAAGCCTAGCCCAGAGTTTTGTGGCTTCTGCCACCCGTGCAAGTTGATGGATAATATGCCCATTATTTTGCTGTGCCTCTGTCAAGCAGTGATACTGAGGTTATCCCTGGGGTATACCTGCAATCTCCCATCCATTGGTCACAATCTCACTTGAACAAAGCCAGTGAGGTGCTCAGCCTCACATGTACCAGGATGTTGTTCCACAGCATATGGACTCTCTGGGTGAGGAATCTGTCCCTTCAGCACATCCTATTAATATCTGTGTTGAGGTTTAGGTCTCCTGCCCTTGTAGTTCTGATGGATGTAGAGGTCTTGAGGTGAAGCATGTTCATTAATCCTGGGTTGGACATAGTCTTGTATGTCAGGCACAGGTCACCTCTGAGCAGACAGTAAGCGACTGAATACAGCTGGAATTCCTTCAGTCGGGCAGCATAAGAAATATGTTTGAGACCCTTTCACCTCCTGTCGAGGAATATGTGGGCCCATCCAATCTGAATGGGGCATTGTATGCAATCATTGGTCTGATGAGTGATGAGTACAGGGAACAGTGACCTCCCTTGATCTAGATGTGAATCACTGCATGATGAGGTGGCCAATGTAGAAGGCCTTCCAAACTACCCTGGCAATGTGAGTGTCAAACAAAATGTCACTGTCAATCTGGGTGCCCAGGTCCCTGATAATGTACATTGTGCTTACAGGATTGCCACCTAGATGGGAAGTAGTGGTAACCTTGTTCTTCCTGAAGGGTATGGCTATGCATTGTTTAGTGTGTAATGCAAGGCCATGGCTGTGGCACCAGTTAGCCGCCTCTATGAAACCCTTCTGAAGGATGTCTGTGTCAGATGGGTTTCCAACTATGCTTCCCAGTTTGCAGTCATCTTCAAACTTTGTCAGCCATAATCCTCCTGTGCTTGCTCGTACTTCTGAAAAGTAGATACTGAACAAATGTGGTCCCAGGACTGAGCCCTGTGGGACACCACTTGTCACAGCTCTGGAGTGTGAACTGGCACCAGCAACTTTGACCCTGTGTGTTCCGTCACTTAGCCAGTTTGCAACCCATGCTGTGATGTATGGGTTCACAATTAAGCGGGTGATGTTTTCAATGATACCTGAGTGGGGTATTGGTTGAAAGCCTTTGCCAGGTCAAGGTAGGCTGTGTGGACTGCCTTGCCCACGTCAATGGCCTGGGTGAGTGTTTTGAGAAAGACAACCAAGTTTAAAAGGCATGATCTGCCCTTGACAAAGCCAAACTGGATTGGACCCAATGTCTGCAAGTCCCCTATGTCTTCATTTAGAATTCCCATTATGATCCTCTCCATAGCCTAGCAGAACAGGCTTGTCAAGGGGATGGGATGGTAGTTTCTGGGGTTGGTGGAGGCACCACCTTTGTGAGGTGGGTCCACCATTGATGTATGCCACTCCTTGGGAACATATCCTGAGGTGAGGCTAACATTAAACAGCTGCCCTAACTGCGGGTGTAATTACTCATTGAGTTCATGGAGCACACAACCGGGGACACCATCAGGTCCCATGGATAAAGTGTTTTCTGCCTTGGATTGAGCAGTTCCCACCCCAGCAGTGGAGATGTTTGGGCGGCTAAAATCCTCTGGTGTGCATACCCCCCCAGTTGGGGAGAGGGGGGGGAGAAATCTGCACTGAACCTGTCAGCCAGTATGTTGCCAATGTCTGTAGGTGCAGTGATATCAACATCATTCTGAACTAAGTCTGAGCATATCTGGGAGTTTCCTCCCAGGTTTCAAACATAGGTAAAAAGGCCTCATGATTGCCCCTGGAGGCCTGAGTGGGTTTACTCTCTCAACATGCCTCGGATGATTGTATGGGGAACCCAGCGTTTTACTCACAATGAGCAGGGTGTCTTCCCCATACGGATTACACTCTATCGTGTAGTAGCTCCTTCCTTGTGTTGTACAGCTTGTTTATGGCTAGGGTCCACCAGACTGGATGCTTGCCTGTGGTACAAAGAGTCATCATTATTTTGGATTGCCTGAACCATGCAGTCCTGGAGGTGCTGGTAGAAGGCATTTCTAAGTGATACAGTGGCTTGGGTAATGGTGTCCGCTGGCCTGGGGGCCTTGAAAGAGACCACACCAGTGCTCAGAAATGTGAAGTCGGCATTTGACAAGGTCTTCACCGCTTCCTTTCCCATCTGGGGTGTGGGTGGGATGTGGACTCCCACTGAGAGTAGTCCATGATCTGATCTCACCAATGATGGGTATACATCTGGTGTTGAACAGTGTGACCCCATGTTTGTGATGATGTGTTCTAGTATGTTGCCTCCACTTGAGGGGATTGGGACCAGTTGTTCCATGGCATTTCAGTGTATGAACTCTTGGAACCTTTGTGTTAGAGTGTTGTGGCATGATTAGTGATCCCAGTCTATATGTGGATAGTTGGAATCACCCAGTAGGATGGTGTTTGGAGATACATTTATCCCCTTCAGTGTTTGCAGGATAGCTGTGTGAGGTACCTGAGTTTGAGCGGGTGGCATGTAACATGCTACAAACTGC
The DNA here is from genome assembly GCF_019279795.1 of Protopterus annectens. Lineage (NCBI taxonomy): Eukaryota > Metazoa > Chordata > Ceratodontiformes > Protopteridae > Protopterus > Protopterus annectens. Next base: position 202,485,151 of record NC_056735.1, read on the forward strand.
AGAGCAGTCTTGCCTACGGTCACTGGCACCTGGATGGTCTCCGATGCATAGTGTGTTGCCACCAACCATGAGGTGAGGGTGTCCTTGATGAATATGGACACCCACCATCCTTCTTGTTGTTGTCGGGATGCTGGTGCCGGAATGCATGAGATGAGGTAACACCCGATAGTGCTGGGGTGCTGTCAGAAACTGTGAACCAGGTTTCAGGCACACAACAGACATCAATGTGCTACATACTGAGAAGGGCATAGAGTGTGTGCAGCTTGAGGTAGAGACCTTGGGCATTGAGCAGCATCAGCCGTAGTGTCTTTCCTTTACTGTGTTCTAGGGTGGTAGGTGTAGAATCCTATTTCCAGTTGTGATTGTATGGTCCATGCTGTCTGACATCTAGCTAAGGGGAGGTCATTCTGGTTTTGCAGTTATCTTTCATCACCAGTAGAAATTACCACAACAGCCCCTGTGGGTGTACCTCATGCACACACATCCAGCACCTGTAAAGTCCACAACAGTACCTCACCAGGAGTATGACAGAGCTGGAACACATGTAATGTGTAGTCTGATTAAACAGAGTGCAGCTCCACACACTGCCATGATGTCCACCCAGATGCAAGCTGTGCCTGACGTAGAAAGCCATGTCCAAGCTGGAATCAATGCACATGCTGCACCTTGTACAATCTGAATGGCAGGTAGCTATGCACATGAGGGAACTGAACCCCAGCACTGACATATATAGGACAGGCTGTACTGCATTATCCAAAACACAGAAGCCACCCCCACACATGAGTAAACTAACACTACAGGTTGTCCATAAAGACACTGGTTGAGTCCCTCAACAGGAATCCTAATGAGTGGATGGGAGATGGGAGGTTTACCCTGGGTATCAATGTTATGTCACAGGTAGACAGAGGCACAGTATACTAAACAAGACATATGACATGTCAAACTACGCTTACAATGTGTTGATGGACAAACACATTCTCCGACTAGCATTAGGTCAAGATACCTCTTGAACACAGCCAGCAAGGTGCTCTGCCTCAAATGGACCAGGATTGTATTCCACAGCATAGGGAGTCTCCGAGTGATAACTCCATCCCTACAACATGTCCAACATACATCCCTGCTAAGGTGTCAGTCACCTGCACTAGTGGTTCAGGTGGATCTTCTGAGTCTGAGGTGGAGCATGTCCATTAATCTCTGTTTGGACATGGCCTCGCATGTCAGGCACATGTCACCTCTAAGAAGACGGTATGTGAGTGAATAGAGTGTGAGTGTCTTCAATCTGGCAGCATATGACAGCTGTTGTGGTTCCTTGATCCTTTAGGTGGGGACAGTCAGGGTGTCTCCAATTGCTGCAGATGTTGGGTGAGATACAGCCAGAATAGGGCATTTGACTTGATCACCGGTCTGATAACTGAAGAGTACAGGGGAACAATGACCCACTAGATCTGGATGTGAATCCCATCCTTATCAGGTGGGCAATGTAGAAGGTCTTCCTAGCCACTTTAGCAATGTGAGTCTCAGAAGAATGGCGACTGTCAACCTGGGTCCCCAGGTCCGTGATAACCTCCTCTGTGCTTAGAGGATTGCCACCAATATGGTAGCTTGGGGTCACCTTGCTTTTCCTGAAGGGTATGTCTACACATGTTGTGCACTCTGACTTCAGGCCATGGCCCTGGCACCAGCTATCAGTTACTGTGAGTCCCTTCTGAAGGATATCTGTGTGTGATGCACTGTCCACTATGGTGCCCAGTGTGCACTCATCTGCTAACATTGTCATCCAAAGTCCTCCCATGTTGGCCTGTTCTCATGGGAAGTACATGACAAACAATGGTGGCCAAGGACTGAGCCCTGTGTGACACCACCTGTGACCAGCCTGGAGTCTAACATAGTGCCAGCAACTCTAACCCTGTGGGTCCCGTCCCTAAGCCAGTTTGCAACCCATCTTGTGACATATGGGTTTACATTTCAGTTGTGAGGTCTTTCCACAATACCTGAGTGGGGTATTGTGTTGAAAGTGTTAGCAAGGCCAAGGTAGGTTGTATGGACTGCCTTTCCCCAACAATGGCCTAAGTGACCAATTTGAAGATGTCAACCCAGTACAAAAGGCATGATCTGCCCCTGACCAAGCCAAAATGGGATGGGTACAATGTCTGCATGTCCCCTATATCTTTGTTTATGAGCTCAATTATGATCCTCTCCATAGATTTGCAGACTACACTTGTTAAGCTTATGGGGCAGCAATTAACAGGGTCTGTAGAGGCACTGCCTTTGTGCAGATGTGCACAACTGGACCTTAACCAGCCTGTTGTGCACACTATGGAAATGTAAATCAGTGATAGGACTGAAGCCCAGGATACTGACCACCACAGTGAAAGTACTGAAACACTACACTAGACAGTGCTACAGTGTTAGGTCAGTATGAACGGATGTTGACAATTGTGTGCAAAGTATCCCATGCAAAACCTGCAGGCACAGTATACTCCCAGTTTTGTTCACACAAAAAGCATTCGGACAGTAACTACACAACATGGCACAGAACACACAACCATAAAATGGAGGTATTTGTTGAAGGTCACACTCATCCACAAATGTGATGGGCTGCAGAGTTCAACATATGTAAAGCCCACACTGGGCATGCTCACACACTTAGATAAATGAGACATCTTTCACACAACATGCCACAGGAAGGCTGAACTGGGCATGCTCACACACTTGGTCCAAATGTTACCCCTAGCAAATGTGAAAACACACCAGAGGATGGTCGTCCCCCTGTCTAGACACTGATCATGTAAGCACCCTATAAGTATATTGGAGAAAAGGATTCTCTCAGTAATCCGAATAGCGCCGTGCTAATGCGTCCGTCTCTAGTGTCATAACATAGTTAGGTAGGGGTTTGAATCCAGCAGGTGGCAAGTGTGTGTGAAGGGGGGTAAGTGTGTGTGTAAGTGTGTATGAAAGAAACATCCCTTTTGCCAACTGGGAAAACACACCACAGGATGATCATTCCACTTTCTAAACTCTGATGATGTCAGCACCCTATAAGTATATCAGGGGAAAGGACTTTCCCCAGTAATGCGAATAGCGCCGTGCTAATGCGTCCATCTCTAGTGTCATAACATAGTTAGGTAGGGGTTTGAATCCAGCAGGTGGCAAGTGTGTGTGAAGGGGAGTAAGTGGGTATGAAAGGAGCATCCCTTTTGGCAACTGGGAAAACACACCACAGGATGATCATTCCACTTTCTAAACTCTGATGATGTCAGCACCCTATAGTATATCAGGGAAAGGACTTTCCCCAGTAATGCGAATAGCGCTGTGCTAATGCGTCCGTCTCTAGTGTCTTAACATAGTTAGGTAGGGGTTTGAATCCAGCAGATGACAAGTGTGTGTGAAGGGGTAAGTGTGTGGGTATGAAAGAAACATCCCTTTTGGCAACTGGGAAAACACACCACAGGATGATCATTCCACTTTCTAAACTCTGATGATGTCAGCACCCTATAAGTATATCAGGGTAAAGGACTTTCCCCAGTAATGCGAATAGCGCTGTGCTAATGCGTCCGTCTCTGGTGTCTTAACATAGTTAGGTAGGGGTTTGAATCCGGAAGATGACAAGTGTGTGTGAAGGGGTAAGTGTGTGGGTATGAAAGAAACATCCCTTTTGGCAACTGGGAAAACACACCACAGGATGATCATTCCACTTTCTAAACTCTGATGATGTCAGCACCCTATAGTATATCAGGGAAAGGACTTTCCCCAGTAATGCGAATAGCGCTGTGCTAATGCGTCCGTCTCTAGTGTCTTAACATAGTTAGGTAGGGGTTTGAATCCAGCAGATGACAAGTGTGTGTGAAGGGGTAAGTGTGTGGGTATGAAAGAAACATCCCTTTTGGCAACTGGGAAAACACACCACAGGATGATCATTCCACTTTCTAAACTCTGATGATGTCAGCACCCTATAAGTATATCAGGGGAAAGGACTTTCCCCAGTAATGCGAATAGTACGCTGTGCTAATGCGTCCGTCTCTAGTGTCTTAACATAGTTAGGTAGGGGTTTGAATCCAGCAGATGACAAGTGTGTGTGAAGGGGGTAAGTGTGTGGGTATGAAAGAAACATCCCTTTTGGCAACTGGGAAAACACACCACAGGATGATCATTCCACTTTCTAAACTCTGATGATGTCAGCACCCTATAAGTATATCAGGGAAAGGACTTTCCCCAGTAATGCGAATAGCGCGCTGTGCTAATGCGTCCGTCTCTAGTGTCTTAACATAGTTAGGTAGGGGTTTGAATCCGGCACATGACAAGTGTGTGTGTAGGGGGGTAAGTGTGTATGATTGATATATCCCTTTTGGCAACTGGGAAAACACACTACAGGATGCACATACCCATTTCTAAATGATATCACAATTATGTATGGCTTTTGATTACAGACATGCCATGTGTGTTGTGCACACACAGAATGCCCATGTATGTGGGTTGTCCCTCACAATAATGCATGACATTGATTACACCGGTTATGGCAATGAACACATGATGTATGTGTGTGCCAAATACACATATGTACCTGTGACTTTCAATAGTTACCATGTGTGATGCCTGCCACATGTGAATACATGGTATTTGCACAGGGTAACATTATGACCGTGGTCTTCTGTGCAGATGCTGCATGTGGGATGTGTATATACAGTGTGAGATGTAGATGCTATCAGCCTAGTAGTGAGGGATGCACACCTGGTCTGGGGCATAAGGTCTACATGTTGTTAATGTACAGGAGCTGCATGTTTTCACCTGTTGTGGTAGTGGTAAGACAGTATTCCATAGCAATGCAGTGACTGCATGCTAAGAACCATTCAGCTAGGGTGTTGTAGATACACTTATTCATTAGCATTCAGTAATTTGTCGGAATCCCTGGTGAGGGTCTGATGCTAACCAAGGTCAGGGTCTACCAGCCTGTGTCACTTGCTCAGTGATCCCTTCCATGTTCCCTATCACGTATCCCAGTGAGCGACATCCCACATCAGCTGTGGTGGCATGGACGATGACTGAGTCATATGTGTCCATGCATCTGACTGACTTGTATGTTGTTGTTACAGTTTGGCCATGTGTTTCCATCTCATACATGTGATGTACATCAATGGGTAGCGGATAGGGTTGACTGTGTACATGTGGCAGCTGTGACATTACTACATGACACACATATTCCACAACTGTACCATAGAGGTGACTGACAACTGACCTTTGCACATGCTACCAGAGTATTGAGATTACATTGGTGATTGACAGCACATGGGCCAATGGTGAAAAAGAGACATAGGTCCATAGGTTCGTACAGGGATATCTGCCCAGGGCATGTATCCACCTAGCCAGAATGTGCGTGCCTTTCAACATGCATTGTGAATCTGTCTTGCTATGCCCTTTTCCAAGGTTAGTATACTGTGCCTCTTTCTCACAGTGACACATAAGTGATACCCAGGGTAACCCTACAATGTCACATCCAGTCATTAATATCGCTCTTGAGGATAGTCACTGAGTCAGTCCGCCTAACCTCTATTGGGATAATAATCAGGAATGAAGGGTGCCTCTGAGTTGTGAATGTGCCCCTCCACCATGTCCTATGTATATCACTCCTGAAGTTCATGTATTTCCAGCGTGTATCCTGGTGGGATCTGGATATTCTGAGATGCAGCATGGCCATTACGTGAGGGTATGACCTGGCCTTCTATGTAAGGCACAGATTGCCTATGAAGAGGCAGTATGTCACTGAGTAGAGCTGCTGCTACTTTAACCAGTCAGTATGTGGCATCTGTTTGAGCACTTTGATCACCTTGTCGAGGTACATATGTAGTAGCCCCAGTTGCTGCAGGTGTCTGGTAAGGTGCATGCCGACAGGTTCATCATAGTCAATTATGGGCATGATGAGGGATGAGTAAAGGGGCACAATGTCCTCCCCTGGCCTACATGTGGATCCCATGATGATGTGGCCCATATCACATGCTTACCTAACCACTTTGTCCATGTTGTTGTCAAATGGTAGGATGCTATCAACCTGCGTACCCCAAGGTCCATAATTCCTAGGTCTGCACTTACTGGATTAACACATATGTGGTACATTGTGGTCATTTACTGTTTGACAAAGGGATGACTATACTCTTTCTGTCATTCATGTTGAGGCCATGGCTGTGGCACAAGTCGTGTGTTTGCAAGACTCCCTTTTGGAGGATGCGTGTGTTAGCTGTTGAGTTGATTATGGTGTTCGGTCTGCAGTCACCTGTGACGTGCTGAGCCACAGTACTTCCATGTTGGCCTGTACCTATGACAAATATATAATGAACATGACAGCCCCTAGGGCTTTGCCTTGTGGGACACCACTTGTACCAGGTTGGAGGCTGACATGGCTCCAGCAATTCTACCATGTGTGTTCTGCCCTTGAGCCACTGTGCAATACCCATAGTGACATAGGGGTTAATATGTACACTGGTGAGCTTCCCTAGAATGCACAAGTGGGGTATTGTATCCAAGGCTTATGCAAGGTCCAGGTAGGCTGTGTGGACCTCCTACCCCTTGACAGTGGCCTTGGTGACTGTTTCAAACAAAGCAAACAGGTTTGATAGGCAGGATTTGCCATTGACAAAGCCAAACTGTGTATGGTGACATGTCTGTAGGTCCACAATATCTAGATATGTGAGGTTCTTGATGATTCTTGCCATAGCTTTGCAGACAAAGCTAGTCAGACATATGGGGCGAGTAGTGTCCAGGATCCGTGACGGCACCACCTGCATGTTGAGGGACCACTGTTGCTGTATGCCACTCTCTGGTCACATATCATGTATTAAGGCTGGGATTGAACAGTGGTGTTATGTCTGGGTGTAGCTCTTCTTGTGGTTCATGTAGGACACAGCCTGGGACACTGTCTGGTCCCATTGATGCAGTGTTTACTGCTTTGGGAAGGGCATCTCTTACCTGAGCATCTGTGATGTCAGGGGGGGGAAGCACTGTGATGCGAGACATATGTTCCCTTTTGGTGTGGTGGGGAGAGAAGGCAGCATTGAACCTGTCCACTAGGATGATGGCAATGTCTGTGTGTTTTATATTTTGTGTGACATATTGTATTACCTCTGAGCATATCTGGGTAGTACCACCCAGGTTACTAACATAACTACAGGCAGCCTTGTGATTATCCTCAGTGGCTTGTGGAATCCTCTCTCAAAGATGGCCTTAGACAATCATATGGGTGCCTGTAGTTGTCTTCCAATACTCATCAGTGGTGCCTTCACATTTTGGGAGGTTGTTGTATCATGTAGTGGCGCCATCCTTCTATTGTATAGTGTGTTTATGGCTGGTGTCCGGTGCCCAGGACATCTGTCTTTGGAGAATTGGGTCATGCTTTCATATGTGGCTTCATGATCCATGCATTCCTGAATGTGTCCACAGAATGCCTCTATACAGGTATCTGCAGTCTGGTCCATATTTTCAACAGGCCTTGGGCCTTTGAAGGCTTCCACATCATTTATGAGGGGTGTGCACTTGCTTGACATGAGCTGTTGACAGACGTGCCGCACTCCAGACAGAGCAAGTGGAGGGTCACAGTCAGCTACCTGTTGGGACATACCTCCCTGGACCACATGGAAAGAGACACAGAGGAGCTGTTGCAGCACCCTCTCAAACTCAGGTCTCCCACACAGCCTTCATGCTGACACAGGAGAGTTTAGATTACTCTGCAAACACCATCATACTGGGTGATGCCAGCTACCCAAACATAGACTGTGTACATTACACAGGCCACAATACCCAAGCTCTAAGATTCCCATTGATCAGACATTCTTTGGCTATGGAACAGGTAACCAACCTTCCCACAAGACGGGCAGATATACTAGAGCTGATCTTTACAAACATGAGTAAAAACTAATCACCACTGGGAGTATATCCCTCATTGTTGCAATCAAACCATATACTAATCACACTGGTGTTCTGGATCCCCACATATGCAAACCTCCAACACATCGATGTGTGTGTGTGGGAAATGTCCCTATTAGCAACCGTGACAGTATCGTACAGGATGCAGATCCCCTTTTGAAATAGTGATGATGTCAGGACTGTATAACTATATCACCTGTAGTAAAGTCCTCCAGTAATTTGCATAGCGCCCTCTGCTAATGTGTCTTTCTTCAGTGTCATAACGTAGTTAGGTGGGGGTTTGAATCCTGCAAAGGGAATGTATGAGTGTGGTTTATGTGTGTGCACTATGCTGGGAGGGTTAACTGCCTTTTGCCAACTGGGAGAACACACTACAGGGTGCACATCCCTCCTCCTACACACAGATGATGTCAGCACCCTCTAAGTACAGCATTAGTAAACGTTTCTCCAACTACTGCAAATAGCACACTCTGCTAATGTGTCTGTTTCTACTGTCATTGCACAGTTAGGTGTGGGTTTGAACCTTGCAAATGGAAAGTATGTGTTTTACTGTTGGTGGGGTTAGTGTGTGTGCACAATGATGGGGTGGGATGTGGCTTTTGCCACATGGGGCTATGCACTGCAGGGTGGTCATTACCCTTAACAAGCAGTGATGTTGATAGCACCCTATACAAACAAAACAGAAAGTGTTGGTACTGATAACACATGTAAGGTAACACTTGTTCAAGTAATGTCCACAAAACGGAGTAGGATAATAAAACATTTCTTTTATTCTATACAGACAACATGACTACAGACAACTAAGTGCCAGTACTCAGTATAGTGTTACATGCTACTTGAACATGCACATGTACCGAATATACCTAGATAGTGTTCTGAAGCCTGAATGTGGCAAGTGTGTGGATGTGGGATGTGTCTGTGTGTGCATTTCCGTATGGGAAGCATGTTTGCTGTGGCAATCAGGGTACTACAGTACCTGATGCACATTACATCTTCCAACTGATGAGGTTGCCTGCACCCTGTGAGTACAGGTAGAGAAGGGGATGCCAGTAGTAAACAACATAGTGCACTTCTGAAATGTGTACCTGTCATGTATCAACAGCTACTCATGTAGGGTGATAAATAATGGGAATGGCAGGTGAGCGTGTGCATGTGTGTGGGTAGCAGGGTGTGTATAAATGCATGTGTGACAGAACAGATACATGTAGCTGAATCTACATAACAGCACAAGATGCACATTGCCATAGTCAATGTTAGCATGTGATGGTGTGCAGCAGGTACACTTTGTTAAGTAGTATGGGTGCAGATAACAACTGAGGACATTCATACAGTTACTGCAGCAGGACTGATGGGATATACACACATTTATACTGCAACACACAACAGTTACCAACATGTTACTACTTATACACATCTATGTAGTCACCCTGTGCATCAGCAATGTGTTTACCTTTACCTGCACCGATGTTGTAGTATGCAGGAGGTGGCACAGTGTCATCATATGCACAGGGTGTGGGTTAGATATGCCCAAGCCGCCACTGGTAACACCAATTGACATGTGTGTGTATGTGTGTTTGTGAGGGGCAGCAGTACAGGGTGGACCGTTGTTGGTGCAGTGTGTGTGTGTATGTGTTTGCCCTAGGTGTTAGGTTTCTGCATGTGTGTAAGCACGCACACAGTCCCACATAATGGCTGCCATGTACAGGGTTTTGTGGACAGCCACAGACTGCACCTGTCAGGTCATCCAAATCAGTGTCTGTGGGCACGGACACGGTACCTGTGCCTGGCAGGGTGCTACGGGCCGTATCCGGTACTAACCCAGACTGGGTACTGTCATCGGAAGCAGGGGTGTGTTGACTGGACACAGTTCCCTGTTGGGACTGTCCAGAGCCACGTGCACGTGGTCTCCTGGGGCGTCTGGATGACAGCACAGACCCAGCATTGCTGGGGCTGGTGCTGGCACTTGAGGCGCCGAGTGGGCCCGTTGTCGCCCGCGGCCACTGCCAGCTGGTGCACTTGCTGGCATACGGCCACGCCGACGCCGCAAACGCACACCATCGCCCTGGCCCATGGACATCTGGTTGTGGAGCAGCTGTTGTATGTCCCCACAACATCTGTCAACGACATCTGTGAAGTTACGGATAGCATTCGCAACATCACGGATGCTGTCTGTCATGGCTATGCGACATGCTCTCATCTCCCTCAGACCCTGTCTGGTGTACCTTTCAATACGTGCCTGTGCCTGCATGACAGTTCTAAACATAGTGGAGGTTGACATACCTCCCTGGGCACGCCGGCCAGAGGCAGTACGGCCACGGATGCCCCCCCGAGAACCCATGGGCGACTGTCTGCGTGGTACCATTCGAGGCCTCTGCACATGGCTGCCGTGTGAGGATGCATGTGCCACAGGTACCACATTACCCTGATCTATGCCCACTGCTGACTGTCCATCACCTAGGGACAATGGTGATAAAGGATGTAACGGCAGGATGACTGTGCGCATTGACGGGGTTGAAAGCTGTGTACTGTCAATTGGCTGACCAATGGCGGACCCAGACACACCTTCCTGCACCATTACAGACATTTCATCATCATCAGTACCTGGGGCACAAGATTCAGGTTCCCTGCTGCAGGTCACCAGAGCAGCACCAGAACCTACGGGAGGAAAACATGGAACACAGATTACAGTCTCAATACATATTTGAAAGAGATGAACTTCAATACTAATGCACACATTCAGAAATGGACACATGCACTCATGGACACTAACACACATGCACACTTGGGCACAGGCACACTTGCACACATGCACACCCCACAGTAAACACACACATCAATACCGTGTTACACTACTCAATTTACTACCTGTCAATTACAGTTTTTGTGGACACAGTCACCAGCATGTCTACTACAGAGTTACACTACTCTTCCTAGTTTTATAAATTGTTTTACAGATACTGTTAAAAGACTCACCAGCATGTATGGCCTGCCTCGGTGATACATGGGAGGGACCTGGAAGTGTGAAGAGAGTAATGTCAGTGGGCACATGTGTGCCATTTGTTTTGCACATGATACAGTACAGTAGTACACTAGTTCCCTTATACACATCAGCTGCACATCATGTCTGTATATATATCATGATGACAGATACATACCACATGCACACCTTATGCGTGCATGAAGTAACAGCGTACAGAACAGTCATATGTACATACCAGGAGTTAACTCTAATCTCACCCGTACCTGTCTTCAAACGTCAACTCAAATTGTACTTCCAAAACCACTGGCTTTGTTCTTCTTGGAGTCCAGGCTAATGTCCCTCTCCCTATGCTCTATTCACCTTTAACCCCTCATTGTGCATAGAAACTAGCTTCTACCCTGTTTCTTTCACCTTGATGTCCTTCTATGCTCTGACCTACTTCTCCCATCCCTCCCACCTCCTCTTGACTGTCTTCCTTCTTTTCCTCACTTCCCTTCTTGACTCCTGCCTCTTCCATATCATTGTATCTGTCATACTCCTACTTCTCTACCCTTCTGAGCCCTAACTATTTTGTATATGGCTTTTGCCTTATTGCATAACCATTATGCTTTAGGTAGGATTGCTTTGAAACCAACGGTACATTGTGTATGACTATAAACTGTTTGACTTCCTTACATGTATGTTTATTTAATTAACAGGCTGCTGTACAATTCTATTATGTTGGCTGTCTGTATTGACAACTTGTCTGTCTGCCTTTATTACGTTATGTGTGGAGCTTTTCTCCACATGCCTCTACTGAAAATGAACTCATATCCAGCTAGACTATATGGGTCAACAAATGTAAAAGTAATAACAATAAATGAATATGGCATCTTACCTGCACGCTCACTGTCTTGCTGATGTGTGGATCCAACCTCCATCATGATGCATGATGGCAGATGTTGTTCTGGGGCTGGATCCACAACACTTAGCAGTAGCCCCTCCTGTCTGGTGAGGGGGGGATGTGTGGCCACCCCCCCACCTGTGGCAGCCTGTTGCCTGCGGATATCTGCAGCACGCTGGCGGACATTTCTAATCAAATCACTGCAGTGATGTCTCACCTGCTCATATGTCCTATCATGCATGCCAACATCATTTATCCTGCTAACAAGGCTTTGCCACAGTGCAGACCTCTCCTGCTGGTTCTGGGTGGTGCGTGAAAACAGGATGGCATACTCACGCACCAGGCTCTGGTGGATCACGTCATCCTCTGCAGCAGAGTACGCCGGATTTCTCTTCGGTGCCATGTCTATCTGGAAAGGTACACAAACAGGTTATCAGCATAGTATCTCAACAATACATGGTACACATTCTATACAGGGAGTGTTAACTTCTACTTATTACTGATTGGTTAAAACCTGATTACAGTGTAGCTATCATTCTATGTCATTTGTACTAAGTACTTGGCCTTCAGACCAGTTGTTTTACATTAGGGAGGTTGGTGGCAAGCACTGTGGTGGCAGGACACATATCTTTCATCCATTGAAGTTGGGAACTGCTGATTGTGGGCCCAGTGTACAAGTGTATTACTTCTGGTATGGGCAGTTGTCCTTTAGGCCAGTTATTTAACATTAACGAGGTTTGTGGTCTGCAGTCATGTGTGACAATAGGCTGTACTCTGCCATTCATAGCTGGGGACATCTGGTATCAGGTTTATAGTGCATGCATATCTGAGCTGTATCTTACTGACATTGCTACACCTTGTTTGTTGTAGCAAACACTACATCCAGGCCTCCTGCATCTACCTTTGTTTATATGCTTGTTATCTGTTAGCTTGTTATTTCACTGGTATGCTACTTCCACATAGTACACATCTTTAAAACACATCTGTGACTCACTACTGTTATCTGCATTGCTTACTGTACGTTCTTCCATGTTACACATGACAGCAAGTGACTGCTTGTCATTGTTGCATTTACTTCATTGTGACACATTGCACTTAGGTTACCTGGCATTTGCTCACTGACGCTTTTATGTCAGTCAGCAGTTGTAGGTAATGTCAGTACACCCTCACTCCCCACTGCACCTTGTTTTCAATCATTAGTGATTACAGAGTTCACAATAGTATTCTAGCATGTCCAGAGGTCAGTTGTCAGTTCCCTCCTCAGTCCAGCTGGTGAGTGTGGTACTCCAGAGACAATGTTAGAACAGATGCATGTACACAGACAACCCCTCCTCCTAACGACAAATTCAAACTCATGTGAGTGATGCAACCATATACCAGACTGGAGGCTAGGCTCTGTCTACTCAATACCGCCATAACCAGTCACGTGGCAAAGGGGATCACTCACTACACTTCCAGTCTCACGTAGACCTAACACAACAGTGGACCTAACACATGATCACACATGATCATACTTGTAGGCTCAGACCACAGCTCTGCCTATGCAGCAGAGACCTCCTATGCAGACATCCAGGCAACCACTACCACATGAACTAACATGTGCAACACATATCACACAAAGCCAATGTGCTGAACACTCACAGCCATTAACAGTTAACAACACACCTCATACACCTGTACTAGGTGCCTCTATGATCAGGCACACTCACATCACGTTCACCAGGCTTAACGAGGTGAGGGTCACGGTGTGCAGCCTGTCAGGCAGTATGACCTGCCACATAACACAAACAGTCAGGTAACCCCAAGGCAGGTACAGGTATGACTCAGTCAATGTCCATGCTGCTGTGAATGGCCTGACACATTCCTCCCTGGACTACATGACATGAGACATTACAGAGCTCTCTGAGCACGTAGCCCAGGACAGTTTGACCCTGACCTTGAGTAGCATCCTACCCTCACCTAGAACAATGCCACAATATCAAGGCACAATTATCCCTTCCAACAATTGACTGACATACTGGTGTCATTCACAGGTGTGCCAATCCCTGCCATCTTGGGGTGGTATGCTTTGCTAGGGACAGCTTGCACCTGTCACCACAGTCCTATTGACATTTGGCGGAGCCTCCTGCTACACCCATTGTGCCTGTATTAGGCAAGGCTCATAAGGCAAACCCACATCCATTTGTATCACAAAGGATGAGGAAGTAAGAGTGATGCTACTCAACACTGGACGTCTAGACCCAAGGATGCACGCACCCAAAACCCTACCTAGCATTATGGACATCGATATCTGTGCAGTAACATGAACCTGTTTCAGGTTTCACAGGAGCACACCAGTACTACCACGTTATAGCTGTTACCATTCTTGTCAGCCACAACACTTGAACAGGTGAGTGGGAGTATCAGTATTCAATGCAGATTCCCACGCCTCCACATTGGTGGCACAGTACAACATAGGTGTTAGGCCATTGAGTACAGTAGACGTAGTTGGGGACCTGGGGAAGAAACATGGTAGCAGTCTGTCATTTGTCTACCACATGGGCAACGTGGATTGACAGACATGTTATATAGCCCAGCTAATCATGACTGATTCACATGTATGGCAGGGGAGGTCATTGTGCCTCTGTACTCATCCATCATCAGGCCTATAATTGCATACAATGCACCTTTTGGGATGTACCTAACCAGACACCTACAGCAACTGGTACAGGACAACAGTACATCATCAAGGGGATGCAATGGCTCACACAGATGTCATATGCTGCCCAGGTAAAGTGAATCCAGCTGGACTCAGTGGCATACTGCCTGTTCAGGGGCAATCTGTGCATGCCATATACAGCCATGTCCTACCTAGCAGTAATGAACGTGATGTACCTCAGGCAATCAGAGTCCCATACAGCCACATGCTCAGGAGAGCTGGACCTCAGCACTGACATACATGGACATGCTGGAGGGGCATATTCCTAACCGAGAGGCTCCCTTCACTCTGTAATGAGCTCACACTACTGGTTAGGCAGAGTCCCTCATTGACTCTCTTCCATAGGAATCTGGATGAGTGGATGGAGATCATAGTTGTACCCCAGGTATCACTTCTATGTCACTGTTAGACAGAGGCGTAGTATACTAAAGTCGGACAAGGGCATAGCAGCATAACTTCTGATTGGGTGGCGAAGACAAACACATTCTACTAGGCTTACCAATGCCCTAGGGCAAATAGCCTAGTATGAACCTATGAACTGTTCATTCTCAACTGTTCGAGCTCATTACAGAGTAAAGGGAGCCTCTCAGTTAGAATTTGCCCTCCAGCATGTCCATGTATGTTGTAGTCAGTCGCCACCGCTTGCACAGAGGTGACCTTTGCCCAACATACAAGGCCATGTCAGACCCAGATTTGATGAATATGCTTCACCTAAGAAGCTCCACATCCAGCAGGGCCACAAGGCCAGGAGAGTTAAACCTCCACACGGCTATTAATAGGACATGGTGGATGGATAGATTCATCAACCAAAGACTCCTATGCTGTGGAACAAAATCACGGTATATGTGAGGCAGAGCACCTCGATGGCCTTGTTCTAGAGAAATCTTGACCAATGGATGGGAGATCGCAGATATACCCCAGGGATTACCTCAGTGTCACTGCTCGACAGAGGCACAGCAAAATAATGGGTATGGTTCCCCATACTAAAGGGGTGGCGTAAGCCACAAAACTATGGGCTAGTCTTGTAAATGCCCTCGGGCAGATAGCCTAGTATGAACCTATGAACATGTGTGTACTGCTATAGTACTTCTGCCATATGTTGCATGTGTGTGTGTTGTTGGGATGCACAGGTAATGGCCAGATACGCCTGCACAGGTGACACGTGTGACACATTCTGGGTGTTCATCCATACATACTGGATGTGTGCTGCCATCCAACCCTGTGATGTGGACACAAATTACTCAGCCTGGATATACATATCTGAACAACACCACAAGCACAATACACTACCTTGCTATGTATGCATGTGATTACACAGTTATTCAGTAGTTATGACAGTGATGCTATCCATGCAGCCCACTGGGCCAGTGGAAGCCACAACACACACCGCCAGCACATTTGCATATGCTTACCACAGACATCCCACATACTGCATGTACTGTGCACACAGTTATCTAACCCAGAACAACTGCACACCACTTATTAATCCTGTCCAGTGGACTACAGATACAGGCATATTGTATAACAATAGTAGGAGGCTACTGCAGCACAGGGCAGATTCACATGACGGAAGGCATCTGTTGTCTGCAGTGTTAAGATGCTTCACATTCACCAAATGCACAGATATTGCCAACAATTTTGCAGACAGTTTAGGTGCAGGTACCCCCCCCCATTGTCCTACACACGTGTTATTACTTATCCCAGATGACTGTAACCTCCCTATCCTCTCACATGTCCAGGTGAGAGCCACCCTCATCATTGCAGAACACATATCATCACTGTTACGGAATGGTATCCCTGGATGTGTGCTACATTCACCCCTGGAGGACATAGCACCACATGACAGACTGATATTAATCCATGGCCATACTACAGGATATGTACCTGAACAGTGCCATACATACACAGTGGTCCCACACCAATGAGGAGGAACCTCTACTGACCCTGGGAACTACTGCATCATATGCACAACTGGCCTTGTGTTCTAAGCTATGGAAGTGTTAGTTATGGCCCACATGTACAACAATTTTACATATGTTTATATTTCATGACTATCTACACACAACCTATCTCATGGACATACCTATTGATAGTGAACTATGATACATTTGAGGTGTCACAGTATACACAGGATTAACCTGCTACTTTGCATTACCTGTGTTTGTGGCAGCTTTTGGTGAGTCAGTCGTGCTGCTTGTATTTTGCTGCTGTTGCTGCTGCTGCTGCTGCTGTTTTGCTGCTTGCTGTCAGTATATATATTTTTTCTCTCTGTCTGTCTCTCTCTCTCTCTTTCTCATTCGGTTAGTGCAATGACTGTATTGCATGAGTGGAGTGTGGGTACTGAATACTTTTGTAGGTATCTGCATGGATCCATGTGATGGCCTCTGCACCAATTGTAAGGCAGCATTTGCTAATTGCAAGCAGCTGGGTGCGTACTAATTGCATGTCTCACTGTGATTTTAGGACACTGCTATAAAAGGGTATGTGAGATAGGCGTTGCCCTTTCAGATTGTAGGGCGTGGACCATGCTGGTATGCTGTTGACAGTGTTCTGTGAGTGTGAAGGTTAGTACATCTCCCATGCTTCATGCTGTGTTGTAGATTCAGGTTGCTGCATTTATCTTGCCTGTTCCCTGTAGTGAGTGTGTATGCATACTGACACCTACAACTATATGTCATATGTATTGCTATATGCATATATATATATATATATCTGTGTACATATACATACTTTCATATATGTACATTAGCTGACATTATTGGGTACAAGCTAACAATTAGCAGGGCTGTTTCCATTAACACTACTCTAGTATGGGAATCCAGTAATTGGGACTATAAAAGTCTGCCTGACATGCTTTGGGTAGTAGACATACTATATTGCCTTTATCTTCATTCCTACTATTACATGTTCCACTTATTTAGCACTATATTCCTGTATGAGAGTCATGGCTTAGTGGTAGGTCATACAGACTAGTGTTACAATGGTCTTGTGGTAGGGCCTACTAGTATGCTCATATTCTGCTTTTGGGTTGAGTATAGGGCCTATCAATCACAGTGCTAGAGGCACCTTTAAGCAGTTAAAGGGCTTAGTAGGTCTCACAGGAGCCAGGCTGTGTTGCAGATTCTGGTTGCTGCATATATCTTCACTGTTTCCTGTAGTGAGTGTGTATGGCTACTGAGACCTACGATTATATTTCATATGTATTAATATATATTTATATATATGTATGTGTTGATATACATACCTTCAAATATGTACATTACCTTACATTATTATGTACAAGCTAACAGGTAGCAGGGCTGTTTCTGCTCACACTGAACTAGTATGGGAATCCAGTAATTTGGCCATTAAAACTCTACCAAACATGCTTTGGATAGTACATCTCCTATATTGCCTTTATACTGATTCCTACTATTACATGTTATATTTATTTTAGCAGTGTGCTCTTCCACAGCAGGCATGGCTTAGTGGTAGGTCAAACAGACTAATGTTACCTAGGTCCTGGTTTCAAGACTGACAGTGGGAATTTTTTACTTTCAAACTGAGTACAGGACCTGTCAATCAAAGTGTTGAGGCAGTTAGAAGGGTGAGTAGGTCACACAGGGGTCAGGCTGTGTTGCAGATTCAGGTTGCAGCAATTATGTTAACTTTTTCCTGTAGTGAGTGTGTATGGCTACTGAGACCTACGATTATATTTCATATGTATTAATATATATTTATATATATGTATGTGTAGATATACATACCTTCACATATGTACATTACCTTACATTATTATGTACAAGCTAACAGGTAGCAGTGCTGTTTCTGCTCACACTGAACTAGTATGGGAATCCAGTAATTTGGCCATTAAAACTCTACCAAAGATGCTTTGGATAGTACATCTCCTATATTACCTTTATACTGATTCCTACTATTACATGTTATATTTATTTTAGCAGTTTGCTCTTGTAAAGCAGGCATGGCTTAGTGGTAGGTCATACGGACTAATGTTACCAAGGTCCTGGGTTCGAGACTGACAGTGGGAATTTATTTTTCTTAGCAAACTTTGGAACTGAGTACAGGACCTGTCAATCAAAGTGCCATAAAGGCACTTTTAAGCACTTTAAACCAGGTCTGCGCCGTTTGCTGAGCTCACGCATGCGCACTGGCGGTGAGCTCCGCTAACACAAGCGCACACCCGCACTATTTTCTTTGAAAGAAAAGAAAAAGGGGTGACAGGAAAGTGGTGAAAAGGGGTCACAAAGAGGGTAAGACAGTAGGGAAAGAAGCGTGGGATTTGCAGGAAGGGTGTAGGTAAGGCCCATAGATGCCCATGTCTTTTGCAGCAACAGCTGTATATTTCTATGTATTTTGGTGAGACATTTGAAACCTTCCACCTCTGAGAGAGGTGTCAGGACAACATTAATATTTGTTGTACAGCCAATTGTAATTAACAGTTTAGATGTCCAGCGGACATGTCTGCGACATGGACAGCTATGTATGGGGCGTAATATTTTTGTGGGACAGAGTGCCCTTTTTTTTTTTTTTACAGGTGAGAGTGGTATGACAGGTGAAGGAAGTCGGTAAAGCTGGGGAGGTAGGTTGGGTAGGTTAACAGACAAGACAGACAAGACGCATACAGGGACGGTGTATGACACACGTGGGGGTTACACAATTGACGGGACGGAGGTTGGGATATCTGAGATGCACGAGCCCACAGATGGCAACAGTGGAACTGATATCCCCACCCATAGGCAGTTGCCACTGTTCCTTCACAGCCCAGGACGGGCTGTGCTGGGGCTGTGTAGGCGGGCAACGGCCGGGCCGTTAGCTGTGCCACACGAGCCTCGAGCTGGCGAGGGGTCCAAGAACAGTGTCTTGGATCTCCCTACGCACCACAGACCGGACACCGCGGAGGGTGAGTGGACGAACCCCTCCGGCCACACTTGCAGAGGGGACGGGCCCCATCCCCTGCAGCGCTTCCACCCGAAGGTGGCACAGGGCCACCGGAGGGGGTCCGCCTGGGCACTAGTGCCAGGTGCAGTCACCAGCTGAGGTGGGAGAGGTGGGTCCGCTGGGACCTGCCTTCCCAAGCGTTCTAGGTTTGTGAGTAGTTATGTTAGTTTGGGTTAGTGGCATTTTATTCCATTCAGATTAGTTGTAACAGCATGCATTGGTATTCCCATCAAACAAACACCCAGATATGGACACCATTGAACAAGGGCATATCAATATCACATGCATTATTTGAACAGCAAAACACAGTCAAACGACATGCAGGGTTGATTAATGGCAACAGGCCATCGTATTTGCAGGTATAAACAGGGCACATGCACGAACAGACATGCATATATGTTTGGAACGGACAAATGTCCATGATTAATGAAATGTTCACATACCATTATTTAGTGGATGTTGTTATATGGAATTACAGGGTTGGGTGGGGATAGAAAGTGATGACACATTCATATGTTAAACATTAATTCACATTTATCATAGATACACAATTAAGTTGAGGCTGATGTTTCAAAATAATCTTTATTTGACTGTCATGCTACACCTGTTACACATACATCACTATCCTACTTATTTTGAATTTGATCAGATACATCATCCTGCTACACTTTGATGACAGGACAGGGGACAACTATGGCTGTTTAGTCTGTCAGATAATCATTCATTCTATCTGCAAATTGTTTACTGTTATCACCATATACAGATTTTGAGCTAGACATTCAGATTCAGACACACTGAAATCAGTTTGGGATGTTAATTTGTACTTCCCACATGCATTTAGTTCTGTGAAAACACACTGAGGCTTATATATTCAGGGGTTATTACTACTTTCTTTATTCATACATGAGCCTTTCTGTCACTCTCACACATTCTGCAACTTCACAGTTCAGGTTGGTACTTCTAGGCTTTGTTCACATATTAGACCTGTGGTGATTCAAACACTTTCCAACAGCCTCACTTCTGTCATGATTCAGCATTTCAACAGGGGATATATCTGACATGTGACTACCTCAGATTCTGAAGCTGTACTCTTGAGACTATACTGCAGGTTACAGTATATTTAATTAATGATGGGACATCTGTATTACAGCACTGTTTAATCCTATCAATTATATTTCCAGTTACACTTGCATACTGATGAACTTGTTGCAGCCATACCTGCAGACGTTCAATTCCTGATTGCACATTATATTACTTTTAATCAATACACTGCACTGTTCTGATACATGGTACATAATAATATTTATTTACAAGTACTGGGTGGGGTTACTAACCTGCATGGTGGCGCAGCCGCACCAGCCTTCTGGCGTGCATCTCGACATTCGCAGAGCGGACACCTGCAGCTGTAATACAAAGGGAATAATATTGGACTACACATCTCCATGGTATCAGCTGGTTGAAATCCTTACATACATGTGTAAAATGTGACTTACTCAGTCGTGGGGCGTTGGGCATTTGCCGGGCCTCCTGGATCCAACGGTTCAATTGGTCCTGCTTGCGTCTCTTCAGGTCCGCATGGTGGTGACGGACCTGCTCACCAGTGCGTGGAATGCCAGTCACACTGGTCAGCTCACGAGCCAACTGGTCCCACGCCTCAGCCCTATATACTCCCCATGAGACCTGGCCCTGCATGAGTTGGGCCTCGTGATTATGGACAAGGAGCCAGACCATGTATCTGGACTCCTCAACGCCCCAACTCTGTGCTCGAAAGCAACGTCCCTCACCTACTCCACTCATGCTGACTGCAAGTCTGTTCTACAATCAGTTATGCTGTGTATTCCCGCCTATGGGGCTTATATATGCCGCTTTTACCGCACATTTCTCTGATTGGCCGTTTTGGAATTGTATCTACTTCACTGAAAATGCTTTCTCATGCTCCATTCTGGGTTTTATCCCATATATATGCTATTTCTGCTTTTCTAGGTATTGCTGTCATGGCTTGGTGGTTTAGTTCCTTGACTCTAGTGCATGGTATCCTGTGTTCGAATCTGGCAACTGCTTTTGCTTTTCCTGACAGACATGAGTTGAAGACCTGTCAATCAAACATGCCAAAAGCACTTTTAAGCACTTTAAACCTGGTCTGCGCCGTTTGCGGAGGTAACGCATGCGCACTGGCAGTTAGCTTGTGGGAGCGGCGCAAACGGTGTGCGCTGGGATAAATCGTAATTGGCTAGTGACACACATGTTCAGCTAATTGCACACAGTTTCAGCCTGTTTATCCGCTGCTTGGCAACGGGCACGCAGTTTGCAGCTTTTAAACACTACTGCTACGGGCACTCTGTCTCACGGCAGCTTAGCTATCAGTACATTTCTGACTATTTTTATTCTTATGTTACTTCAAAATATATGCTCTGTTTCATTCCATTTTACAAAAGGGAATACATTTACATTTGTACAATTCTGTCTGGGGGCTTTTAGTGCTTATTTACAAAAATAAAAAGGTTGTTGTAGGGGCTCGAACCCTGCTTGCCTACACATAGGGCGGTACTCTACCACTAAGCTATTATTTCTTGGCTTACTTTGCATATTTAGTTCTTATATCCTTTTCCCTGACTGCTAACTGTGATTGCGCTAGTAGCACACCCGCGCACACAGTAGCAAACATTTACGGGGTTTAACAAAAAAAAAAAAGGTTTTCATTTACTTTTATGACATCTCTTCACTTTATACACTGATGGCCAGTCGGGGCATGTGTTGTATAGTGTGTTTATTCACATTTTCATGGCCTTTCTCGTGGCTGTTTACTTTCAGCCATTATAGTTTTCCGGGGGCGTGTCCACTTGCAGAGCTTAGCCTACAGACACGCCCCCTACTCTCTTACACGGACCGTGTAAGAGTTACTGGTGTGATTCAGCATGCCTCATGCACCTCATGCATATGCATGACATGCTGACATCACACAGTTTAACTGCAGCCTCCGTGTAAGAGTTATAACTCTTACACGGAGGCTTCCTGAATCTGGCCCCATATGTATTACTAGCTGTACAGGTATTCAATATGGCAGTTAAGGTCACCCATAATAAATGTATTTGGTTTGGTAAGGAGCTTTTCAGTCTGTCATAGTCAATGTGCTGAGATGGAAAGGCATAGAAGGTGATATACAGGCAGTTTTGCAGACAGTTATATAGATTTATGTAAGCTTCTGTATTGTATCATACAAGACTTTTTATGAAACAATAAGTTACCTAACATATATGGGTAGAGTTCCTCTGTGGACCTGAATGAATGGTAGGTGTACACTGAACCTTGGTAAGGATAGAATGCTGTCTTTGAACTGAAAACAAGCTTCTGTGTCTACACAGATGTATGTGCCTTTCATATAATGGAAGAACTCAGCCACAGATATTTTGCCCTGGAATCTTTTAGAACTTCAGTAGTGCTACCTTGAAACCGTCCAATTTATCATTTGATAAATGGGCATGTATATGAGCTAACCTTTACCTAAAAAGGTACTACTGGGATAGCAGTGGCTTTAGCCAGTACGTAAAAGCCATAATAAGAGATGTGCAGCCTATCTTGTATACGTAAAAGCCATAATAAGAGATGTGCAGCCTATCTTGTAGAGCATGAGGGTATCTTAGTTGCCTTGTCCCAGGCAGACACATATTGGATTCTACTGAAGTGACTCCAACTAGCCAATTGTTTGAACTTAGTCATCTTTCTTGTTGGCAGTAGAATAGTGCTCAGTACCAATTACTTTTTTTCCTTGGAGATATGAAAGGATAGCTTAATAGTATCTTTCTTCATCTCCTCCAGAGCAGGGCTCCTAAAATCATTCACTTCTGCAAGGTCATACTGATACTTAAGACAGTGTAGGATCTGTAGAACCATTGTAATGTATCTGTAGAACCATTGTAAACACCCTTGAAATCTCTTACTGCAACCCTCTCCTTCTCCAGTCTGGTGACTGTAGTAACAGTGTGCCTAACTATGGAGT
The DNA here is from genome assembly GCF_019279795.1 of Protopterus annectens. NCBI lineage: Eukaryota > Metazoa > Chordata > Ceratodontiformes > Protopteridae > Protopterus > Protopterus annectens. Next base: position 202,508,558 of record NC_056735.1, read on the forward strand.
CACCAGTTGTAAAGACCTTGTAGTTTTGTTGATTTGTAATTTCATGACAGTGCATGTGGACAGCGATATATGTAAATCTTTGTTTGACTGAGGAGTACTATATGAGGTTGTGGGAGGCTTAGGCTGAGATTTTTTCAGGCACCCTATTTAAATGTCAGCACTCAAAGTGCTGAGTGCTAAAAAGCTAAAAAAAGACTGAAAACATGGGAGAAAAGTGAATCTTGAAAATTGCTCTTCTCTTTAAAACTTTTTTAAAGCCCCTTACACCCCCAAACTTATATATACCAACCCCAAGATGACCATACCTCAGAGAATAGGGAATATTCTTCGAAATGGCATTTCAGACTTAGTATATGTAAGTCCCTTCTTTCAGCCAATCAGTCTCTGTGTTTCATGACTCAGTATAGGGGGTCCCAACATTTCAAATGGTTACCAATTTTTTAACAATCTCAATATATTCTGTCATGATATTACACTGCTGTTTACTCGCACAAGGCCTGTCAGCTAAGAATTTCTATCTCTTACATATGGAATCAGAGTGGCCCAAAAGTAAAAGAGTTTTCAGCAATCATGAAGGTGTTGCTATACTATTTAAAAACTCCTAGAGCATGCAGACTGGCAAGGGAAGAAGTTTGAGCAAGCTATGACACCATGGTGAGAAAAGCAGTTTAACTGGAGAAATTTAGCAAGGGTTGCCATGAAAGAGAATGGCAGTTATTTGCCTATTGTCTATTACCTAGCTTTTACTACTACAAGTCCACCATTGGTGTTACAGCGAGGAATTAAGTTCTCTCTCTAACTTTATAATCTTATATCAACAGGAGCAAAACAGTAGTACAAATCTAAGGCTGATTGCTAAGAAACGGGTCACAGGCTCCACACTGATCAGTAGTCTATCACAGGTCTGGCAAAAGTGTGCATGCGTTTTGCAATTTTTGATTGCCAGATTCATTGAGAAGCTTATTCTGCAGTTTAATACTCTAGGGGAGCATAATGGTCCACAAATTAATATTACCAATCAGTGAAGTTGCCCACATAGTGCCCAATCAGAAATTACTAGGAATCAGTATTTTTTTTTTGTTCCTTCTGTCATCAGGAGCTAAAACACACTATTACCCAGTCTGTCTCTTGAGAAACAGTTTACAGGATCTATAGCAACCAGCAATCTCTTGCAAGGCTAGAATCAATATACTCGACTCCTTCTCTCAAGAAGAGCAAAATTGTGGCAATAATCTTAAGCAGGCTCCTGAAAAGCAGATCTTTGACTCAACAGTGATCATTAGCCATATTCTAGATGTTGCAGAATTTAAATATTTGCTGGAAATGGGGTAATCTGCTACAGGTATTGCAGTATGCACCCAGTGGACAGGATGACGTGAAATGGAGGGTCACTGAAGTTGCATCATGAAAAGGAGAGGACCTTTCTAATATGACCTTCTAGTGCTCAGTAATTTTGGCAGATGAGGTAAGATAGACAAAAATGCAAAGAAACACATTTAAAGCAAAATTAAATTACAATAACACAAGGACCACCAAATAAATTAAAGAAAACAAATGCAAGTATGCAAAGTATAAACAAAGAAGTCCAAAATGGTACATAGTAGCCTTATCTGGCAACTTAATGCAATTAAACTCATTACATTCTGCTTATCTTATATATAAAAATGCTAGCTCTTAGCCTTTCCCACAATTCAAATACAGTTAATCCCTTTGCAGGTTAAAAACATAACAATAATGCTTGCTAACTGACACTAGCCAATAACATAAAAAAAATAATAAATTTAAAGTAAAACAAACTGAAAAAAACAAGAACAAAGGAACAAAACAATATCAGCATGTAAACTATAAAAGAAAAAATCCAAAATAGACACATAGCAGCTTTATCCATTATCTTTTGGCAACTTCCTAATCTGTACAGTCATGTAATGCCACTTTAGTCCAAAAAACACCTAGCTTTGAGGCATAGAAGGATGAAGCCCTGACAATGACTCAGGTAACTTAAGTTCAGTTATCACCTTAGGTGTTGAAAGTACTGATGCAAGGAAGATAGGAATGAATATCCACAGGCAGCATACCCATTATGAGCAAGCAACTTGGGAGATACCTACAAGAAGCACTGGGTGTTGCACTCACTGATCACTGGATTATTGAATACACACTGCCTCTGTGTAACCACACTGGCAGGGGAAGTCAGTGCACAAGCCATGCCTCCTGCACTATGTGGAACACAGTAAAGCCACCACAGGGAGGGAAAAGTTCCAAGGCACAATATGGCTTCTTACTCAGAAAAAAAAGCTGGCACTGTCTAACCACCCAGTTCTCATAATGAGTAAGAGTGGGCTGGGGTGATTAGGCAGACTCGACAGGAACAAGTGAGTCATAGGATGAAATGAATGGAACATCTGGGTAAAGGTAGTGGAGCCATCAGATAGGTCCAAAAGAGGAGGACAAAACACTGTATATTTGAAATATTTAGTAGCTTCAACAGGATGATGGGCTGCGGTGGTGCCAGTGGTTACCATTGTCGCCTCACAGGAAGAGGTTCTCCCATTCAATTCTCAGCTGGAGCGCCTTTTGTGTGGAGTCTGCATGTCCCTCCCAATGTTGTATGATGTTTAAAGACATGCAGGTAGATGCGTGCATGAATGGGTGTGCCTTCTTTGAAGGTTGGGTGTCAGGCTGGCAACTCAGCACTGTAAAATCCACTGCCAATCATAGCGGACCGGATTTCCACTGTGGCGACCCCTAACTGGGAAAAGCCGAAAGTCAAAAAAAAAAAAAAAGGTGTAGCTTCAACAGCTTTCTCCTATTGTCTTTTCATAGGATCATAGGATCATAGCAGGTTACTAGGCTAATGGCCCTGGGCCCATACAAGCCTAGCCAAGAGTTTATCTCCAAAAAAGAAACCTCAGTCAACACCTGTTGCCCCTGTCAATGAGGGACAAAGGAGAAGAAAAGAAGGAAGGCATACCCAAAGAAACAGGATCCATACAATGTGTGTGTGTGTGTGTGTGTGTGTGTGTGTGTGTGTGTGTGTGTGTGTGTGTGTGTGTGTGTGTATATATATATATATATATATATATATATATATATATATATATATATATATATAAACCCAGCCACTGGTGGATGCACAAGCCAGTATATTTCTTTATACCATTTGTACCAGTCCCAAGCCCGGATAAATGGAGAGGGTATCAGGAAAGGCATCTGGTGTAAAATTTTTGCCAAACCAAATATGCAAACAACAATACAGATTTCCATACTGGATCAGTTGAGGTACAGGTTAACAGCTGCCTCCAGTACTGTTTGCCAATAGGGTGGGTGGTGGAAATTGGACTACTGTTGGCTGAAGGAGAAGGAGAAGGAGAAGAAGAGGAGGAAGGCATACCTGGAGGCAGGAGGAGAGGGGGAAAGTTAGGAGTGTGGAAGTGAAGGTAGGAACTTTGAATGTTGGCAGTGTGATTGGTAAAGGGAGAGAGCTAGCTGATATGATGAAGAGATTGTTCATGCAAGAGACCAGATGGAAGGGGAGTAAGATCAGGTGTATCAGAGGTGGGTTCAAATTGTTTTACCATGGTGTGGATGGAAGGAGAAATGGGGTAGGGGTTATCCTGAAGAATCAGTATGTCAAGAGTGTTTTGGAGGTGAAAAGATTGTCGGATAGAGTGATGTTTATGAAGCTGGGAATTGATGGTGTGATGATGATGAATGCTGTTAGTGCATATGCTCCACAAGTTGGATGCGTGATGGATGAGAAAGAAAAATTTTGGAGCTAGTTATATAAAGTGGTAGAGAGTATACCCAAGGGTGAGAGTGTGGTGATTGGAGCAGATTTCAATGGGCATGTTGGTGAATGAAACAGAGGGGATGAGGAAGTGATGGGTTGGTATGATATTAAAGGTATACAGAAGGTCAGATAATAGTGGATTTTGCAAAATGGATGGATATGTATGTGGTAAATACGTATTTTAAGAAGAGGGAGGAGCATAGGGTGATGTACAAGACTGGAGGAAGATGCACACAGGTGGATTATATCCAATGCAGGAGGGCCAGTCTGAAGGAGATTGGAGACTGCAAAGGGGTGACAGGGGACAGTGTAGTTAGGCAGCATAGGATGGTGGTCTGTAGGATGACGATGATGATCAAGAAGAAAAAGAGGAGAGTGAGGGCAGTGCCAAGGATCAAATGGTGGAAGTTGAAAAAAGGATAACTGTAAGGTGGAGTTCGGGGACAAGTTTAAGACAGACACTGGGTGGCAGGGAAGAGCTACCAGATAGCTAGTCAGCCACAGCACAGGTGGTAAGGGAGACAACTAGAAAGATGCTTGGTGTGACATTTGGACAGAGGAAGGAGGACAAAGGGACCTTGTGGTAGAATGAAGAAGTACAGGAGAGTATACAGAGGAAGAGGTTGGTGGAGAAGAAGTGGAATTGTCAGAGTGATGAAGAAAGTAGACAGGATTACAAGGAGATGAGGCGTATGGTGAAGAGAGAGTTGGTGAAAGCTAAGGATAAGGCATATGCCGAGTTGTATGAAAGGTTGGGCACTAAGGAGGGAGAAAAGGACCTGTGCTAATTGGCTAGATAGAAGAACCAACATGGGAAAGATGTGCAGCAGGTTAGGGTGATAAAGGATAATGAGGGAAATGTACTCACAAGTAAGGAGAGTGTGTTGAGCAGATGGAAAGAATACTTTCAGGGGCTGATGAATGACGAGAATGACAGAGAAAGAGAGAGAGAGAGAGAGAGAGAGAGTGAAGGCTGGATGATGTGGGGATAGTGAATCAGGAAGTGCAATGGATTAGCAAGGAGGAAGTAAGAGCAGCTATGAAGTGGATGAAGAATGGAAAGGCTGTTGGTCCAGACGACATACTTGTAGAAGCATGGGGTTGTTTAGAGGATATGGCAGTGGGTTTTTTAACCAGATTGTTTAATGGAAACGTGGAAAGTGAGACGATGCCTGAGGAGTGGACAAAAAGAGTATTTGTACCGATTTTTGAGAATAAGGGTGATGTGCAGAGCTGTAGTAAGTACAGAGAGATAACATTGATCAGCCACAGCAAGAACTTATGGGAAAGGGTAGTAGAAGCTAGGTTAAGAAGGAAGGTGATGATTAGTGAACTGCAGAATGGTTTTATGCCAGAAAAGAGCAGTGCAGATGTGATGTTTGTGCTGTGGGTGTTGATGGAGAAATATAGAAAAGGCCAAGAGGAGTTCCATTGTGTCTTTGTAGATTTAAATAAAGAATATGACAGGGTGCCTAGAGAGGAGTTATGGTATTGTATGGGGAAGTTGGGAGTGGCAGAAAAGTATGTAAGAGTGGTACAGGATATGTACGAGGGCAGTGTGACAGTGATGAGGTCTGTGGTAGGAGTGACAGATGTGTTCAAGGTGGAGATGGTACTACATCAAGGATCAGCTCTGAGCCCTTTCTTATTTGCAATGGTGATAGACAGGTTGACATATGAGATCAAGTCAGGAGTCCCTGTGGACTATGATATTTACAGACGACATTGTGTTTTGTAGTGAGAGTAGGAAACATAGAGGAGACCCTATAGAGGTGGAGATATGCTCTAGAGATGAGAGGAATGAAGGTCAGCAGGACTAAGGCAGAATATATGTGTGTGAATAAGATGGAGCATAGAGGAATGGTGAGAATGCTGGGAGTAGAGTTGGTGAAGGTGGATGAGTTTAAATACTTGGGATCAACGGTTCAGAGTAATGGTGATTGTGGAAGTGAGGTGAAGAAGAGAGTGAAAGCATGGTGGAGTGGGTGTAGAAGAGTGTTAGGAGGAATTTGTGACAAACAGGTATTACTAAGAGTGAAAGGGAAGGTCTACAAGATGGTAATGAGACCAGCTATATTATATGGGTTGGAGACAGTGGCACTGACAAAAAGGCAGGAGTCAGAGCTGGAGGTGGCAGAGTTAAAGATGTTAAGATTTGCACTGGGTAAGATGAGGATGGACAGGATTAGAAATGAGTATATTAGAGGGTCAGCTCAGGTTGGACAGTTTGGAGGTAAAGCCAGAGAGGCAAGATTGCATTGGTTTGGACATGTGTTGAGGAGGGATGCTGGGTATATTGGCAGAATTATGCTAAGGATGGAACTGCTAGGTAAGAGGAAAAGAGGAAGGCCTAAGATAAGGTTCATGGATGTGGTGAAAGAGGACATGCAGATGGCTGGTGTGACAGAGCAAGATGCAGAGGACAGGAAGAAATGGAAACAGATGATCCACTCTGGTGACCCCTAATGATGAGACCAGCCAAAAGAAAAAGAAGATATATATATATATATATATATATATATATATATATATGTATATATATATATATATATATATATATGTATAGAAAGATAGATATACATGCACACATTACACATGCACGTGCTGATTTTATATTGCAAATTTATGAAAGAAGAACTGCATTTTGTTTGCCAAAACTACTACTGTTATGATCAAACAAATGGTTATGTCACTAAGTGTATGAGATAGATCTAATATATTAATCAGGTAATTGTTCACCTGTTCAGGAGATTTCCAATGATGCATGACAAGAGGGGATAGCATACTGTTGTTTGGTGATACTGCTGAATCTATGCAAATTATGCATACAATAATTTCACAATTTTCAAAGCAATACTAATATATAAAACCATTTGTGTTAGCTGATGTGTCAGTTGCAAAATTGTGTGCCTTCATGCTTTGTATAACATGACACCATTTGTTTACCTGTCGACCACTCAGGATTTAAGAAGTTAATGCAGTTTTGAAACTGTAGGCAACAGTCATTTACCAAAAAAAAGTAAAAAATTGTATCTCAAAATGTATTCATGTTACCTATCATGTTTAATGTCATTTTTTGCTAACACCTACTGCTTGAATACACCATCCCCAACATGGCAGTATCACACTCTAATGTTGCATTATTAATGTAAACATGAAAATATGTCCTTTTTGTTAATAACTCCAGGTAAGTACATCCCATGCTAACAATTTCACTAAGCAAGGATAGCAAATTGTGTCAGCTTGTAGATGCCATCTTGCTGCTTTAGTTTTATGTATGCATGCACTTTTACCTGGACTTCAACAATTAAACTTTAAAAACAGAGACACATATTCTCATTTTAGGAATACACGGAAGTCACCTGTAAACATGAATATACTATTACAGGATACAATGGAACTCTGTTTTCCAGATGGCTATACCCTTTTAGGAAGCAATGAATTAACCTTGTCTAATTTTTCAATAATGCCAGCATTTGGGAGAGAAGTTAAAAATCTTGTCCGGGTTGAGAAGATCAGTGTGCAGAGAATGGCCAGTGTCCACAGCCACTGTAACCTTTCCAAAGAGGTTATTACGTTCAGGAGACACTAAACGGATTGAGAACTATATCAGTTATGTTGCGTATGTATGCATAAATTAATTCTGGTCTACTATTCAAGACTCTGTGAAGCATGAAAAGCCCAGAAATTAACTTTTCTTTAAAAAGGGAAAAAAATGTTGAATTCTGCTTAAACATTTTCAGTTGTACTTACAGTGACCTATGTCACAATACTCTTTTTGAAGTTTTATGCATTTTTCCATGTTTTAGCCAAAAATTAGTTATCTGTTTGCATTTTAACTTGTTCTTGGACTTTGACTTGTAGCTTCATTTGCAATTGTGGATGAAATGTGATTTACTGCAAGAGCTGACCATTGTTTATACATTATACTATACTTAAAAGAAAGCCATGACACCTATCTACAGGAACTGAAATCACTCAGTATTAAACTCATTACCATTTCCCTGTGTGTGTGTGTGTGTGTGTGTGTGTGTGTGTGTGTGTGTGTGTGTGTGTGTGTGTGTGTGTGTGTGTGTGTGTGTGTGCTGTGTGTAAGTGTATGCATACATGAAAGTGAGACTAAAATCAATCAAGCCATTATTTTATACTGGTTAAGTAGCGCTTTTGCCATTTAGTGATTGCAAAACTGAAAGAAACATTTAAAAAAAGAAAGAAAGAAATGTGTGTGTGTGTGTGTGTGTGTGTGTGTGTGTGTGTGTGTGTGTGTGTGTGTGTGTGTGTGAGTGTGTGTGTGTGTTTCTATTTATGTTTGTGTCTGCATGAGAGTGCATGCATGCTTACATACATGAAAGCGAAGTGAGTTTGTATGAGAGAGAAAGATCAACAGAGTAATGGCAGCAGCATTTAAGAGGTATGCATACCTCTAAATTTCTTAGGTCAAGACATTTGATAAGGTCTAAAATAAAGGGGAGACAAAGGCTTAAAAATAGGAAAAGATCTTAAACGTTGTTATAAAATTAAAAAGGTGCTAGAATAAAAGGACTTGTTTTAGCATGCATGTTTTGAACAAACTAAAGAATGAAACTCAAATGTACAGTGGATATAAAAAGTGTACACAGCCCTGCTAAAATGCCAGGTGTTTTTGATATAAAAAAGTGAGACCACAATAAATCATTTTAAAACTTTTCCCACCTTTAATGAGACCTATACCCTGTAGAATTCAAATGAAAAACAAGCAAATCTGTTAGGGAAAAAAAATATAAAAAAATAAAAAATGTATGATAAGTTTGCACACCCTTAAACTAATACTTTGTTGAAGCGCCTTTGGATTTTATTATAGCATTTGTTCTTCTTGGTACACACCTGCTATCAATTAAAGAGACACTGATTAACCCCAAATAAAGTTCAGCTGTCCTAGTAGGAATTTCGTGACATTTACTTAGTTGCCTGCTACAGCAAAAGCCATGGTTTTCAGAGAGCTTACAAAGCATCAAAAGCATCAAAGGGATCTTATTGTTGAAAGGTATCAGTCAGGAGAAGGGTACAAAAAAAATTCCACAGCATTGGATATACCATGGAACACAGTGAAGACAGTCATCAAAAAGTGAAGAAAATATGGGACAACAGTGACATTGCAAAGAACTGGACTTCCCTCCAAAACTGATGAAAAGACAAGACAAAAACTGGTCAGGGAGGCTGCCAAGAGACCAACAGCAACACTGAAGGAGCTGCAGGAATTTCTGCCAAGTACTGGTTGTGTACTACATGTGACAACAATCTCCAGTATTCTCCGTATGTCTGGCCTATGGGGTTGCAAGACGGAAGCCTTTTCTTACACAGAAAAACACCCAGGCCTGGCTACAATTTGCAAAACAATACTTCAAGTCTCCCAAAAGCATATGGGAAAATGTTTTATGGTCTGATGAGACCAAGCTTGAACTTTCTGGCCACAATTCCAAAAGGTACATTTGGCACAAAAACAACACTTCGCATCACCAAAAGAACACCATCCCATGGTAAAGCATGGTGGTGGCAGTATCATGCTTTGGGGTTGCTTTTCTTCAGCTCAAACTGGGGCTTTAGTCAAGGTGGATGGAACTGTGAACAGTTCCAAATCCCAGTCACTTTTGGCCCAAAACCTTCAGGCATCTGCTAGAAAGCTGAAGATGAAGAGGAATTTCACCTTTCAACATGACAATGACCCCAAGTATCTAAATCAACAAAAGAATGGCTTCACCAGAAGAAAATTAAGTTTTGGAATTGCCCAGTCAGAGCCCAGACCTAAATCCAATAGAAACTCTGTGAGGTAACCTGAAGAGGGCTGTCACAAGAGATGCCCTCACAATCTGACAGGTTTGGAGTGCTTTTGCAAGGAAGAGTGAGCAAATATTGCCAAGTCAAGATGTGCCATGCTGATAGACTCCTACCCAAGAAGACTGAATGCTGTAATTAAATCAAAAGGTGTTTGACAAAGTATTAGTTTAAGGGTGTGCACACTTATACAACCAGGTTATCATATGTTTTTTATTTTTTATATTTTTTTTCTCCTAACAGATTTGTTTGTTTTTCAATTGAATTGTACAGTTTATAGGTCACATTAAAGGTGGGAAAAGTTTTGAAATGATTTATTGTGGTCTTATTTTTTATATCACAAAAACCTGGCATTTTAACAGGGGTGTGTACACTTTTTATATCCAATGTATGTCATTATTTAGTAATTTTAGTCCAAAGTATTTGCTAACAAACCACAAATTAAGTAAGGGACCAAAAATTGTGGTAAATATCTGGATATGCTTTGAAACTCTTATATGTTGGATGTAAAATATTTCTTCCAACACCATTTACATATAACAGCAAGTTTAAAACATTAGGCAGAGGAACTACTTTACATCAAAAATAAAGAAAATGAATAATGACATAGCAACAAAAATAAATAAATAAATAAGCAAAATACAACAATTTTACAGACAGACCATTCTCTAAGCATAATAATGCCCTCCTGCATGTGTGTTACTGTGTAAATAATGCCATTCCAGGGGTGTAGAAATCCTCTTCCTGTGTTGGCCTCAGAACACACCTTAGGTGTGCTTACTTAACACATGGAGTTCCCTTGCTATCACACTTATTTCATTTCCCCCACTGTCTATTGTATTTCTCTGTTTCACTGACTCTCCCTTGGACACATCAGATGAGACCATAGCACCTTCTATCCTTTTCTCTCTCTCTTTCTCTAAATACTGTGGCACTAAATATGAACAACAAAATATTGCCTCTAAGACGCCTGTCATATCTTCTTTTTCTAACAAAACTGCAACATTTATACTCTGTGTGCTATTCTTTCTCTCCCATGCACAGTAGAAGTGAAACTTCTGCAAGGAAGTGTGAAGGGAAGTAAATGGTACAGTACACTATAAGCTCTTTCGCACTTCCTTGCAGAAGTTTCACTTCTACTGCTTATGGCGACCACACACATATATATTTTTTTTTGAGAGGAGACTCTTGAACCTACTACCTTTGGTCAGTTTCATTTTTATTTGTGTCATAGGTCACCCACCTCCTGTAACTGACTCCACCAAATTTATCAACTATTGATTTTCTTTTCCCATTTCCCACCCAGTCATCCAACCTTTTCTCCCAGGTCAGTCTGCATTGCAGAAACATCTGCAACATACCAGAATGGTCTGTTCCACGCCTTTGACATGTATGATCTTTCTCTCCGCAATCTGTCTGTTGTATAGTGCCATTATGTATAATATATCACACTAGTGGAACCATATGTGGCCCAGACCCCTCAATGTGCTGCATACATCAATGGTCTCCTACCACAAATACTTGACCATACGATATTTTTTTTCACTCATTGACCATTTGTTTTTAGCATTTCATCTCCCTACCTTTACTTTTACCTTACAAAATATCCATGGTTTAACCCCACCACAAACATCACCTTGCTAAAGTACAAAGAAGGAATCTCATATCATGCTATATATCAATGTCCTAAATCTTTTTTTCCTAAAGCATTTTTTATTATGTACCGATTCTTTTTTAACCTCATCTATTACTTTTCTTCGTTGCACTAAAACTTTCTTTCCAGCACTGTAAAGTCTTCCATCACCTTCCATTCTCCTCAGGATGTCACTGCCATCTTGCACATCTGCACCTCTTTGCTCACTCGCAGTCATTCTTCCGCTCTCACTCTTCAGTCTCAGTGTGTGTGTGTGTGTGTGTGTGTGTGTGTGTGTGTGTGTGTGTGTGTGTGTGTGTGTGTGTGTGTGTGTGTGTGTGTGTGTGTGTGTGCGCATGTGTGTTTGTGCCTGTATGTGTGGGATCACTCCCTTGCTAGCTCTATTCATTGTGTGTGTGTGTGTGTGTGTGTGTGTGTGTGTGTGTGTGTGTGTGTGTGTGTGTGTGTGTGTGTGTGTGTGTGTGTGTGTGTTTGTGCCTGTATGTGTGGAATCACTCACTTGCTAGCTCTATTCATTGTGTGTGTGTGTGTGTGTGTGTGTGTGTGTGTGTGTGTGTGTGTGTGTGTGTTTGTGCCTGTATGTGTGGGATCACTCACTTGCTAGCTCTATTCATTGTGTGTGTGTGTGTGTGTGTGTGTGCGTGTGTGTGTGTGTGTGTGTGTGTGTGTATATTTGAAAAGCTAAAGTAGCACAGAAGTCAGACTGCACCCTTAAGGGCAGAGTTTGACTTGCATACTTCCATTTCACTTTTCTCACTCCGAGCTCTTAGACCAACCTATAAGAAGTCTCACTTCAATAAAATAAATTTCCACAAATTGAGATAAGTGAAACTTTATGACATATTCACTGCTCCTGTCTCATCAGCTACTAAATGGGCTCAATGTAGAATACAAATTGGAACTTGAAAATTGAAATAAATCAATTAGTCCAAAAAACAAGTTTCAGTCCATTATTTTTTTAAGTGGGGAAAGCCAGTGGTGTCACTGTTTGTGAGTCTGTCTTATTGCCTCCAGCATCTCCTTGTTGGTGCCACACCTTTAGTTCCATATATAGAGGGGTTCCACACCTTTAACTCCATACATAGAGGGGTTCCACACCTTTAGTTCCATACATAGAGGAGTTCCACACCTTTAGTTCCATACATAGAGGGGTTCCACACCTTTAGTTCCATACATAGAGGGGTTCCACACCTTTAGTTCCATACATAGAGGGGTTCCACACCTTTAGTTCCATACATAGAGGGGTTCCACACCTTTAGTTCCATACATAGAGTCAGGGCCTGCAAATTCTATCATGAGGTCTTCTCTCTTGACTGTTGCTAGAGGTGCAAAATAATTCACAGCTTCCAATTACTTAGTCTGAAAGTTTTTCGAAGCTGCCAGAGTTACCAAAGCTTTTCTGATCTTCTTTTTATCCAGCGATTTGGTCTTCACTTCATGAGATTTTAATTAATTTCCTTTTAATATCTATTCTTCTATGATCATTTGGCAGATTATTGTAACTAGTCCAATTTGTTTTAGCCAAAAAAGTTTCTGTGGCTATGGGATAATGAAAGCTCTTGGTTTGAGTGCCCTTGGTTGTGACCCAAGCTGCCTGGATTTTTGAATGAGCAATGAAACCTTGATCTCTATTTTTATTAGGAATCAAACATTGAGGGGAATTCAATAAAGCCTACAAAGACTTATTTTCCATGTAGGCATAGTGGCACAGTGCTTACATGGAAGTAAGCAGATGTGCAATCCAGTAAATGGAGCTGAGGGGCGTGCACTAGCGTGCGAACATGGAAGTGTCCGTGGCATGCAAATCACCTCATAAGCAGGTAAAATGCATGACAATAAGGGTGTTAGAGTGACCCAGCAAGCAGATAGGCAGTTGTGCAGACCCCATGTTGGTGTCCATAATGTACATGGAAAAATTCCGTGTACAGGATGCAAAAATGACACCAGAGGCTGTAAACATGTACTGACATGGCAGAAATAGCATAGGGGACACAGATATGTGCAAAACTAATCACCATGTGTCCAAAACCATATGGAAAAGAATGTAAAATATTTTTTTAATACTCTGGGTATGTTTGCATTGCATTCTACAGTGCACAAACATGCTGTTATAGAAAAAAATATAAAAATATTGTAAAAAGCAGAATTTGTGAATATGTAACAGTAATGCATTATAGGACCCTGTGTGGAGTATGTACAATGTTAGACTGCTGTGGTGGCTAATGAGGCAGGGCCTGAAATCATGTAGTTTCCATGTGCAGTGCATGGATCTGTATGCAAATGACCTGGGAGTTACTGAATTGCACAAATGGGTATCTGTATCCACAGATCCCATCTGTGTAGGCATAGAACCATGTTTGTGTCCTCATAAGAGGTAGCTGACATCAAAAGTGGATGTGTCCGCAAATATTTAAACTCATTGGAGCTCAGTGGCGCTTATTTGCATGCTGTGCAGCTGAGCTGAGTAGGGGGCATGTACACAGACCGATAAGCTGTGTTTACCCCTGATGCACATATTTTATCATGTTTGTGTGGTGCTCTGCCATGCTGAGCAGGACCTTCCATGGGTGTGTGTCTACTGACTGGTAAGATTTGTTTACCTTTGTGGTGTGGGTTTCTGTGGCATGCCACAGTGCTCAGCAAGGAAGGCTGTCACAAAAACAAAATGGCTGAGAAAGCCAATAATATATTAATTACTGATGAGCCCTGTTTCACTTAAGGCCATCAAGCCCCTTAATGATGTATTTGGCAGGTGGAATGCATCATAGATAGCCAACCACACAAGCTACACCTACAGCACAGCACTATAAAGGTTGCATACACCCTACAATCTGACTTTTTCCCCATACTCTGCACCATTGGAGCACAGACTTGGGAATTTTAACTGAGAGAATGCTAGAGACTGCTGCAGGTCTGCTACATATGTATGTGCTAGATGTTGAGGTCAAGGCATCTGCTGCTGATGCTGACCATAGGCCTAGACTGAGAAGGAGAAGAGTGTTCAGGCCCAGGGTAACCTACCAGGCACTACATGAGCTGGAGATTGTAGAGCGCTACAGGGTGAACAGGGACATACTACAACAACTCACTGAGCTCTGCTAACTTCAGCTAAGATGCAGAGCCAACAGAGGGGAACCCATCCCAGTAAAAACAAAGGTATGTGTAGCCCTTAGGATATTAGCTACAGGTACTTTCCAAAGACCAACTGGGGACATGAAGGGAGTCTCACAGGCATCTGTTTCCAGGGTACTCCACCAGTTCCTGGATGCCATGCTACCACATGCCAGTGAGCACATTTATTTTCCACACACCCCTGACGTGAGGGCCAGCAGTATGCGACTCATCTGCCATGTAGAAGACTACCCTGAGGTACTGGGTGCCATAGATTGCACTCATGTACACATCAAGGCATAAGCCGGTAAAGAGGGTAAAATCTAAGTCAACCACAAGGGGTACCACTCCATCAACTGCCAGGTCATGTGGAATGCCCAGGGCATTATCATGAATGTGTGGGCTGGCAGCCATGGCAGTTATCATGACTCCCATATCTAGCACACATCACAGGTGTACTAGATGTTTGCTAGGGGGCATCCCACATGGCCATTTACTTGTGGATGCTGGCTACGCCCTGCAACCGTAGATGATGACACCCATCAGAAATGCACACACATCATACACACAAACTAGGAACATCATAGACCATGTGTTTTGGCTGTTGAAGTTACAGTTCTGGTGCCTCGATGTATCTGTTGGAGCCCTGTAGTACTCTCCAGCCACATGTGCAGAGATGTTCACAGTGTGTGCCATGCTACACAATATGATCCTGTAGAAACAGCTGTAGCAGGGTCAGCAAAGAGAAGGGATACATGGCCCCCCACCAAAGCCTAGGTCACCACAGCTGCACCCACAGGGGGACTCGGAGGAGGAACTCACTGAGGCTGTCCCTGTAGGCAGACATAGGCATGCCCAATATACCCTGGCCTTGGCCAAGAAACAGTGCATAGCATATGCACTGACAACCTAGGTCTCTAGGGACTGACATCTTACTCTGACTCGCATACATATTAGTAAAAATTATGCCAGCCAGACCACACAGCCTGTACCTCACCATGTATTGGCTGTGGACTGCATGCATCAGACAGTTAGCACTGAACTACAGGTCTGCCAACTGCTGCATTCACAAGGTAAGTCACTCTCCTATACACCACTTGTAAGGGTTACTCTAGTATGGTAGCATATGTATGGACCTGCCGCATGTATGCAAGGGAATATAGTGGGCTATATATAGTGTGCTACCGGGCTACTTGCAGAGATCTATAGTGGGCTACTTGCACAGATCTAACAGCCGCTTTGGACAACAGGTACTCTATTCACTAGTATGTTTCCCATAATATCCACTAGGCCACATGACTGGAAACTCCACAACTTTATTTTCCAGGGAGATGCCAAACAGTGGGGTCACAGGACAGTCGCATGACTGTCTATGCCAGCAGAGCATAGGCTGGTTGTTACCCATCCCAAACATAGCAGTGTTCCCATACAACTGGTGTAAGAATAAGTCTGCAATGACATACCAGCAGACCAGACAATTTCTGTATGTTGTTGATAGTGTGAGGAATGAAACCTCTATGTCTGGTGGCTGGTGTGGCTCACTGGGCCAGGGACAGTAGCATGGGCAGTGGTGCTGCTAGTTCGAACCTGGCACCATCCAACATCTTTTGCTTGTCAGGTACTCATATGGTGGTATTCCCACAGACTGTCATAACCCCTCAATCTGTTACTGCAAGAAAGCTGGACAAAGCCAGAGTGAATGGAGGCACAAAGGGCCATACCTACAGACAGATGTTTTACATGCTGTGAGTAACCTAGCAAGTGACTAGTATAACAGCAGCCTGCAACAGGTAATATTAGCTGCAGGATGTAAAGGCCTCCACTTAAATGTCTCAGTAGTTAAAACAGGTCAGTGACCACTGTTGGCAGTATAGTACTGAAAACCGCAAAGGTACACAGTAAACATACAGTGCAAAGTGCTGGACATTCTTCAAAAACATGCACAGGGAGAGGTATGCAGACTGTCACCCTGCATGTGGTGTTACATCAAGTACCCTAGTCACAGCATAACTATCAACCTCTTAGAGCAGGAAATCTGGCCAAAGCCATCAATAAAAGTGGGACCAAGGCCCACATATAGGGACAGGTTTTAAATATTTGCTCTTACAAATGTAGAATGTCAACAGAATAACAGGTCTTGCATTAGCATGTATCTCCAGGTGTGTAAGAGTCTGAAACTCAAATGTCTGTCATTGTTCATTCACTTCAATCTTCACTGACTTACCATTAATTTTCCAGAAAAACAGAATGTTATGTGAAACAGACCAAAAATATGAGGCAAATTTCTGGACAGTCTGTGAAGCTCCATACAGTTGTGAGGTATTAGTCACATATTATAGGTTCATAGGTTCATACTAGGCTATCTGCCCTAGGGCATTTATAAGCCTAGCCAGAATGTGTTTGGCTTTCACCACCCATTTTAAATTTATTTTGCTATGCCCTTTTTCTAGGTTAGTATACTGTGCCTCTGTCTAACAGTGACACAGAAGTGATACCCAGGGTAAACCTACAATCTCCCATCCACTCATCAAGATTCTTCTTGAAGAGAGTCAATGAAGGACTCTGCCTAACCTGGAC
Source organism: Protopterus annectens (assembly GCF_019279795.1). Classification (NCBI taxonomy): domain Eukaryota; kingdom Metazoa; phylum Chordata; order Ceratodontiformes; family Protopteridae; genus Protopterus; species Protopterus annectens. The sequence continues at coordinate 202,525,501 of NC_056735.1, forward strand.
TGGGATTTTATTCCAGAGTGAAGGGAGCCTCTGGGTTATGAATCTGTCCCTCCAGCATGTCCTATTTATTTCAGTGCTGAGGTTCAAGTCTCTCGAGCACATAGCTCGATGGGATTTGGATTTTCTGAGGTGCAGCATGTCCATTCATTCCGGGTTGGACATGGCTTTATACGTCAGGCACAGATCGCCTCTGAACAGGCGGTATGCCACTGAGTAGAGCTGGAGTTTCTTTAACCGGGCAGCATATGGCATCTGTTTGAGCCCTTTGATCCTCTTGGTGAGGTACTTTTGGGGTCTTTCCAGTTTCTGCAGGTGTCTGGTAAGGTACATCCCAAAAGGGGCATTGTACTCAATTATGGGCCTGATGAGGGATGAGTAAAGAGGCATGATGACCTCCCCTGATCTAGATGTGAATCCCTTCATGATTAGGTGGGCTATATAAAATGTTTTTCTAACCACTTTGGCCATGTGGTTGTCAAATGAGAGATTGCTATCAACTTCGGTCCCCAGGTCCCTAATTACTTCTTCTGTACTTAATGGATTACCACCTATGTGGTAATTTGTGGGCACTTTGCTTTTGCCAAAGGGGATGACTATACACTTTTTGGCATTTAGCTTGAGGCCATGGCTCTGGCACCAGTTGTCTGTTTCTATGAGGCCCTTTTGGAGGATGCTTGTGTCGGCTGGAGAGTCAATTATGGCGCCCAGTTTGCAGTCATCTGCGAACTTGGTCAGCCACATTCCTTCCGTGTTGGCCTGTACCTCCGAGAAATATATACCGAACAAGAGAGGTCCCAGGACTGAGCCTTGTGGGACACTACTTGTAACTGGTTTGGAGTCTGACATGGCTCCAGCAATTCTAACCATGTGGGTTCTGTCCTTGAGCCAGTTTGCAATCCATCTAGTGACATAGGGGTTTATATTTAAGCTGGTGAGCTTATCTATAATGCCCGAGTGGGGTATTGTATCGAAGGCTTTTGCAAGGTCCAGGTAGGCTGTGTGGACCACATTCCCCTTGTCAATGGCCTCGGTGACTGTTTAAAGAAATCAACCAAGTTTAAGAGGCAGGATCTGCCCTTAACAAAGCCGAACTGGGTAGGATCCAGTGTCTGTAGGTCCCCAATATCTTTATTTATGAGGTCCATGATGATCCTTTCCATAGCTTTGCAGACCAAGCTAGTCAGGCTTATGGGGCGATAGTTTCCAGGTTCCGTTGAGGCACCACCTTTATGGAGAGGGACCACTGTTGCTGTACGCCACTCTTTGGGCATATATCCTGTAGTAAGGCTGAGATTGAACAGTAGTTTTATGTTTGGGGTTAGCTCTTCTTGGAGTCCATGTAGGATGCAGCCCAGGACACCGTCTGGTCCCATTGATGCTGTGTTTTTTGCTTTGGAGAGGGCGGCTCTTACCTGAGCATCTGAGATGTCAGGGGGGCAGCACTCTGCTGGGATAGATATTTGCCCTTTTGGTGGGGAGGGGGGGAAGAAGTTTACGCTGAACCTGTCAGCTAGGATGTTGGCAATGTCTGTGGGTTCAGTGTATTTTTTGTCATTTTGGACTAATTCTGAGCATATCTGGGAATTACCACCCAGGTTCCTAACATAACTAAAGAAAGCCTTGTGATTATCCTTAGTGTCCTGTGCAATTTTTCTCTTGAAGCTGGCCTTAGACAATTTTATGAGTGCCCGTAGTTTTGTGCTAATACTGATCAGTGATGCCTTCCCATTTTGGGATTTTGCTCTATCATTTAGTAGCTTCCTCCTTCTATTGCATAGTTTGTTTATGGCTGGGGTCCACCAGACAGGATGTCTGCCTTTGGAGGATTGGGTCTTGGTTTTATTTGGGATCGCATGATCCATGCATTCCTGAACGTGTTCATAGAATGCGTTTATAAAGGATTCTGCGGTCTGGGTCATATTTTCCACAGGCACGGGGGCATTGAAGGATTCCACCTCGGTTTTGAGGAGTGTGAAATTTGCTTTAGAGAAGTTTTTCACTGTGGTTTTCTGGGCAGGGGGTGGGGTCGGGATGCGAATATCCAGTGAGATTATTTTATGGTCTGATCTTACCAGTGAGGGATACACTTCTGGTCAGGAGCATAGAGTCCCCATGTTGGTGATAATCAGGTCCAGTATGTTTTCTCCTCTTGTGGGAGTGGTAACAAGTTGTTCCATAACATTTGAGTTTATAAATTCTAGGAACCTTTGGGCTAGGGTGTTGGAGCTAGAGTAATGCTGCTAGTCTATGTTTGGGTAGTTGAAGTCGCCCAATATAATAGTGTTTGGAGAGACCTTCATATTTTCCAGTGTGCTCAGAAAGGTCGAGTGGGGTTCCTGGGTTTGGGAGGGTGGTCTGTAGCAGGCTATAAACTGGAAGGCAGTTTTACCCACTGTTAGTTGCACATGGATAGTCTCTGATGCTTCATGCTTTGCCACCAACCTGGAGGTGTGGGTATCTTTGATGAATATCGATACTCCTCCTCCTTTTGTGGTTCGGTCCAAGTTTTGGGGCCGAAAAGCATGGTATGAGGTATAACCTGGTAGTGCTGGGGTGCTCTCGGGAGCCCTGAACCAGGTTTCTGTTACTGCACAGACATCGATGTTCTCCATGCTAAGGAGAGTTTCGAGTGCGTGCATCTTGAGGTTTAGACTTCTGGCGTTGAGTAGCATTACTCTTAGTTTCTTATCCGTTGTGATACCTATGGTGGTGGGTCAGCAAACAGCAGGGGAATGCCTTGGACAATATCAGGGAAGTGCGGTACTGTGGTAACAGGTGCAGCAGCCAATGGCTTGCAGCACACATAATCCTGGATTGGAGTACAGGTAGCTCTGGCCTGGAGTCACCTTGTAAGGACTGACATTTACAATGGGCATGCTCCTACACATAGCTAACTTGAGCCCAAGTCTGTTGCCTCTACCACCAAAAGACCTGCTATGTGGAAATATGTCTGTACATACATACAGCTACATATACATATCTGTCTCTCTCTATCCTGTTCATGCTTGATAGTGTCTCTATCAGTATGTGGCACATATATCTATGATAACAACAGGTATATATAGCTATATAAAGTACAATAATACATAGATTCCCCGCATATATCTTCACAACATATTTACATAATGTGCACACACAAAACAACATTTAAGGAGACATTTATGAGTCGGGATGTAGGAATGTCCCCACATACCCCAGAATGCTGGGGTTATCTGTATTTACACATCACAACAGTTGTCCAAAGGAACCAGACCAAGGCTGTAACAGTACATAATCCACTCACCCACAAACCTCTGTGCCTGTGGACTGTCACCCTGTAGACAGAGACAGGTACGCAGGTGGTGTAATGTACAATGGGTGCGATGCATGCCTTGGACAGGCCTTATTGTCCCTAGCCACATGACCACCTATCAAACTGCAAACAGCCACATATGGCCAGACTGGTAAGTGTACATGCATAGCAGGGGTATTGCAAGGTATCCCACCCCTAGGACACAAGATACGATAACAGTACCAAGCAGTATCTCTCTGTTGGCCATACATGCTGTCTAACACAAGGCCTTTTTGTGAACTCCACAAGTACTGTGCCTGCATCAACATATATAGCGAATGTAACCTGTGGCACCTGCAATAAGTATTGTGAGCTGTAGTGTGTAATACTAGATAGGTAGGAGTTCTAATTTCACATAATCCAACCCTGTGCGTATGTGTATCTATATATCCCCTCACAGTAGTATGTATATGCCCATATGGGCTATCTTTGTGCAATGGTATGCATTTTATGGCCCTGTGACTGGCTGCTGGCCTCTAAGTACCCTCTTCTACAAGGCCTGCTGATGTCATCCACCTTAAGAGCACTGGCTGAGAACGTAACAACATATGCACTCCATGGCACATGCAGTAAGTACTACAAGCTATAATGTGTACTACTAGATAGATAGGGTTCTAATCTCATGTCAACCAACTTGTGTGCATGTGTGCAAATATATCCACATACAGCACTTCAGACAAGCCTGTATGGGCTATCTCTGTGCGATGATTATGCCTGGTGAATAGCTGCTGGCCTCAACATTGGCCTCCTTTACAAGTCCTGCTGATGTCATCCACCTTAAGATTGCTGGCTGACAGTGTAATATGAAATAAACAGTGTGGTGCATGCAATATGTACCGCAAGCTGTAGTGTGTATCAGTAGATAGGAAGGGGTTCTAATCTCTCATCCAGGCTGTAGTAACAGTAGATAGGAAGGGGATCTAATCTCTCACCATGCGTGCTTGTGTGTGTGTGTGTGTGTGTGTGTGTGTGTGTGTGTGTGTGTGTGTGTGCGTGTGTGTGTCTGTGTGTGTAAATATATCCCCATGCAGCACTTTCTGTGTGTAAATATATCCACATGCAGCACTTCAGTCAAGCCCATATGAGCTATCTCTGTGTGATGGTTATGCATTTTAGGGTGTATATTAAATCAGCAAATGCTTAAAAAAGTGAACGCTGATTTATCAATCCCATGTAAGTGAAAGCTTACAATCCTGAACACTTGGAACAGTGGTGTTTTTCCCAGGGAAAAAAATCGCTCTCCCACAAAAAAAAATAAATAAAAATAAAAACATCAAAACATTATATAATGTGGGGGGTTTCACCAACCACATACCCCTACTTAAATATACCAACTCTGAGATTGCACTATAGTGAGGAAAATGGTAACTGAGTCGGCCAAGCGATTTCTTTCCCTAAGAAATTGCTTATATGATGTTTCACTATTTTGCTGTTTCTTGCTTTCAAGTTCGATCAAGATGCATTCAAGGAATTGTGTATTTGATTATATAACAGGAACCCCACATTTTATGCCTGGTGACTAGCTGCTGGCCTCAACATTGGCCTCCTTTACAACGCCTGCTGATGTCATCCACCTTAAGAATGCTGGCTGACAGGGTAATGGATTAACAGCGTGGCACATGCGATAAGTACTGCAAGCTGTAGTGTGTAAGAATAAATAGGTAGGGGGGTTTATTCTTACATCTGTATGTGTGTGTATGTTTGTATGTGCATATATCCCCTTGTGGTCCTACAGACATGCCCATCTGGCTTATCTCTATGCAATGGTTATGCATTTTAAGGGCTTGTGATTAGCTGCTGGCCTCAATATTGGGCTCTTTTACAAGGCCTGCTGATGTCATCCCCCTTAAGTGTGCTGGCTGACAGTGTAATATGAGATAAACAGCATGCTGAATGTGGTAAGTACTGCAAGCTGTAGTATGTAACAGTAGATAGGTAGGGGATTAATCTCACATCATCCAACTTGTGTGTCTGTGTGTGTAAATATATCCCCATGCAGCACTTCAGACAAGCCCATATGGGCCATCTCTGTGCAATGGTTATGTATTTTATGGCCAGTGACTAGCTGCTGGCCTCAACATTGACCTCCTTTACAAGGTCTGCTGATGTCATCCATCGTAAGAGTGTTGGCTGACAGTATATTATCAGATAAACAGCATGGTGCATGCGATAAGTGTTAACAGCTATAGTGTATAACAGTAGACAGGTAGGAGTTCTAGTCTCACATCATACAACTTGTGTGTGTGTACATGTATCCCCTTGTGCCACTATAGACATACCCATCTGGCTTACCTCCCTGTGGTACTATAAACAAGCCCATCTGGCTTATCTCCTTGTGACACTACAGACATGCCCATCTGGCTTATCTCCTTGTGGCACTATACACATGCCCATCTGGCTTATCTCTCCGCAGTGGTTATGCATTTTAAGGCCTTGTAACTAGCTGCTGGCTTCAACATTGGCCTCCTTTACAAGGCCTGCTGATGTCATCCACCTTAAGAGTGCTGGCTGAGAGTGCAAAATGAGGTAACCAGAGTGGAGCATGTGGTAAGTACTGGAAGCTGTAGTGGGTAACAGTAGATAGGTAGAGGTTCTAATCTTACATCATCCAACTTGTGTCTGTATGTGTATTTATATCCCAATGCAGCACATCAGACAAATCTGTATGGGCTATCTCTGTGAAATGGTTATGCATTTTATGCCTGATGACTAGCTGCTGGCCTCAACATTGGCCTCCTTTATGAGGCCAGCTCATGTCATCCACCTTAACAGTGCTGGCTGACAGTATAATATCAGATAAACAGTATGACACATGCAATAAGTACTGCAAGCTGTAGTATGTAACAGTAGATAGGTAGGGGTTTTATTCTCACGTCATCCAACTTCTGTATGTGTGTGCATGGATATATATATATATATATATATATATATATATATATATATATATATATATATATATCCCCTTGTGGCACTACAGACATGCCCATCTGGCTTATCTCTGTGCAATGGGTATGCATTTAAGGCCCTGTGACTAGCTGATGGCCTCTAAAGTCCCTCCACTACAAAGCCTGCTGATGTCAACCACCTTAAGAACACTGGCTGACAACAGAATAGCAGATGAACTCTGTGGTGCATGCCATAAGTAGTGTAAACTGTAGTGTATAACAGTATACAGGTAGGATTTATGTTTCCACATCATTCAACTTCCACGTGTATGCATATATATATATATATATATATATATATATATATATATATATATATATATATATATCCCTTTGCAGCACTACAGGCATGCCCATCTGGCTTATCTCTGTGCAATGGTTATGCATTTTAAGTTCCTGTGATGAGCTGCTGACCTCAACACTGGCCTCATTTAAAAGGGCTGCTGATGTCATCCACCTTAAGAGAGCTGTTGACACACTGATATCAGATAAACTCTGTGGTGCATGCAAGAAGAACTGCAAGCTATAGTGTCTATTACTAGATAGGTAAGGATTCTAATATCACAGCATCCAACCTGTGTGTGTGTAAATATATCACCTTACAGTACTCAAGAGATGTCCATCCAGTCTACCTTTGTGCATTGGTTATGTATCTTATGGCCTTCTGACTAGTCGCTGGCCCTAAATTGCCCTCATACGTAAGCATAATTGATGTCTACCACCATCTAGATTTGTACATGCAGAATACCCAGGTGACACATATCAAGGGTAGCAGACCTTATCACAGGGTATGAAGGCATGATGACACTGACTGTCCCCATTATCCCTGACATGCTGCTCTACATATATGCACCTAGGGAGCCATGCACATATACTGGAATACCATGCTGACATCATATTTCTGCTGTGCTGCCTTGCCATCCTGTGTTGCTATATTGCCACTATTTGTCCATAGTTGAAATGCTCAGACTCCTGGGACACAAACATACTCAAGTCCATGACACACCTGTCAGTCTGTAACACTACAACCAGTGTACCATCAGGCAACAAAGATACACAACATTTGATGTGCACTCAAGACACATGCCAACATACAGGACCTGTCATGGCCCACAACAACTGCCATGTCATAATGCTACTGCACTGCACAAATATGTGTAAAGTAATATAGTCACCATGTACATCATACACATTTTCAGGTCCCTGCATCGATGGCACTGATGGCAGGGATGTGTCATAGGTATCATCACATGCACAGGGTGTGGTGGTGCCAGAGGCCTAGGCTGTGCCAGTGCCAAACAGTTGACAGCATGTGTGTGAGTCACAAAAGGGTGCTGCTTAGATGGGCCATGGAGAAGTGCCTTGTGTGTCTGTAGTGACCTGCATATGACAGTGGCATTGGAGTGTGTATGTGTGTGTACACAGTCAAGCCCAGTGCTAGCCCTACAACTGTGTATGGTGGATAGTTGTGGAAAATACATGGTAGAATGGACAGTTCTTCATCCTTGGCCAAGTACATGGGAATTGGCTTCACCAGGAGTAGCATGGGCACCACAATGTCCAAGGTCAGATGCAGTGCTAGAACCTGATGGTGACTGCTGTCTGCTGGGCCTGTGTCTCCCATGGGACCTCCCAGGACTAAGTGCCTATTGCCTACCGCATCATGATGTGGACAGTACACTTCCCTGTGTAGCACTGCAGATACTGCCACTAAGGGACGTGAGTGTTCACAGCCATGTGGACTCTCAACAGATGGTAGTGCTGCTGTCATAAATCCAAGTGTCCAATGCCCAACTCCAACCAGATGTTCCAGCACAGACAATCTGGTGTGAAAGACAGACATTGTCTCAGCCCACCATCTGTCCACTACATCAGTGAAATGTTTCAGGGTGTCACCCATGTGGTGGAGGCAGTCATGGATGCCAGACTGTGCTCCATCCATAACCCTAAACATCCATCTGGTGTTGTGTTCTGAACATGCCTGTCCCTCCATGACAGCCCAAAAATATGGTGAGTGACCCGTGATGTGACACTTGCAACAGGAGGTGGATCGACAGCAGTCCTCCTTCAAGCACCCCTGTCAATCTGCCTGTGTGAGACCTTGCCAGCTCTCTGGCTATGGCCACTGCCTGTACTCACTGATGCCATAGTTCTCACACTGTCCTGTACTATGTCACCACCCTGTGTCCAATATTTGTGGCCTCTGATGACTGGTTATATGTGGGCATACTGACTGTGTGTGAGGACAATGGGGGCAGAAGAGGGATGTCAACCTTTGGGACAGATTCAGCCCCCAACAACCCTACCTGTGCCTCACTATGGCCACCATCATCAGAGTCCGATGAGACAATGACATCAGGTTGTGAGGGGGCAGACTCTAACCTCCCCATTCACCTTTGAGAAGCAAGACAAAAGCAGTACATTACCACCTGCACTATTATGTAGAGTTATCCACACAGACTCATACAGATGAGGATCCAAAACGTCATTACATGTCCCACATCTTCTGATCTCTGATCCCCTGCACACAAACTCACAACACATACACAGACAACTCAGGCCCTATATAACATGCACTTCACCTACATGCAGTTAACATTGCCAGTACAATACACTTGTGAGGTATGCAATATGACAGTGTATGTGATAGAACTACACATAAAACCCAGTACACCTGCCTTAAGAATAATATGCCAGTTGTCTTATCACTGCCTCAGGTAAGTACCATCTCTCTATTGTGTTTGAACGGGCATCTTGGGTAATTGCCTCATGTATAGCAGGCTGTGTAGTTGCTCATAACTATAAGTGCAAACATGTTAATATTTGCACATATACACACCTGTCATTCCCTAGGCTATGCACTGTAGCTAACTGCTCTGAAATGGAACTAACAATTATTCTACCCTGGCTAAGCACAACAGTTGTGCATAAGGAAAAATGGGAGCCTTTAACTTTCATAGGGTTAAATGATATTTAAAACAACAGTATCACACTTACCAGGCACAAGACCATGGATTCCAGGTACACCTGCCGAACCTATGAAAAGGTGAGGGAGAAGTTTTGACAGCAAAACCAAATGCTGCTGTGTTACAAGGTAATGTTTGCATATATCCAAATGTACAGTAGCTGATTTGACACTGGTTATATTGCTGACATTCTGAGTATTTGTGAACAACTGTGGGTAAAAGACAACCCCCTCAATGCAGATAGACTTGAGACCCATGTACTGGTCTGTAAAGCCTTCTATAGTGACTGACACAGTATTATAGTGGTGAACACAGTAAGCTTACTTGGACACTCCTCTGATGTGGACACTGTGGCACCCACCTCCAGAATGTATGGCATGATGGATGCCTGGGAACTATTGGCTGATTCCAGGTTCAACTGGAATTCCTTTGTGGCTAAAAGTGGTTGTTGTATAGCAGGCCCACCACCGGTGGTAACACAATCCCTGGCAACAGCAGCTGCCCTCTGATGTGCAGCATTGACCATATCTGTGGACTGGTGTCAGACCTGCTCATAGGTCCTGTCCTGTTAGCCAATCTGATTAACAGCCCTTGCAAGGTCACCCCACAATGCTACCCACTGTTCATGATTGTGGTGTCCCCAGAAAAGCAGGATGTGATGGTGGAGTCTGAGGGCATCCAGTATAGCATCATTCTCTGCAGACGAAAATGGTGGATGTCTCCATTGGTACATTGTTCCTGCAAGACAACAAGAGGGGAACACATTACAGGACCAGATACATAGATGTCCACAATGTACAGACTCTACATGCCCATAATGACCTGCACTATCCACTACTAACTCACACATAATACCCCAGAGTTTGGCAACACACTACATGGGTGGCTATCACTAAGATAGTAGCGGTACTGGGTAATGTATCTGTGTGCCTTGATATATTCTGCTGTATGTCTCTACACCCATCACTGTAGTCTACTGTGGTGTGTCCCCTATGGGTAAATCCCCACTAATATGTCATACGGCCACTGTCGGACAAATAGCAGTGTGATATTACAACAACTATATGGGGACAGTCCAGCAATGCCAGTGTGCCACAATGACAGAATGCAAAGCAAACTTGCAGTAGTATATGTTCCTTTATGGGCCTTTGCCCCCCCCCCATTAATTACAGCTCTGTACTGATTTCTTACTGTATGAGGTTGAGAGGTATGTTAGGCATAGCTCTCAACCAGACAGGGGTGAATGTCAACAAAACAGGGACTTAGCTAAAGTAAATTGGGTACATTCAGGGACACTTTTACAATGCTAGTAGTACTTATGTGTGATATTGACAGACTGAGAGGAGATGAATTACAGTACATCACTTGATGTTACAGGAGTGTATACCCTTACATAGTGTCACTATGTCTTACGTGTAATCCACTATCTTTACTACAACAGCCAACCATTGTAGGGGGGATTGACAGCAACAGAGCAGAGATGTGATTCAAAGCAGGAACAGTTGAGAGGCATGCCTGTATGTGTTGGACAGCAGAGTATCACTGACATATCACTATCATAGATCTAATACAAGCCTACTCTTTTAACCCCTATTCCCCATACCTCCATCCTCCCATCTGCATCCTGTTTTATGGGGAAATCTAGTACATACCTGGTAGAGTGATGTATTCATTTTTTGAACCATTCCTCTGCAAATGCTTTGCACATACACTGTCTGTGTGAGTAAACCACATACAGACCAGTTCCTCATGAGAAATTGCTTGTCTTTTGTAGGTAATGCTCATTAACAGGTAATTGCCTCTGCACCAGTATGTGGCTTAAATTAGCTAATTGCATACAAAACAGCTGAATTGCACTATCAGTAGCCAATGACAAGGAACACAGTGCTATATATAAGGCCTTCATGTAGGCCTTGGACCCTTTCTTAGTTTTTCAGATGGACATTACTGAGGTGGGGAGACTACAGCATAACAGAGGGTAAATAAAAATACTGTCCACTGTAGAGATGTAAGCAGTATGTCCACAGATTTGCCTCATATGCTTGGTCAGTGTCCCATGGCAGTGTGGTCATCTGGCAGTTCACTGGAAAACATTGTGTCTTGAGGTCAGTAAGGTGAGTGTCACACTTCATACCCATCAGAATATGTATGCTAATGCAATTGCTGCTATTCTATCAACTTAATATCTTTGCAGGGGCAAATTGTGAAACATACCTATCTCTGGGCCTTTGCCCCCCTTCATGTATAGTTGTGTCCAGATCCCTTCTTATAGCAGGTTGGGAGATATGGTTGGTCTGTAGCAGCTGTGTGTGCTCCAGGCTGCAGCTGCTGCAGCCTAGGACACATAAGGGAAGGGTGAACACTTTATGGCCAGCAAGCTGTATGTGTAACTGTGGCAACAGTTTCAGCCCTATCATTACAACAGAGCCAGTGTAAGGGTACCCTTTACAGTCCAATCAAGGCATGTGCTTAAGGTACTTCTGTTATGGAACAGTGCCAATAGCAGATTAGTAAGCAACATATAGTTAGGCTATAAGAAAACTCGGTAGCAGATAATTCAGTAGCAGTACCTATGGGGATTAAAATTGCATGACTCAGTCATTACTTGTTGTCTTCACAACAATGTAATTGAAGTGCAACACACTGGATTTGAACCCAGGACTGTGTGTGGCAAAATGTACTGTATGCAAGGCATTTAACAGTCTGAGCTACTGAGTCAGTACCAGCACAGCTGTATTTGTCAGATATATGTGCAGACCTACAGGCTGTGACACACATTGTCTGCATCCATCAGTATGTGCATGGCTTTCAAAGGCAGTTGTTCTGCAGCAGGGTACCAGCTAAGCATATGTACTGTGCTATTGATGCCTTAGCAGGTGTGTTAAAAGATGCTGCAGATAAAAGGGAACATTTGCCTGCTATCCTAGGCCTCATGTACTGTCATTATTATTTATTAGGGTGTCTACTGGTGTTGTTTTGCATCAGAGTCCCAGATACACTCCCATTTTTCCCATTAGGTTTAATTTCAATCTGTCAGTGGCAATCAGTATGTTTTGCTGGAAATATCTGTTTTAATTAAGTGTAGTGGGTCAGTGTAGTAGGCTGTAGTTGACAAGAGACTGGGTTTGAAACGTGGCAAAGGTGATTATTTTATATATGTGCCTAACATGGTGAGAAGCACATCAGATCATTAAGGCACATTAAATTTACCAGAAAGGCTCATCCAGACTCTGCTACACTTTGCTGTGAAGGAAAGGTTAGTTTGCTGTTATTTTTTGTATTTCTGTATTGCCTTTCTATATTTTGAATACTGTAGTTTGTTTTCTTTACCTTGTGTTTTGCTTGCATTCTGTTTTAACAGCATATTAAAACTTCAAAAGAGACCACAGCTCTCTCTGTTCTGAGTCAGGCAGAATTTTTTCCCTCCCTCCCTCCCACCCATTTAAGTTGTCTTGTTAAATACCACTGTCTTTCTAGTTGCCCGCCTCTTATGTTAATCTGACCATATATCTCATTTCTCTCTACTTTCACTGGCTTATGTGAGTAATCACAAAACCATCACTTTTGAAATCCCACCATTCAATTATTTAAATTTATTGGCCATCCTACAGTATTTCATAGTACCAAAATACAAAAGTAACCACCCCTTTCAGTCCATCTTGCTGTTTTAAAAATAGTAACTCTCCACTAAACCTTAACTTTTTAAACAGGTAAAACTCAAGTTACCTACTTTCATATCTAACTTCTCTAGTGCACACTGCAGAGTGCATTATTTTCAATCTTACCTTTAAGCATCCCTGTTACTAGCACTTTCTCTAATACCTAAAAAGATCATCTCTACTTGACTCCAAGTAGACTTTTCTCTATCTGTTAAACCTAGCACTTGCTCCTACAGTACTTATTACCTTGATACGGCACTCTTATAGATAGCACCCCAAAAAGGCAAACCCCCATTTCTCGGTCACCCACGTCCCCCGGAATCTCTTTTAAAGTTTTTGTCTAGTCCTTCTAGCATGTCGAGGGATCAGTTGCTAGTGTCCTCTCCTGCTCAGCTGGTGAACCTGGGAATATTGAGGCAATGTTACAATTGCCTCATGTACACAGACAACCCTCTCCTCCTCCCACAAAACACAAATACATGCGAGAGATGCAACTATACGGCCAAACTGGAGGCTGAGCTCTCTCAACATAGGACTGGCAAGACCAGTCAGGAGGAGAAGGTTACCACACACACTATAGACCCAGTCTCACATAGTACCATCACAACCTCAAATCATACACATAAACACACAAAGACATACTCGGCGGCTCTGATCAAAAATCTACCAAAACAGCAGAGGCCACCAAAGCAGACACCCAAACAACCACCACCTCAGAACACAACACCTGCAACACATAGACCTCACAGTCAGAGTGTCAAACAGTCACAGCCCTTAAGGCCAAACACAATGCCAGACACACTAGTCATTGGTGACTCCACAGTCAGACACACTGACGTCCCGCTCACCAGACTGAGTAAGGAGAAGGTCACAGTAAGCTGCCTGTCGGGCGCTAGAATCCGCCACATAACGCAAGCACTCAGGTCTCTCAACAGCAGGTACAAATACGACTCAGTCATTGTCCACGCTGGTGTAAACGACCTGAGACGTACCTCCTTGGACTACATGAAAAGAGACATTGAGGAGCTCTCTGATTATGTAGCCCAGGCAGGTATGACCCTGACCTTGAGCAGTATCCTACCTTCACCAAGAATGATGCCACAATACAGAGATAAGATGATCAGCTTGAACAATTGGCTTAAACTCTGGTGTCATTCAAAGGGGATCCAATGTCTGTCTGCCTGGGATGACATGCTGGACAAGCCACGCTGCTTGCCAACGGACGGCTTGCTGCTGTCACCCCTGGGATTCGGATATTGGCAAAGGCTCTTGCCACCCCATAGTGCCTTTTTAGGCAAGGCTCAAATTCTAAACCTACCACCCTAGAACACAAAAAGGAAAAAACTAAGGGTAATGCTGCTCAATGCCAGAAGTCTAAATCTCAAAATGCACGCACACGAGGCCCTTCTCAGTATGGAGAACATCGATGTCTGTGCAGTGACAGAAACCTGGTTCAAGGCTCCTGAGAGCACCCCAGCACTATCAGGTTTTACCTCTTATCATGCGTTCCGGCCCCAAAATCCGGACAATACCAAGAAAGGAGGGGGGGTATCCATATTCATCAAAGACACTCACACCTCAAGACTGGTGGCAACACACGATGCATCGGAGACCATCCAGGTGCAATTAACCATAGGCAAGACTGCTCTGCAAATTGTAGCATGTTACAGGCCACCCTCACAAACTCAGGAACCTCACATGGCCTTCCTGAAAACACTAGAGGGGATAAATGTATCACCAAACACCATCATACTAGGTGACTTCAATTTCCCTAATATAGACTGGGAACACTACTCAAGCCCAAACACCCTAGCCCAAAAGTTCCTGGAATTCATAAACTCAAATGCCATGGAACAACTAGTCACCATCCCCACAAGAGGAGAAAACATACTTGATCTCATCATCACGAACATGGGAGCACAATGTTCAACACCAGAAGTATACCCCTCACTGGTGAGATCAGATCACAAACTAATCTCGCTGGAGGTCCTCATCCCACCCCACCTGAAATAAAAAAGACCACAGTAAAGAACTTCTCGAAAGCCGACTTCACACTTCTAAAGACTAGTGTGGTCTCCTTTAAGGCCCCGAGCATGGAAAACAGTACTCAAGCCGCTGAATCACTTACAAATGCCTTCTACCAGCACCTGCAGGACTGCATGGATAAGGCAATCCCAAGCAAAACAAAGACTCTTTGTACCAAAGGCAAGCATCCAGTCTGGTGGACCCCAGCCATAAACAAACACTACAACAAAAGGAGGAAGCTACTACAAGATAGAGCAAAATCCTTAAAAGGTAAGACACCCTTGATCACTATAAGTAAAAAACTAAGAGCTCTCATAAAATCATCCAAAGCAAATTTTGAGAGAAAAATAGCTAAAGACTCAAAAGACAATCATAAGGCCTTCTTTAGCTATGTTAGAAACCTGGGAGGAAACTCCCAGATATGCTCAGAACTAGTTCAAAATGATGTGAAGATTACTGATCCTACAGACATTGCCAACATACTGGCTGACAGGTTCGGTGCAAACTTCTCCCCTCCCCAAAAGGAGAGATATCTATACCAAGCGATTGCAGCCCCCAAACATCTCCAACGCCCAAGTGAGAACTGCTCTCTCCAAAGCAAAAACACAGCATCCATGGGACCTGATGGTGTCCCCGGCTGTGTGCTCCATGAACTCAACGAGGAATTAAACCCACAGCTAGGACAGCTGTTTAATCATAGTCTTACCTCTGGATACGCACCCAGGAGTGGCGCACTGCAACTGTGGTCCCACTTCACAAAGGCAGTGCCTCCACCGACCCTGGAAATTACCGCCCATTAGCTTGACAAGCCTTATCTGCAAAGCCATGGAGAGGATCATAATGGACCTCATAAATAAAGATATAGGAATTTGCAGACTTTGGATCCATCCCAGTTTGGCTTTGTCAAAGGCAGATCATGCCTTCTAAACTTGGTTGACTTTTTGAAACAGTCACCAAAGCCATTGATGAGGGAAAGGCAGTCCATACAGCCTACCTCGATCTGGCAAGGCCTTGATACAATACCCCACTCGGGTATCATTGAAAAACTCATCAGCTTAAATGTTAACCCATACATCACAAGATGGGTTGCAAACTGGCTGAGTGACAGAACCCACAGGGTCAGAGTTGCTGGCGCCATGTCAGACTCAAAGCCTGTCACAAGTGGTGTACCACAGGGCTCAGTCCTGGGCCCACTCTTGTTTGGCATCTACTTTTCCAAGTACAAGCAAACACAGGAGGGTTATGGCTGACAAAGTTTGCAGATGACTGCAAACTGGGCCATAGTAGAAAACACATCTGACACAGATATCCTTCAGAAGGGTCTCACAGAAACGGATAACTGGTGCCAGAGCCATGGCCTAATGTTAAATGCCAAAAATGCATAGTCATACCCTTCGGGAAAAACAAGGTTACCCCTAGCTACCAAATAGGTGGCAATCCACTGAGCACAGAAGAAGTTATCAGGGACCTGGGGACCCAGGTTGATAGTAGTCTGTCATTCGACACCCATGTAGCTAAAGTAGTTAGGAAGACCTTCTACATTGCCCACCTTATCATGAAGGGATTCTCATCTAGATCAAGGGAGGTCATAGTCTCCCTATACTCATCACTCATCAGACCAATGATTGAGTACAATGCCCCATTCGGAATGTATCTGACCCGACACTTGCAGCAGCTGGAGAGGCCACAAAGTTCCTCACCAAAAGGATAAAGGGTCTCAAACATCTGTCCTATGCTGCCCGACTGAAAGAACTCCAGCTCTATTCAGTCGCACTGCTTGCTCAGAGGTGACCTTTGCCTAACATACAAGGCCATGTCAAACCCAGATTTGATGAATATGCTTCACCTCAAAAAATCTAGATCCATCAGAGCCACAAGGGCGGGAGACTTAAACCTCGACACGGCTATTAATAGGACGTGCTGGAGGGATAGATTCATCACCCAAAGACTCCCTATGCTGTGGAATAAAATCCCGGTATGTGAGGCAGAGCACCTCGCTGGCCTTGTTCAAGAGAAATCTTGACCAATGGATGGGAGATCGCAGATATACCCCAGGGATTACCTCAGTGTCACTGCTCAACAGAGGCACAGCAAAATAATGGGTATAGTTCCCCATACTAAAGGGGTGGCGTAAGCCACAAAACTATGGGCTAGGCTTGTAAATGCCCTCGGGCAGATAGCCTAGTATGAACCTATGAACCTATGAACCTAAATCTCATTTAAGCAGATTTGCATGGTGTGGCGCATTGTGCTGCATCATGGCGCTTCACTTAGCTCTGCGCAACCCTAGCTAAAAAGCTAAAAAGAAAAGAAAAATGGGGTGATAGGACAGTAGTAAAATGGGGGCAGGCAGGATGAAAAACATAGTGAAAGGCAGGTAGGGATGTGCAGGATGGGTGTAGGAAAGAACCATAGCTTTCCATTTCTTGTACAGCAACATCTGTGCATTTTGACAGATTTTGTGGATGGATTTGGACTCTCAAACCTCAGAAAGAGAGGTGAGGACAACATAAATGTGTTGTTAAGCCAGCTGGACCAAATTAGTTGTGTCCAGTGGAGATGTTTGCAACATGGAGAGCTATTTATGGGGTGATATTTTTTGTGGGATAGGAGCACATTTTTTATAAGAAAAGAGTGGAATATTGGTGATGCAACATAGGTACATGTGGGGAGGTAAGTTGGGTAGGTGAGGATGCAATTGCAGACAGACAACACAGACAAGAGAGCAGGCAGCGGTGGTGTGTGACACATGATAGGGGTAAACATCTTGCATGGGGAGGGTGTTGTGGAATCTGAGATGCATGTGCATTCAGATGGCAGTAGCATGACTGAGGTCCCCACCCATAGGCACTCAACACTTTTTCTTCACTGCCCTGAAGGTGGCTGTGCTGGAAGCTGTGTGCCAGGGCCAGATGGCACCACCACATTGTCCAGTCTGCCTCAATTTTGCACAGAAGATGTTTATAGGCCCTATGAACTATCCTTCAGACCATGGCCAGCAGTTGGTCTTGGGTGAGTACTGCCCATCCATCACTACTCCCGGGGGTGCTAGGCCCCATCCCTTGAGGTGGTTCCACCTGAAGATGGTGCAGGGCCAGTGGAGGGGGCACCAATGGACTGGGTCCCAGTCATGCTAGGACCCAGTGCCACAGCCAGTTGAGGTAGGGTAGGCAGATCACTAGGAACTGGCCTTATCTGATGTGCTGTGGTTATGGAGGTATAGCAATAAGTATAGGCTAGTTATGAACAAAACTATTGTTAGTAATAAAAGCATGCCAGAACATTGGAAATAACCCCATTACATTTCAATGCATATTATGTAAAACACAACAATACATAACAGAACAGTCAATATATTAACAGCATGCCAGTAACAGTTACAGCATAAGCCCAACAGAATAGGTAATTCAACAAGATATATTAACATGCAACCATTTTAATGTATATAATAATAAAGCACGTCCCAAAATACAGTTTCATGTAACAACATATTTTAATAGTAAACCCTAACCAATGAATAACAATAATGAATATATAAAGATTAGGGGTGGGGAGAGAAATACAGTCCATTAATACCATTATAGGCCCTATAGTTGACAACAGTACTGCTATTTACTCTACAGGTCTGCCCTTTCTTTATGCGTAAAAGTGACATATAGCTGCTGTAGCAAGTACATAACTGTCAAGCTATCTACATGGGACAGTATGGGCCAAGCAATAACAACTGCAGGTACACAACTACAGAGAACACTTGCACATCAGGTGGACATATAAAACTACCAAGGTGCACTGGTGGCTAATGTAGTCACTCTTTGCTATTTACATATTCATGTCGATGATAAATCTGTGATAAAGGGATTACACACTAGTAATTACATTATGTGACAGGATGACACTTGACAAACATGTATGTGTACAGTACAGAGAGTAAACAACTATCATGTCTTGCATGGCAGGCATAGGGATATAACTCAATAGCAGTGACTGCAGAGGACATCTGCATTGACTTTATTAATTGACTGCAGCAACCCTTAACATACACTCTAGGCATACAGCCATACCAAAGATTACACATTTTATATAATTTATTTTATTTTATTATTATTATACTTATTTCCTTTATGTTATGCTGTATTTTCACATTTCTGGTAATGATTGTAACAGTCTGTGGCATCTCAACATACAATTATTTACTCATAATATGGGCTACCTCTTCCATTGGAGAGAATATCTGTTAACTTTACATAACTGATGCTGCAATATTCAGTGCTACATTGCACTGGATTTGAACCCTGGTCTGTGTGTGGCAAAATGTACTTCACACAGAGCATTTAGCAAACTGAGCTACTGAGTCACAGCTGATTATTGACTGACTGATATTTACCTAGAGCTCACTTGGCACCATAATATGACCTGATAAAACTAGTACAGTTTTATATTAGACTACAGTGACAGCTGAACACACATGCATGAAATTCAAGCATGACAGAGATAGTAGGTAACCTATACATTTCTACAGAGAATGCAGGTGTACACAATATATTGCTAGTGTGTTGAGATATCAGTGAAGTCAACAAACAATATCTGATTATGGGTTATTATTTGCAGTCTACAACTATTACACTGTTATACCTGACTGCAGCACCATACCTTGCAGCCTGAATGCATATAGCAGACATGCAATGGTGAAAAGTAGACAATCCTGATGTACACAGTTTACCTTGGTGTTATTGCACTTGGTTCATGTGTTTTTGCAGAACAGTTGACATAATTCATTTCTGACAAAACAGCTCTGAATCTACATTTACTGCACAACAGACTTTATTAGATATGCCTTCCTGCAGGTATTGATTATTATTATTATTATTATTATTATTATTATTATTATGTTGTGTTTTTATTGCAGAACAGTTGCCATAATTGATTTCTTGCAAAACAGCCCCAATTCCACACTTATTGCAAAACAGACATTATTAGAGATACCGTCATGCAATTACTGACATAGTTTTGAGTATTTTATTGCACAACAGTTGTCATTCTGCAGGTGTTACAAAACAGCTGTAACTCCACAGTTATTCCACTACAAACTTTATTGCATATACTTTATTACAGTTAATCCTTTATTCTTCCCTGCTTATGGCACTACAGTTGGCAGTATGTACTTATTGCAGTATAGCTGCAAGCCACATTCATTGCAGTACACTTGTTACTGTATATTCCTAATCACAGTTAATGTTTTACTCTTTCTTGTTTATTTGACTATAGATAGCAAGCTAAATCTGTACTCACCACACTCACAGTGCAAATTGGCCAAATACCCGGCATGTGCCTTAATGTTGCAAGCCCTCTGCTCTGCAACTGTTGGGAGAAACACCATTATGCATACCAGTTTAGCAGACATTCAAATTCGATATTAGTGGCGCACAGGTAAAAGTACTTACATACATGTGGGACATCCCCTGCCCGAAATTCTTAGACCCAGGTGTCCAAGAGGTCCCCCTTATGTCTCTTCAGGTCATCATAGTGGTGACAACACTGGCCACCTGTGAGGGGGATACCAGTTGCACTGGTGAGGTCCCTTGCCAGCTAGTCCCAGGCCTCCCCCTTACACTCTCAGCCCTGGTAACCTCCCTGCAAAAGACAGCCTTCATGGTTTTTAATAAGGAGTCTGACCATGACCCAGCACTCCAGGATGCCCCAACATTGCTCCTGAAAGCATGAACCTTCAGCAACGCCTGCCATAGTATCCTTCAGAGGAAGCACTCCAAAGAAGTATGCTGTATTCCCACCTATAGGGCTTAATATAGCCTGTTTTCCTGCCTTTACATACCATTGGGCAATATTTAAAAATATGATGTATTGCTTAGTAGCGAGCAAACCAACGCAGCTGAGTTGAGTAGTGCAAAAACCTGAAGACCCATATGCTAAGTAGTGCTTAGCTGTGTGCAAACCAGCCAAGCAGAGCCAAGCAGTGCATAAACATTTTCAGCTGTTATTGTGTTTATGCAGTGCTTAACATGTCTTAGCTGGTCTTAGCAGAGCTTAGCTGAGTGCAGCAAGCCAGGATTTAAAAATAATTTGCATAATTTGGATTTAGAAAATAAATACTTGCATGCCCTTCCATGTATTCAGACACTGGACCTAAGGCCGTAACTCTACCCATTTAGCTATATGGATATGTGGAGTTTTGCTATACCTTTGCATGTACCTCTAAGCTACCTTTAAGCAGTGCTGAGCACCATGCCGCTCTGCAAAAACCTGCTCAGCTACACACATGACCTTTAAATAACTAATTAAATATATATGGTTTCTATTTTTAGATGTCTGGCAGGTGTCTCAGCACTGCTTAGCACTGCTGTGCTCCATGCCGTGTTGTGCAAAGATGCTTTTGAAAGAAATACAAACAAAATGACATTACATTGCCACAATAAAGTTATACAGTGCAAGGAGTGTGTTACTCATCTGCAGACACAGTTAGCACCACACTCCCTACACTGATTCAATAACTGTGTTCCACAGCTCCCCCTCGGGAATGCACCATGATTAGTATGCATGGTATACTGCCCAGGGGGAACCATGTATATGGACACAGTAACATTCCATGTACGGTCTACACTATGTCTACACAGATTATTTTTAAATCTAGGGAAAACTTTTCTTTTGCTAAAGACTGCTGTGCTATAATCAGGAACAAAGCATAACACTGCCCCTTTGATTATACAATTTTCTCCTAAGACTCTGGCCTATGAAGCACCTCTTCCCTATCCAGGAAGTTTAAAAAGTGAACAATAAAGTGACTTGGAAGATTATTTGATGCATTTGAATGCACCCGGTGAGCTGTAGTTGGAATAAACAGGCCAGCTCTATACTGATAACATTTATATTATTATCCACTTCACTCCTTCTGAAAGACCAATTATCCTCAAATTATTTCATCATAAATGATTTTCAATACCATACACTTTGAGGTTGATAGCTCACCAAGTTGTTGAGAGTGTAAATTCAAAATCTCCCTATGAGGTCGCAATGCTGCTGCTTGAATTTATGGTGTAAGGCTGAGACCTCCACTTTAGCCTCATCACTAGTTATTTGCAAGTGTTTTATTTCCATTTTAACCTCCTGGAGAAGTGTAGGGATGGGGTGTAAGTGAGGACTGAATATCTGTATTATCTCCATTTCTTTTTCTTCAGCAGGTGTTTTCAATTTTGCTTTTGGGCCCATAGCAACCTGTACCATCACTATGTGGTCAGTTCCTTCCAATCACAAAACTTCTGAATACCAGAAGAAGATTAATATACCATAGATAGGAATGACCTGGACAAGTAGCATGTTCAATTTACTTTAAAAATAAAATAGGGACTATAAAAATGCCATATATATATATATATATATATATATATATATATATATATATATATATATATATATATATATATATATATATATATATCATTAGTTCTGCATAGCTTTTCAAAACATCCATTTTTATGTACATTCCATATCATGCCCATCCCCGTTTGTTGGCTTTTTATAGGTTCATAGGTTCATAGGTTCATACTAGGCTATCTGCCCTAGGGCATTTATAAGCCTAGCCAGAGTATGTTTGGCTTTCGCCACCCATTTTAAATTAATTTTGCTATGCCCTTTTTCGAGGTTAGTATACTGTGCCTCTGTCTAACAGTGACACAGAAGTGATACCCGGGGTAAACCGATGATCTCCCATCCACTCATCAAGATTCCTCTTGAAGAGAGTCAATGAGGGACTCTGCCTAACCTGGACTGGGATTTTATTCCAGAGTGAAGGGAGTCTCTGGGTTATGAATCTGTCCCTCCAGCATGTCCTATTTATTTCAGTGCTGAGGTTCAAGTCTCTCAAGTGTGTAGCTTGATGGGATTTGGATTTTTTGAGGTGCAGCATGTCCCTTAATTCCGGGTTGGACATGGCTTTATACGTCAGGCACAGGTCGCCTCTGAGCAGGCGGTATGCCACTGAGTAGAGCTGGAGTTTCTTTAACTGGGCAGCATATGGCATCTGTTTGAGCCCTTTGATCCTCTTGGTGATGTACTTTTGGGGTCTTTCTAGTTGCTGCAGGTGTTTGGTAAGGTACATCCCAAAAGGGGCATTGTACTCGATTATGGGCCTGATGAGGGATGAGTAAAGAGGCACGATGACCTCCCCTAATCTAGATGTGAATCCCTTCATGATTAGGTGGGCTATGTAAAATGCTTTTCTAACCACTTTGGCCACGTGGTTGTCAAATGAGAGATTGCTATCAACTTGGGTCCCCAGGTCCCTAATTACTTCTTCTGTACTTAATGGATTACCACCTATGTGGTAATTTGTGGCACTTTGTTTTGCCAAAGGGGATGACTATACACTTTTTGGCATTTAGCTTGAGGCCATGGCTCTGGCACCAGTTGTCTGTTTCTATGAGGCCCTTTTGGAGGATGCTTGTGTCGGCTGGAGACTCGATTATGGTGCCCAGTTTGCAGTTATCTGTGAACTTGGTCAGCCACAGTCCTTCTGTGTTGGCCTGTACCTCCGAGAAATATATACTGAACAAGAGAGGTCCCAGGACTGAGCCTTGTGGGATGCCACTTGTAACTGGTTTGGAGTCTGACATGGCTCCAGCAATTCTAACCATGTGGGTTCTGTCCTTGAGCCAGTTTGCAACCCATCTAGTGACATAGGGGTTTATATTTAAGCTGGTGAGCTTATCTATAATGCCCGAGTGGGGTATTGTATCGAAGGCTTTTGCGAGGTCCAGGTAGGCTGTGTGGACCACCTTCCCTTCTTCAATGGCCTTGGTGACTGTTTCAAAGAAGTCGACCAGGTTTAAGAGGCAGGATCTGCCCTTAACAAACCCGAACTGGGTAGGATCCTGTGTCTTTAGGTCTCCAATATCTTTATTTATGAGGTCCATGATGATCCTTTCCATAGCTTTGCAGACCAAGCTAGTCAGGCTTATGGGGCGATAGTTTCCAGGGTCCGTTGAGGCACCACCTTTGTGGAGAGGGACCACTGTTGCTGTACGCCACTCTTTGGCAACATATCCTGTAGTAAGGCTGAGATTGAACAGTAGTTTTATGTTTGGTTTAGCTCTTCTTGGAGTTCATGTAGGATGCAGCCCGGGACACTGTCTGGTCCCATTGATGCTGTGTTTTTTGCTTTGGAGAGGGTGGCTCTTACCTGAGCATCTGAGATGTCAGGGGGGCAGCACTCTGCTGGGATAGATATTTGCCCTTTTGGTGGGGAGGGGGGGGAGTTTGCGCTGAACCTGTCAGCTAGGATGTTGGCAATGTCTGTGGGTTCGGTGTATTTTTTGTCATTTTGGACTAATTCTGAGCATATCTGGGAATTTCCACCCAGGTTTCTAACATAACTAAAGAAAGCCTTGTGATTATCCTTAGTGTCCTGTGCAATCTTTCTCTCGAAGCTGGCCTGAGACGATTTTATGAGTGCCCTTAGTTTTTTGCTAATACTGATCAGAGATGCCTTCCCTGTTTTGGATTTTGCTCTGTCATGTAGTAGCTTCCTCCTTCTATTGTATAGTTTGTTTATGGCTGGGGTCCACCAGACAGGACGTCTGCCTTTGGAGGATTGGGTCTTGGGTTTATTTGGGATTGCATGATCCATGCATTCCTGAAGGTGTTCATAGAATGCATTTATAAAGGATTCTGCGGTCTGGGCTGCATTTTCCACAGGCCTGGGGGCTTTGAAGGATTCCACCTCGGTTTTGAGGAGTGTGAAATTTGCTTTAGAGAAGTTTTTCACTGTGGTTTTCTGGGCAGGGGGTGGGGTCGGGATGTGAATATCCAGTGAGTTCAGTTTATGGTCTGATCTTACCAGTGAGGGATACACTTCTGGTCTGGAGCATAGAGTCCCCATGTTGGTGATGATCAGGTCCAGTATGTTTTCCCCTCTTATGGGAGTGGTAACAAGTTGTTCCATAGCATTTGAGTTTATGAATTCTAGGAACCTTTGGGCTAGGGTGTTGGAGCTAGAGTAATGCTGCCAGTCAATGATTGGGTAGTTGAAGTCGCCCAATGTAATGGTGTTTGGAGAGACCTTCATATTTTCCAGTGTTCTCAGGAAGGCCGAGTAGGGTCACTGGGTTTGGGAGGGTGGTCTGTAGCAGGCTATAAACTGGAAGGCAGTTTTACCCACTGTTAGTTGCACATGGATAGTCTCTGATGCTTTGCCACCAACCTGGAGGTGTGGGTATCTTTGATAAAGATCAATACTCCCCCTCCTTTAGTGGTTTGGTCCAAGTTTTGGGGCCAAAAAGCATGGTATGAGGTATAACCTGGTAGTGCTGGGGTGCTCTCGGGAGCCCTGAACCAGGTTTCTGTTATTGCACAGATATCAATGTTCTCCATGCTAAGGAGAGTTTCAAGTGCGTGCATCTTGAGGTTTAGACTTCTGGCATTGAGTAGCATTACTCTTAGTTTCTTATCCCTTGTGATACCTATAGAGGTGGGTTTGTCTTTTGAGCCTTGCCTAAAAAAGGCACTATGGGGGTAGCAAGAGCCTTTGCCAATATCCGAAAGCCCAGGGGTGACAGGTGCAAGCCATCCCTAGCGAAGCATCGTGGCATGTCGAGCATATCATACGAGCATTATGTTCACTATATTGATGAATCAGTGGAATGAGAATGAGCTATTATGTATAAACCTATTCTGCATAACCGACAGCAAGGTTCATTCTTTGTCTTGTACCTCATCATGTTCTGGTTCACAAGCAAAAACAAATGACAACTTTTTTTTTCTTGCAGAGTGGTAGATATAGCTCTCAGCCAATCAGGGACAAATATCAACAGAATCAGGGGTAAATTCAGAAATTATCAGAGACAATCAGGGACATTTTCCAAATATCAGTACTATTAACTTGAGACATTGACACATAAGAGAATGTGAATTAATATGTACTTTCTGAAGTAAAAAAGTCTATTACTCTAATTATTGCCATAATTTATTAAGTGTAATTCAGCACCTTGTCTCCAAAAGTCACTTGTTTTAGAAAGGATTGGAAGAGACAAAGCTAAAATTTGAATCAAAATCAGGGACATCCCTGAAACTTTGTGACAGCTGAGATGTATGATGGTGCAGTTAAGAAAAAAAATGAATTTGTCCTGCATTACAACACCAGTTAATTTGCAGTTTATATTCATCATGCAAACATGCTTCATCAAGGAACAACCTGATGAGCTATTCTGACTTCTGTGCAAACACTCAACATGTAAGAGATGCACAGTAAAATATTAAAAATTTTCCTCATCAAAAGTTCTGAAGAATGTTAAAACATAAATGAGATGTGGGGGGGGGGGGTCCTAAAAATACTGCTGCTACTAATAAAAATTCAAATCTATATATTTAACTATAAGGATTTCATTGTTCACTCTTGTCAGAATATAGCTATAATGTTTGACTGATCATCATCTAATGGAGATAACAGGATCATAAGATCATATAAGGATTACATCAGAAAGAACATCCTAGGTATGAGATTATATTATACAACGACCCCCCCCATTAATATTCAAAAGTGTGAACGCTGATTGGTCAGCATGCACATTGTAAATCAGAGTTATAGTAATGGAAAAAGGTCCGGTCGCCCGGACTTTTTCCATTACTATAATTCTTTTTTTACAACAATGGAGAACGCAAGATCTCCGTCGCTTCACACTGTCTCGTTATGTTAAACTCCTTTAACATAGCGAGACAGTTTGTAAAAAGCAATGGAGATCTTGCTTTCTCCGTTTCTTTTTCCAAAACTGTTTCTCTATGTTAAATAGGTTTAACATAGCGAGACGGCTTTAAAAAAAGAAACGGAGATTCTCCGTTGATTTTTTTTAAAGCTGTTTCGCTATGTCAAACCCATTTAACATAGCAAAACAGTTTGTAAAAAACAACGGAGATCTTGTTTTCTCCATTGCTTTTGCCCACAGCTCTGATGTACTGCGTAGGCATACGCATGAGGAGTACATCAGAACTGTCGCAGAATACCAGACAACTGTGGAAGGGCAGCAAGGAGGCATTATACAATGCCATTATTTAAGAAAAGTAATTTTTTTTTCTTAAATAATGTCATTGTATAATAGCAATAACCCACTTCTGGGTGTGGGTAATGATGGATTTACACACGGTTGGCTTTGTTTGGCCACTCGGGCTTCGCCCTCTTGACCAAACCACACCAACCATGGTAAATCCAGCATTGCCCACACCCATGCTTGGGTTATTGCTATATTAGTTACCTTTGATAAGATTATTTCCATACAGCCAGACATAAATATATGGTCTCACACCAGCTCATCCAAACTTTTTTGGGGGTGTTTTAAGAGTAGATTATGTTTGTATATTTGACATGTGGAGTTTATTTTAATGGAAGGGAATAAGTTGTGTTAAAAATCTGTCATGTCAGCAGGTGGGGTTGATCTTTCAGTGGAGACTGGGGTCTTTGTCATAACTTAGGCAGACTGCTGGCTCTACAAAAGGTACAGAAGGCTAGAAAGAGTAGGTATTTTTCAAGTTCAAACAGGCAGCCAGCCTGAGATGTCTATGCAAAACAGAATAAAGATTATAGCCTATAGTCTTTCAGTGTAGCATAGACTGCATGTTTTGCACATCTTTTATGTCAAAACTCTTTGGTATCCTTCAAGTTAGTTAAAGAGCTTTTTGAAATACATTCAAACAATGAAGAAAATACACAATCCAGGTGTGGGATAATACAGGGATTTACTCACACTAACTTTGATTAGCACTTATCTCAATCTTGTGAACAATACCCTAGAAGGTAAATGACTGCATAACCTACGACCTGACCCTATATTATTTCCCACATATATCAGGCAAGTTTAGGCTGCTGAAAAATATGTCTCTATTGGCCATTATAACCTCATGCCTTTCAGAAGGACAAGTCATGGCATAAATCAGATTTTGTAGTGTAATGTTTGACCTTCAACAGAACATTTTCTTGACAAAACTCTAATTAATGTTCTCGAGAACTATATTTTTGAATTACCCAGTAAAACAGACTAGAAAACCCAGATAAAGAAATAGGTTTGTAAAATTTTAGACGGCAAAGAAACATTTTAATAGGCATTTTATAGTTATTTTATCTGAAAGTCCATTACAAATGTACATGTTAGAATAGCTTAACAAATAACAGTAACATATAACACTTTAGAAAAGATCTTAGACACTGAGTATCATTTTCCTATAATTACAACATCCATGCAATGTTTTATGCTCTGTCTGAAGACAAGACTTTTGTTATACATGTTTATAGCTTTGGCAAATAACAATAGCATTATTAGATTCAAGACTATCAATATATGTACCAGAATTTCAACTCATAAAATGACTTTACACCATTTTAATAACTGCAAATCAGTCTTATTGCATCATCTATAATAATTTCCTGTCTTGAAATTCTCATGCATACTATTTCATGAAAGAAAACATCCATCAAATTTTAATGTTTTTACACAGATTTAACACTATAGAGACTTGATAACCTTTGCACAAAATACTGCAGCCAATATTAATGCTGATATAACTAAAGAGATGCTCTTTTGAAAGTGAGCCTTTGTTCAGTAGGCTAAGTGCACTTCTAAATCAATGCACACACTTCACATGAGTGTAATAACAGCATCTCCCCCAGTGAATGTATTATGTAGTGTTATTCACTTTGGATAGGTCATAAAAGTATTTTTGTACAAAATAGTTTGGTATTTTGTTGAACAGAATAGCTAAAATGTTCCTAAATGGTTTTATACTGTACGCATTATATTCAAGGATCAACACTCACAGCTAAAATATAACACTTGTATGACAGGCGGGTCATTAAATAAAAATGTCCATGGTGTACTACCTTTTAAGTCATTTAGCAAAAGTTTAGCAACTTATGTAGCTGTTGTATTTGGGTATTCATCATTCTGCTTTAGGAGTTGTTTGGGAAAAGATGTGTGCCCCCCACCCCCGTCTCTTTGTAGAAATACATACACACACACACACACACACACACACACACACACACACACACACACATATATATATATATATATCTATATCTATATCTATATATATATATATATATATATATATATATATATATATATATATATGTATATATGGATCCCTATCACATGGTCGACAGGCCATATGATCGACTTTCATTTGGTCGACAGTTTATTTGGTCGACAAGCAGTTTTATCTGGGGGGCTTTGCCCCCCACACCCCCAATGTGGGGGGCTGTGCCCCCCACCCCCCCTAACTATATATTTATATCACCTCCAGGGTCGCACAACATTGGGGAGGGGGGCAAATCTGCCTGTCGACCAAATGAATTGTCGACCAAATGAAAGTCGATCAAATGGCTTGTCGACCATCTCAGGTAGACCCATATATATATATATATATATATATATATATATATATATATATGTATATATGGATCCCTATCACATGGTCGACAGGCCATATGATCGACTTTCATTTGGTTGACAGTTTATTTGGTCGACAAGCAGTTTTATCTGGGGGGCTTTGCCCCCCACACCCCCAATGTGGGGGGCTGTGCCCCCCACACCCCCCTAACTATATATTTATATCAACTCCAGGGTCGCACAACATTGGGGAGGGGGGCAAATCTGCCTGTCGACCAAATGAATTGTCGACCAAATGAAAGTCGATCAAATGGCTTGTCGACCATCTCAGGTAGACCTATATATATATATATATATATATATATATATATATATATATATATATATATATACACACACATACATACATACATATATACAATACAATGCCTCTCAACTGCTCAGATTTTTTCAGAATGCACAGATTTTGCATAATATTTTTGGTCTGTTCCTCATAAAATTTGTGTTTTTTGGCAAATAACTGAGGAATGAAGTCATTAAGTAATGACATATATTTGAGTTTCATACTTCATATCTTTCAGACAATGCATGATAACACAAAACATGTTTTTATAGCAAGTTTATAAGAGCAACATTTAAAATCTGAACTTATTTTGGGCTTTTTTTCTTCACTAATTAAGGTTTGATCCAAATTTTTTGCACTAAGAGGTTGAGAGATATTACACACACTCACATTTTCACACATTTAATATTACAAGTGCACACACACGCACACACACATGCACTTAATATTATTCTGATTACATAAGAAGATATTCAAATAGAAAAACACAGAGCCTCATACAATCAAATATCAATAAATAAATAAATAAACAAACCTTGGCTCATAGTCTTGGCAACATCACAACACAGAATATAAATGTTGCCCAATAATTATAAACTCCAAAACAAACAAAAAAAAAAAACAATAAAATATGTTTTGTTTTTTTTCCTCAGGGGGCACTTGAAAGCCCAGCTAAGACGACTGGTTAACTTCAAACCT
Source organism: Protopterus annectens (assembly GCF_019279795.1). NCBI lineage: Eukaryota > Metazoa > Chordata > Ceratodontiformes > Protopteridae > Protopterus > Protopterus annectens. Next base: position 202,555,853 of record NC_056735.1, read on the forward strand.
CAGGAAAGAGCCTTCTGAATTTTGATAAAAATAAAGTTTCTAGGGAGAGAAAGCATCCCAGAAGTGAAAATGAGTGATCAGGAACAAAATGAATGACGGATGGCTTTATTAGAAACCAGGAACAATGTGTAAAAAACAAAAATGAACTAACGCCTTATTACTTATTAAATATTACTTATGAAATATTTAATATAACAGCTTTGGAAGTATCTTAGAACTTCATTTCATAGAATTTAGGATATGTGTATATTTGTATTCAACTGGTTTGTTGTTATTATTATTATTATTATTATTATTGTAACTCTATGAAGTCATTTGGGTACTTTTCCGTAAAACCCCCTACCACTTTGTGCTGCTGTATTTTGCCGGGATTTCAGTCCTGTGTGACAAGTACTTCTGTACAACTTACTGACAAGTGTGTATTGTCATGTTAGGTGTACAGGTCCGTTTGGTCATTGCAGAAATAGCTGCAGTCCACCATTAAACCCCTACCATTTGCGGGAGGTTTATCTGTTGTACACATATTTTGGCCAGAACCTACTTTCCATTTCACTGTAATAGTCAAGAGATAATCCCCGAGCACCTTAGAAGGAGGTTAATGTAGGGGAATACCATTAGGACAGAAGGTGAAAGGAGTGATAGTAGTGGATATGCCTGGATTGGGCGATGATTAGCATGTATCATTTCACACAGTACTGAGAAAGTTGTGGGCCAAGTCTTTGGATTACTGTGTACTGCTGCCAGTTCAACACCTGCAACCTTTACAAAGTACTCATTGCCTTGCAACTGTATTTCTCAGCTACGCAAGGTGCTCTGAACAATTGTACTGCAGTACAATACACATAAGAAAATATCAGGCTTGACAATGCTCACAGTTCCTGGTGTATTCAGTTAGCTGTCACATGCAAACGAAAGGAGTTGTTGTCCACATTATAAAACCTATGATCGTGCAGCACCGCACAATACATTCGAGTCTGCAGTACTGTCTGCCTGCCAATTCAAATCAAGACAAAACCTTAACCCTACCTAAGGCAATTGATTCTTTTCACATCACATTTCTCAGTCCTGCATAAATGAAAACATAGCGCTGAAACACAGCAGCACGAAGACGTGGTAGGGGTTTAATGGAAAAGTACCCTCATTTGTTCCAGCTGAATTATTTTTGTTTTATGTTTTAATTTAAACTCATATGCATTCTGCGACATTCTATTGCTCTAGTGTTCTATTTAATGATGTTTCAACTGATGATCTATTTAAGCTCTTTACTGTATTTAAAACTTCTGAACCTTGAAGACGTATGCCAAAAAGATAGTTAATTTTGTTTTCATACACTGTTGCTAGTTTCTAATGAAGTTGCTTTTTTGTGCCAAGTGATGTTTTTCTAAATTTTGGAGTGTGGAAGTGTTTATATTTGGCAACAATCACAAAAGTTTTGTTCGTAGTAACAGATGGTTGCCTTTAAAGCTGCTAATAAGGAGGACCAGATGTGCATTTTGTTTAAAATGATAATCATAGTAGGCTAAGAAGGCAGCTCTTTGAAGCAAACAATTGAACAGCAGCAATCAATAGTGGAACGATTATAAGGCGAGCTGCAAGTTCCAGGGGAAAATGAAGCAGCAGTTACAGGGAGCTAGAGGAGTAGAGTCACACAATACAGGAACTAACATACATAATAAAATGGCAAGCTGAAAAGATGGATGGATGGAGTAACATTGACATAACTGGAATACAAGACAGAGTTAAAAACAGATAAGTGGGGTGATTTATAATGCAGCTATTATGTGGTTGATTAGCGATACTAGGAAATCAAGAAATATGGAGTCGATACACTTAGTTGGGGGGCAGCAAGCAACAGCAGAAATAAAAACCCAAGCATGTTTTACAAAGTTTTCATTCATTTGCTATAAAAATGAAATAATAAGGCAAACAAATAGAAAATAGAAAGGAGTATTATTAAGTTAAGGGGGAAAGTGATACAGATATGGAAGGATTTTTTAACAATATTTTAAAAGGAGGGTCAGTACCAGCATCTTGGAAGAAAGCTGTGGTGGTTGTACTACTCAAAGAGGGAAAGATCCTTTAAAACCATCTTCACATGGAGCATTTTCAATTGTAAACAATGATTGCAAACAAAGCATTTATGTCTACACTAGCTAACAAAAAGGATAAGGTGCTGTCAAAACTGATAGGTATGGATCAATGCACTTTTGTGGAGGAGACACAAACATTTGACAACATTAACAGAATGATGAACATTAAAGGGAAGCAGGGTACAAAAAGACACAATTATTTTTGGTGGTTCTCGATGCAGAGAAAACATCTTCTGAGATTGTTTTGAGTGGGGCAATATCAGCATTTGTACTTCCTGACAAAATAATGGGGTTAATCAGGAAGATATATAGACATTTAAACAAAGGTATCACAGACAGCTAAACAACACAGGCAGTAAAAATCTAAATCATCAGCCAGACATGGAGTGGCAAAGCAACATTAGTCATTGGAGAGCTGACACAGAGATACTGGGAGGGTGTGCAATATCTGATGCTGACACCCCTGCAGTAAAGAAGATAAGACCAGAAAATACAGAGGAGTATCATGACAGTAAAACAGAAGAGAAGAAAATAAATAAACCACAAAAACAACCACTCTGAGATGAGAAAAGAGAAAAGATGGTAGAGGTGAAACTATTGGAAGACATGATAAAGGTATAGAAGAACAAGGAGCCTCTCCCAATGTATATTTAGGCACAAAAACAAACAAATAAGCAGATGAAGAAGCAGAGACAAAGGAGCGCTCTAAGGAGATGGCAAGATGGTGTGTCAGATAGTTTGAGCAAATCAGAAGTGAACTGCTGGACAAACGAAGGACTAAACAAGCTGGGTAAATGTATTTACGATGGATGGCAGAATCAAAGATATGGAATGTAGGACTACAAAATGACAGAAAGAGACCGCAGAAAGAAGGAAAGAAAGAAAGAAGCAATAAATAAGATGAAAAAATGGACACATAAAGTCAGGTGACTGTAGACATTGCAGGAATGATATATTAAATGAAATAGATCCTTACCTTGCAAAACACACCAAGGAACACAGCATGAAAACTTTATAAGCAGTGGAATGAATTGAATCAATTCACTGGGCAATGATGGGCAATATAACACTGAGTAACAGATGGGCAAGACATCAGCGTAATCAATATTTTTCTCATAACTACTTAATGACGTACATTAAAATGCAATAAAGATAAATTTAATGTCTAAGTCTTAGAAAAAATAAGTAATAATTGGTTATGTAACAACGGGTCTATATTATAACATCGAAGTCTAAAAACATCGAATGCTATAATATCGACCCCATTCAATCGAAACACCAGAAAACCGAACAGTCAGAATAGCGAATTTTTTTCCCAGGGAAAAAATTCGCAGTTCCGACAAACATACCCACAACTCAAGCACACCAAAATAAATAATTCACACACATACACTTCACAAAATCCTACATTAAACCAGACATACACCACTAGCTACCCACTTACCTTAACCCAACCCTAACCCTAAGGTCCCTAACTATCACACACTCTCCTTACCCGCTCCCTAGCCCTAACTCACCTATCCCACCCTAACCCTCACGTCCACACAATCGCACATTTACCTGACCTGAGCCCTAACCCTAACTCACTTAACCCGCCCCTAACCCTAAAGTCTGTCACTACCTGCTCCCTAACCCTAAAGTCCCTAACTACTGCACACTCACCTTAACCCAATCCGTTCACTCACTTACCTTAACCCAGTCCATAACCATCGCACTACACTTACCTGAACCCAATCCGTAACCTCCGTTCGCTCACTTCCCTAAACCTGGTCTGTAACCATCGCACCACACTGCTGTAAATAGCGAAGCCACTGACCACCGAAATCTTACCCTAGGTAAAATTCGATGTTCTGAGGCTTCGCTATTTTCAACTTTCACACTAATGGGTTTGATATTATAACATTCGAAGTTTTTGAACTTCAATGTTATAATATAGACCCGTAACAACTGGGGGGTATGAAAAGTAATGTATTGGGAAAAACAAGGGTAAACCAAACAACATCTCTGAGACAAATGTGCAATAAAGGAACAGTGGTGTATAAGCATTATAGTAAACAGTTTGTAAAACTGAAAAAAATGTCGGATCACACAAATGAAACTATACATCAGACTGCTGAGCATCACCAGGAAGGGAGACCAATAAATGAGAGAGCTGTGATATAAAAAGGTTGTGACATTGGTACCAAGTTGGCATGCAGTGTAATAGTTTAAGGGACACCGGAAGGTAACAAAACAAATGTGAGTGTCCTTGGCATTTTCATCCACATGCACATATGTAAGAGCCTAAAAGAAGGGGTCAGAAGCAAGAGATGGGGAGGGAAGTCCAAGCATGGGCAGCTGCCAAAGAACATAATTTCAGCCCAGAAAAAGGATTACACTGGCCAGCAGTAACTGGGAATGCATGCATGTGGTGGACAAAAATGACAAGGAAACTACAGTTATTTGCATGGAACATTTGGGGAATCATAAAATCCTACCAAAAGAAGGTGAATGCAGTAAATGAAGATGAAGTAGATATTGTTCTACTACAAAAAAAAACTGAAAACCAGAGATTGGGAAAATATGCTGTATTATACCATGATCTCCCCAAAACGTGCACGCTGATTGGCCAGCGTGCCCGTTGTAAATCGAGTTACACTAATGGAAAAAGGTCCGGTCGCTCGGACTTTTTTCCATTAGTATAACTCGTTTTTTTAAAACACTGTCTCGTTATGTTAAATGGGTTTAACGTAGCGAGACAGCTTTAAAATAAGCAACGGAGATCTCCGTTGCTTATTTTAAAGCTGTTTCGCTATGTTAAACCCATTTAACATAGCGAACAGTGTTTAAAAGCAATGGAGAAAGCAAGATCTCCGTTGCTTTTTTTAGTGTTTCGCTATGTTAAATGAGTTTAACATAGCGAGACAGTTTTAAAATAAGCAACGGACATCTCCGTTGCTTATTTTAAAACTGTCTCGCTATGTTAAACTCATTTAACATAGCGAAACACTAAAAAAGCAACGGAGATCTTGCTTTCTCCGTTGCTTTTTACAACTCTGATGTACCGCGCAGGCACGGTACATCAGAACTGCCGGATGCCAGACATCTGCGGAAGGGCAGTAAACAGGCATTATACTATGCCATTATTTAAGAAAAGTAACAGTTTCTTTTCTTAAATAATGTCATATAATAATAACCACTTCTGGGTGTGGGTAATGCTAAATTACCACGGTTGGCTTTGTTTGGTCCCTCGGGCTTCGCCCTCAGGACCAAACCACGCCAACCGTGGGTAAATTTAGCATTACCCACACCCAGGCGTGGGTTATTGCTATATTATGACTACCCAAAGTGAGAAACAGACAGAAAGGCAAGGAGAAGGGAAAAGAAAGAAATAGCAAATCTATTTCACAGAGGGTTCAGACAACACAGCCAAAGTGTTAAAACGTTGGATAGGTAGATGGATCATCTGACAAGGAAGGATGGAAAGTGTACACAGCAAAGTAGGAAACATATAAGCACCAAATAAGGATGCAGAAGGATTCTGCTATAACGTTTTTGCTAACTGGGCACAGACATGAGAAGATGGAATAGAGATATTGAGGAAGGGACTACAATGTCAGTCCCTTCCCCAATAGAATTGGAAAAAGGTGGAGTGCATTGAAGATAGGTATAACAAAACAGTGAAACTAGAACTAGCCAAGGAAAGAAAGAGGTGTAGGGACATATGGAAGGAAAAATGTCCAAATTAGAGGGGATACACCTTCAAAGAAACATTTTTATACAAGCAAATTGGATAGGCAGGCTCTTAGGTAAGGAAAACATACTGGGAATAATGGAAAAGATCCAAATATAGGAAAGACACCTATCAGACCATGCAGTGAGATTTAAACTTAAGTGTGCAGAAACAGAAAACAAGAAGAACAGGTGGGACAGTTATAAATCGAAGAGGACATGGGAGAAAGATGATAAACCAAAAACAAATAGTGGCCACAGATTGGTTTAAAAATGATACAAATAGTGGAGCATGGGACAATCAATTTTATGAAGCACTTTCATCCTGTTCAAACTTTTTTTTGTTTGTTTTTATTGACTAATAAAGTAATCTATACAGGACAATAGGAAAGACAGGAACAAACTTGAAGAACACTGGTGAGATGCGATCAAGGTCACTGTTGACTGATGAGCACGGAAAGAAAGAAGAAAAGGCACTTGAAGAGCTAGGGAGAAAGAAAGAAATAAAAGTAGAAGGGAAGCACTGCAGATCAAGAAAAAGTCAACAAAAATAGCATTGGAGAGTGAATTTACTACAGAGCAAGAAATTCAACACAGTTATATTTCTAACAACTAAACCTGAATCAATATAGGGCTATCACTACTACGTACATTAAGTTACATATTAGTAAGGAGAAAGTCCAGTGAAAACGTTTGCAAAATGTAATTAATATAATGCTAATAATAAGAACATATAGTTTCACTACATATACATGGTTGTTGTGTGTGAATTATGTTAAAATATGATTTATATATCTGTATCTGTAATAACAGGAGCTATACTGAACAAATGCCATCTATTTTAGAGTATTCTTCATGTACCAGATTTTGTTGCACCTTTCAGAATATTAGCCGCATGGGATGAGCTTGGATCTTATTTGATGATATTTATGTAATATGCTACCACAGAACTGAGCAGACAGGACTATTTATTTATTCATTTATACAATTTTTAACCAGATAGTCACTCTGGACTATTGACCCTTTTCAGCTACAATCTGGGAATAGGAGTACAATACAAACTGATTCATTAATTGTAAAATAAAAGATAAGAAATTTGTAATGCAAATGAAACTAAAATACCTTTCAGATCTTATACTGAAAGATACTTACAAAATATAAAAGTGAAAAATATATTGGCAGTTGTAAAACTGAAACATATTTCAGAAATATTTACGTACAATATTTTCAAGTAACACTCATTCACATGACTGCCTACTGTTGTAATCTGAAAAACCTGGCAAGGTCATGAAAGCAAGTACGCTGAGAATCAGTTTGCAAGTATTGACTAAAATGTTTGAAGATTATCAATATTTTTGTCAGTTAAGTAGCTGGTGCCATATGTCTGTATCTATTCAGGACATGGCTTTTTCAGCTATATGTAGTTTGAATCTGGGTCTGTCCATTATCTTGTCGGTTTCTAAGTGAGAAATTCTGTTCTCTTATTAGAAGTAACCATTTAAGAGGTGGGCAGTAACCACAATGTAGAATTTTGTAAATAAGAGCATTGAAAACGTGTCTCTCCTATTAATTGATAGCCAGTGAGTGTTTTCATGTAGTGTACAGTGTGGTTATGAAAATTTGTAAGTAAGTTAAATCCAAGTATTTTATTTGCAGTGATTTGAACTTTTTTGCATTTGTTTGCTGAGTGAAGGGCAATGAGAAGAAGACATGTTCAGTCTTAGGTATTAAGATGCTGTTATCTAAGACTGTTCTTGTTACTGGATTTAGAAGATATGAGAGTCGCTAACATAGTTTTACCTGAGTTAATACTTTGGAGGTAATGTTTATTTATTTATTGATTGATTGATTGATATTTGATTACTGGGAAAGTCCAACTGGGCAGAAGCACATTTTCAGCAGAGGTCTGGAGAAAAAGCTCCAAATTATTCCAAAACATTTTAACTCATAGCAGCCAAGTACACCTTTAGGCATTTCTGCAGTTACCTCCTACTGACACCTCTAGTTGTCAAATATTTTTGTTCACATATACATTAATAATTCCAAAACCCTGCTACATACAAGGTATCAGAAGATTTTGCCTTAAAAATACATGATAGAAATCACAATTGTATTGATATTTGACTTCTATCTAATACAACTGAAGAGATTCAAAAATACTTCCCTTGCAGCAAACAGGACCCAAAGAATAAATCCAATCAGAAACCCACAGGCTAAGGTAAAAACAAACAGTATTGAATAGTCCACAATGTTAAAAAAGACAAAAATGTTTTCAGTAAGCACTTTCACAATACATCAATATTGCTTCATCAGACATGTAAAAATAATTAAGCATCCATTAAATATACTCAGTCAGAATTCAAACAAACCAATGAGAGAGCATTCTCCATAAAATAAACCAACCCCTTTTTTTCTATCAATTACATATCTTAAAGCTACAAATTCATATATAAAAAAATACAACATATTTAAATGTTTAAAATAAACAGAAGAGTATATAAAAAACAATAGCAAAGGTATGACTCCAAATAATCTAAACAGCATAAAGTTCTCCTACTGGCATGAAGGACCAACCAAAAAACAAAAATGTTGAGCAGCTCTATTTTATTCAGCACAAGCGCTTTCACAATAGCTTCATCAGGTGCATACAAAATGAACTCTAAAAGACACACCTTATATAACCATTAAAAATCACATGACACCAATTAAAAGTTAAAAGCAATGCTTCTTAAAGTAAAAACAGCACAGAATAAAAATGATAAACTTCTTGCATCATTGTTTTACCTATTTAACAGTCTCTTTTGCAACATAGGTTTCAATGGTGTATATTCATTAAGTCCATGCCCAAAATTGGCTCTAAGTCTAACTATCCACTGTGCCTCTATTTCTTCTGTTCTAGCCCTGATATTACCATGCCTAATATTTATATAATTTCTACCCAACACTCTAAAATTAAATATATGCTGTGAGTCTGTACTATTAACATGCTTAGCTAAGGCATTTATAACATTCACTTTCTTAATATTATAAAGATGTTCCCTTATCCTTTCTCTAAGACTATGATCAGTTTTACCTACATAGAACTTATGGCATACACAGCAGGTAGCTAAATAAATCACATGGCAAGTGTCACATGAGGCTTGGACCCTGATACCAAAAGACTCACCAGTATCGGGATGCTTAAAAGAACTATCAGTCAAAATATACTTACAATATTTACAATGCCCACATGGTTGTGTGCCAACTGTTGATTGTAACACATTATCTTGTTTATTATTACATAACCTGTTTTTCAAAGATCTCTTATTTCTAAATGAAAATTGTGGTTTATTACCTACTATATCCCTAACATGTTCATCTTTAACTAAGATATCCCAATTTTTATTAATGACTTCAGTATATAAAGAAACATCTCTACTATAACTGAAGCACATTCTAAGCTTATTGTTGCCACTATTTCTTGTTCTATGTGCTGGATTCGAAAAGTAGGGTTTAGCCGTAGTATCCCTTAGTTGCCGAAATGAAATGGAATTTTTATTTATTAAACCTACCTCATAACCTCTTTCTGCTAATTCAGATTCAGTTGTTAACATTTGTCTTTCAAAATCCTCTGTCTTAACATTCAACCTAGAAGCTCTAAGGAATTGATTTCTAGCAACATTTGTAAAGGTAAATTCAGGATGCATACTGTCCCTATTAAGCAGGTTATTAACATGAGATTCCTTTCTAAATAACCTAGTAGAAATATTACCTTGCTTATCCTTTTCAACAAATACATCCAGAAAATTTATACCAACCTCTGACATATTTAGAGTAAATTTCAAAAAATCGCTAGCTCTATTAATATATATAATAAATTCATCTAGGTTCAATCTCAACCCCTTCCATAACAGGAAGAGGTCATCTACAAACCTCCTATAAAATAAAATAGAAGAGCTATATGTTCCTTTCAATAAATGATCAGTCTCCCATACTTACATAACAGCGTTGGCATAACTGTTAGAACAGGAACTACCCATCGCTACCCCATGTTTTTGTCTAAAAATCTTGTTATCAAAAGTAAAAATATTATTATTAAGAACCAAATGTAATAATGTCAAAATCAAACTAATATTAGCTTCAGTAAAGTTACCATCATCATTTAATAACTTGGTTACATACTCTAAACCTACATCATTAGGAATTACGGTAGACAAAGATATAACATCTAGTGTGACAAAAATAAATTCTTCACAGTAATTATTAACATTTAAATCACAGTACAAATCACATAAAAAATGTTCAGTATCATTTAAAATAATTGGGGACTTACTTAACAATTTCCTAAGATGTTTTTCTAAATAAATAGAGATGGATTCTGTACACCAATTATGACCCGCAACTATAGGTCTTAAAGGAGGTTTAGTGGGGTGTTTATGAATTTTTGGGAGTGCCTGTATAGTGGGAACAGAGGGAAAAGGTGTATTAAAATATTTGGCTAAATCATTGTTAATAAGACAGGCTTTCTCTAAGAACTCAGTAGTTCTTGTAATATTATGTATTACATTGTCTACTTGAGAGCAAGTGATAGATTCATAAAACTGTGTATCACTCAGCATATCCAACATTATCTTGTTATAATCACTCTTATTCATTACAACTACTTGACCACCTTTATCAGCTGGTTTAATTATCAACTGATTATTGTTCTCAAGAGCTCGCAATGCTTTAAATTCTTCTTTACTTAAATTATACCATTTTCTATACCTATTAGAGCTTTTCTTTTTCTGCTCATATACTTTATATATGTCTGATATACAAATCTGTTCAAAAGCATTCACTAATGAATTCTGTTTTGGTATAAATGTGCTAGGTCTTTTAAAATGCTCATTCAATACACATTGTTCATCAAAAAACAGCATTTTGAAAGTTAAATTACGTGTGAATTTCTTTACATCAAATATAGCATCTGTAATAGACATATCAGTGGCCGGTATAAAAGTCAGTCCCTTTTCCAGTACTTTATTTTCACAATCTGAAAGAGAATAATCAGATAAATTAAACACTAATGTCTTACTTGTTGAGCATGTTGAAATGCTCTCTTTATGCTGTAAGTACTGTCCATGTCCTCATTCATCTTTCGTTTGTTTCTTGTAATACTCCTGCCTCTTTGTTGGTTCTGCAATTGTCTCCCTCTTCGGTTGCTGACAGATCTTTCCCTCGTTGGTAAGGGAAACTGTAGACCTATCCCACTTATATCACTTAAAAAAGGAACATTCGGGTGCTTGGAATCAAGATTACTTATAGTATCATCGAAGACTTTATGCATGTCAGCTGTAACAGTGATAGTTCTTTTCTTTGCTCCTAAAATGATGTCATTATGGTCTCCCTCAGCATTCAATGTTTCTAAAGGTGCCTCTATTACTGCTGTAGTTGTAACCACCAAACTCTCCTTATTCAAATTTTTGTTCTCCGTGGATGCTATATTAACTTCCGTTCATTTCTCTCTATCACTGACTGTGGAATTTACGCTTGTGGAAGTGACCAAAGTACGTGTATTAGTGTCAAAGTCACGTGGTCAAGTAAAGATATTGCCAGCTGCAAAATCTTTACGATCCCTTTGAAGCTTGTTATATTTAATCTGTAATAGCTTCCTAGAGTATACATCTATGGTATCAGACAATGGCTTAGATAAGACATGGTTATCATATCTCTTACAAATATCAATATAATTACTTCTGATACCATTCATTATTGCAGCTTCCTGCCTGACTGCAGATTGTATCAAAAGTTTCAGGTAACCCAGGCTTGTTGAAATATTTAATTGTTGCCATTCACTTAAAAGCTGAACGTCACAGTCAATTTGGGACGGCATTTTCAACACTCTCAAGCCACGAGTAACAATTTTTTCTGTAAAACTAGCTTCAAGGTGAAATTTTTCATATTGAACTCTTTTTAATTTGCTCAAGTCTTTCCCCTAATACAATAAATCCCCTCTTAAGGCTAAAAAGTCTATATCAAGTTCATTTTCAGTCCCAGCAACAAAACTGCTACTATAGAGGGGATTTTCAGCATCAACCACTTTGGAAATAAAAAGATTTACATCCATTTCAGACCATCTCGAATCAACATTAGGTACATAGTCCAATTCAATTACATCAGATCCATTAGCCATGTTGCAAGTGCAGTCAGGTAACAAAGTAGAACAGGCAAAATGGTGAAAAAGACTGATACCTGAAAAACACTGTGCACCTTTGCTTAACACAAAGAAAAAGAAGAGTATATAAAAAACAATAGCAAAGGTATGGCTCCAAATAATCTAAAATAATCCAAACAGCATAAAGTTCTCCTACTGGCATGAAGGACCAATCATAAAATGAAAATGTTGAGGAGCTCTATTTTATTCAGCACAAGCACTTTCACAATAGCTTCATCAGGTGCATACAAAATGAACTCTAAAAGACACACCTTATATAACCATTAAAAATCACATGACACCAATTAAAAGTTAAAAGCAATGCTTCTTAAAGTAAAAACAGCACAGAATAAAAATGATAAACTTCTTGCATCATTGTTTTACCTATTTAACAGTTTCTTTTGCAACATAGGTTTCAATGGTATATATTCATTAAGTCCATGCCCAAAATTGGCACTAAGTCTAACTATCCACTGTGCCTCTATTTCTTCTGTTCTAGCCCTGATATTACCACAACTAATATTTACATAATTTCTACCCAACACTCTAAAATTAAATATATGCTGTGAGTCTGTACTATTAACATGCTTAGCTAAGGCATTTATTATATTCACTTTCTTAATATTATAAAGATGTTCCCTTATCCTTTCTCTAAGACTACGATCAGTTTTACCTACATAAAACTTATGGCATACACAGCAGGTAGCTAAATAAATCACATGGCAGGTGTCACATGAGGCTTGGACCCTGATACCAAAAGACTAACCAGTATCTGGATGGTTAAAAGAACTATCAGTCAAAATATACTTACAATATTTACAGTGCCCACATGGTTGTGTGCCAACTGTTGATTGTAACACATTATCTTGTTTATTATGACATAACCTGTTTTTCAAAGATCTCTTATTTCTAAATGAAAATCGTGGTTTATTACCTACTATATCCCTAACATGTTCATCTGTAACTAAGATATCCCAATGTTTATTAATGACTTCAGTATATAAAGAAACATCTCTACTATAACTGAAGCATATTCTAAGCTTATTGTTGCCACTATTTCTTGTTCTATGTGCTGGATTCGAAAAGTAGGGTTTAGCCATAGTATCCCTTAGTTGCCGAAATGAAATGGAATTTTTATTTATTAAAACTACCTCATAACCTCTTTCTGCTAATTCAGATTCAGTTGTTAACAGTTGTCTTTCAAAATCCTCTGTCTTAACATTCAACCTAGAAAAATTGGAAGCATACCTTACAGTGCACTACATAAACCACATTTTGTGTATTACAATCAGCTCCTACCCTAAGTTCCCATAATCGTCCAGTCTCATTTTTATGTAGGAAAAACTAACAGACGATTAAGGGAGTGGATAAGGGATCATTTATATTGTACAAAGAAAGGGCTAGATTATAGTGCCCTAGCTAAGCATACAATGCTGATGGGTGCAGAGCATACTTTTGTTTTTCAAGTATTACAGATGCAATATATATGTGAAAGACTTGGTGACCATGTTAACTGAACTGAATGCGCTGAATTGGAATGGATATTAAGATTTGGTGCTCATAGGGGCCTGGGTATTAATGACTCAGTTCCTCTCAAACCAATTCTTAAATCTGGGCGCATTAAATAGATATTAGAATATACTCTGTATATTTTTATATATTGTTATACATTTATTACATTTTTTATGTTATTTATTTTAAACATTTAAATATGTTGTATTTTTATATATGAATTTGTAGCTTTAAGATATGTAATTTATAGGAAAAAAAAGGGGTTAGTTTATTTTATGGAGAATGCTCTCTCATTGGTTTGTTTGAATTTTGACTGAGTATATTTAATGGATGCTTAGTTCTTTTCACATGTCTGATGAAGCAATATTGATGTATTTTGAAAGTGCTTACAGAATAAATTTTTGTCTTAAAAACTTTGGCTTGGACCTCGTAGCAAAAATAAAGTATATGTTCTAGTAATTTTAGTTGTATACAGGTTTAGAAGATAATTGCCTGGTAAAATAAGAACACTGGTGCTGCAAAGTGATACCAAATACAAAGATAAGCTATTAATTTTAGTAGAATGTTTAGTAATTAATGACAAACTGTTTAAAAATTAACTTTTTTTTCTGAAGCAAAACTGATGTAAGAAGAGTACCTTAATGTAAGAAAGAAACCAAAACCAACAAGCAATGCCTTACTTTGTTACAAAGTACTACAAGTAAAGTGAAAACTGAAATGCATGTTTAAAATGACATTTCCTATGGGGTGTGACAAGATCATAGCTATAATAATTGCATCTGTTTATGTCATAGGATTACAATTAAACAAGTGAATGTATTGTATTTTAGAAGGGAGAGAGGCTTGAACCTAGCTAGAGTCTGGAAGCATTATTTCTCTTGTTATGGATACTTTGTGTATAAGATTAAGAACAACCCAAAACTGAAGATAATATAGTGCTCTCTCTCTCTATATATATATATATATATATAGATACATACACACACACACACACACACACACACACACACACACACGCACATATGTGTGTGTGTGTGTGTGTGTGTGTGTGTGTGTGTGTGTGTGTGTGTGTGTGTGCTCACTGTTACAAAAAAAGTATCCTCCTATAAATGCAGAAATTTACACAGTTTTAGGAAAAATTGTATCAGCTTGGAGCTGTAGTCCATGATTTGACTTGTTATGTAAAATTGGGAGAATACTTTACCCACTTTAAAGCACTATGGAAAAGTGAGATGAAGGAGAATTATATAGACATTGTTTGAGAAGCTAATAAACTCATTCATTATAAAAATGATGACAGGGAAAAATGAGGCAATAACATTTTCATAGAGATTCAGAATTAAAACCAGGAAAAGGAAGTTGGCTGAGAGACCACAAAAGGATTTGCTTGAGGTCAGACAGTCTGTTATTAGAAGTATGGTTCCAAGTAGAGTAACAGAAATCCCAAAATATCACAGATTTCAGAAATGAAATTTAACTGGCAGGGAAATTTGAAGTAAAAATCAATATGAGACAGAAATTAGCACAGAGACAGATAGTCGTCATAACCTAAACTGGAAACTGTGATAAATACATTAAAATAAAGACAATAGATCAAGGATCCTCAGGGCAATGTGGGTGCTGAAAGTGAAATAAGCAAGATAATGCATAGCTCTGAAATCTATTTCTGGTAGTGTAAGGCACAAACTGTAATGGAAGGTGGACTCCAAGCTGCAGGAATCTGTGAACAAAGAAAAAGAAAACTGACCACCATAAATTATTTTTTGATATAACTTTTGTGGTAATGAGGCAACATAAGGAAGGAATAGACAGTGAAAGGATATTATCAGCTTGCATTAATGTGAGGGATTGCAACATATTTGAAAAGAGAGAACAACAAAGAGGGCCATACTAATAGCCAAGGAATAAATGCAGGAAGTGATTGTTGTTTAGAGTTAGTCATGCAGGGTAAGACATTCATGATACAGTGCTAGTGTTTTTAGGTGAAGGATCAATTTCTTCCACCCCAAAGCAAGATACTGAATAAATTAATCCTGAGATAGTAGACTTCTAAGTAGGCCACAAAAACTTTAAAAAGAATAATGTGAAGATGATACTTTAAGAAGAGCAAGACAGAACATGACATATATATATATATATATATATATATATATATATATATATATATATATATATATATGTGTGTGTGTGTGTAAAGATAGTAAATAAGGTGAGTATGTCTAATAGACTGATATTTTACTGATACCCCAAGATATTCAGCATTGTAAACATTCACTTTGCTATATCAGCAAGAAGGTAAGCAATGAAGGAAGACACACAGCCATTGAAAGAGAGTGCATTGCAATAAAGTATGCCTTCTTTACCCTGAAATTCTATTTGTTAGGTAGGCACTTCAGTTTAACATATCATGCCCCTTTGCAATGGTTACTGATGGCTATACGAAGGTGTGCCAATGGATAGTATGCCTTCAGACCTTTGCAGTTTACTGTATCCACACGCACAGCCTATCTTATAAAATGCTAACAGGGAGAAAAGGGTTGCAAATGATTATTATACCTCTGAAGAAAATGAAAACACTGTCATCTGTGTTAGCATGTCTGGCTAGGAGATTTGGGCATATTTTCAAGTTAACGTATATTGCATGCCAGCATGCCTAATTGTGAAATGTAAATACGTTTTAAAATGCTGAGTACTTCCCTGTTTATACAGAATATTCAGAGAATCTGTCAGTGTTTTGATCCATTTCTAATTGTGCATGTTTGAGAGGGACATTTTAAAGTATTTTGGAAAAGCATCTGAACAGTGTGATGTCATTAGAATGTTCCTGTTTATTTAAACAGCTGATTGACAGGAAAAGAACTTTTTCAAACAGCTGGCTGTTATTTTTTTATAATCAGACAGTTGAGACTGCAGTTTGTCAAGTGCTGAACAGTTTTGTGAAGTACAGTCAGTTACAGTGCTGTGTAATTAGTGGAGATCAATGAAATCTCGAGAACTCACCAACAACTCTAATCCTGCCTTTTGTTTTGCTCTTATGTGTTAGACTAGATCAGGAACAGTATTCTTTATTTAGATTAGGAAAGCTTAAATATTAAGAAAGAGTTTTTTCTAGTATAATGGACTCCTGCCCTATAGTTTAATTTTACATTTCTGGTGATTGAAATCTGATGTTTATTGAAAGCTATTGATTTACATTCTTATAAACATTTTACTTATTATTAAATGTTTTTCATTACTTTGCATTGTGGCTGGAAATCAGTGTTTTCTTTAGAGATTAGAAAGTGCTTATACCTGTTTGATACTCCCCAGGAAAACGTTGAAGACCTGGTCATTTCTAGTAATAGCTATCATTTATTTTGATTTAATTTTCATAATTGGACACCCCTTTACAAGGGCATGAAGACACTCTGATAGGTGGCAGTATTACTATATTATTGTGAGGAAGGGACACCCCTGGAAATCTGTGTCAGGCTTTGGTGATGTGCAGCCTGCCAAGATGGGACAGTCCAGCTTTTCTTCAGAGGACCTGAGAATCCATCTGTAGTTAGATAGACTGTGCCTGAACCACAAAAGACTGGAGACTGAGGAGGAACTGCACTTGGAGACCAAATGCCTGGAGGCTGAAGAAAAGGAGAAGCAAAGCAGATATGAACTGGAGGTTGATGAGAAATGGTGTCAATATGAACTGAAGACCAAATGTTTTGAACTGGAATCAGCAGAGACATTGTGACTGGAAGCCCAACGACTGGAGACTGAAGAGAGACTCAGGCGTTTAGAAGATGAGGACAATGAAAGACAGCACTAGCATGAAATGTTGCTTCAAACTCTTTGAGAGGGTCATGGAGGTAATGGGGAAGGGAATAACTGGACTCCAGAAGCCATACAATTCAGCAAACCTTTTCTTCAGTATAGGGATGAGGATGACTTTGATATTTTTATTCATATTTTTGAGAGGGAATGTGGAATGTAGGCAATATAATGTTGACTGTGAGCTCTGGGTTTGGCTCCTGTCTCCCTTATTCCATGGTAAAGCTGTTCAGGTTGTAGCAAAGTTAAATGATTTGGATTGTTTGAATTATGATAAAATGAAATGTTGCTTGCTAGACTGTTTCAAACTTAGACCAGAAGCTCATAGAAAAAAGTTTCATGAACACAGTCGCAAGGCAGATGAAAGTTTATGTGATTATATTGCTGATGTAAGTAATTGCTTTCACAGATGAGTGAATGGTCATCAGGTTACCACTTCTGAGGGACTGGCAGACATTTTGGTGAGAGAACATGCCTTCAATACTTTGCTTGATGACATGAGAGTCTGGTTAGCAGACCATGAGCGTAACTCTGTAGAGGAGTTGGGGAGAAAAGGGGATCTTTATTTGGCTAGCAGAGCACCACTGCATAGGAAAGGGATACATAGTGCTGTACATGGACATGAGGGAGCCCATGGGAGGGCAGTCTAAACCACTCCAACAGAGTACACCGGTAACAGGGGAAACTTCTAATCCAAGTGCATGGTTAGGGATTAGATGTTTCAGGTGTAACCATAGGGGACACATAGCAACCAAATGTCCATTGAGGCAAGGCAAGAAACAGAATTGAGCGAGTCAGAAAGTGGTGATGACAAACTGCCAGTTGTAAGTTATTTAGAAACAACTGAGGTGCCAAATTATCACCAAAATATATATCTTATCTTAGTAGATGGTAAACAGGTAACTGCTAAGAGGGACATAATAATTGTGAGGCCTGCAGTGGTTAGAGAAGAGCAGTACTTGCTTGGGCAGTCCACTCCAGTCAGAGTTTTGGGAGGGACCCAGTTTTAAATACCTTTGGCTAGGGTTCATCTTGACTGGGAAGGTGGAAGAGGAAGCAAGCAAGTAGCTGTGTTCAAGGATATTCCTGCAGATGTTCTGATAGAGTATGACTTTGATGATGCAGTACCTTGTGTACATGCAGTGACACACAGTCAGGCTTGGAGAAAGGCATGTAGGTCCAGTAGTCTGGGAGAGAGCCAGAAAGATCTCATACCTGAAGCTAAGACTGGTGTAGGGGCTGTTTCAGAGAAGGTGCTTCCTGGTACCAGTAAGTCTGAATGTGAACCACAGCTGCTGGTGGGTACTGATGTTCGCTTGGACATGGTGTCTGCAAAGATGGAGATGAGCGGTGGTACCCAGAGTGACAGTGAGGCACAAATCTCAGAAGTTACTAAGCTTCCTGTGGAAGGGGAGCTTGTGTTTCAGAATATTCCAGCAGATGTCCTGATAGGGAATGACTGTGATGATGATGTGCCTTGTGTGCATGCAGTGACACATAGGCTGGGAGACAGGCATGTAGGTCTGGTAGTCTAGGAAAGAACCAGACAGATCTCATACCTGAAGTTGGGACTAGCGTGGTGGCTCTTTCAGAGAAGGAGATATCCTGTAGCAGTAATTCTGAAAGTAAGCCACAGCTGCTGGGAGGTACTGATGTTCCTTTGGCCATGGTAACTGCAGGGATGGAGGGGAGTGATGATACCCAGATTGACAGTGAGGTACAGCTGTCGGAAGATACTAGGCTTTCTGTGGAAGGTGAGTTTGGGAGGCTCACACATGTACAGTACAGACAGGCTCTACTTATTGACCCTACTGTACAAAGTGTAAGGGAGATGGCTAAGGAATTACCTGAGGCTCAAGAAAGGGGGAGTCTTTATATGGGAACAAGGGTTTATTGCATAGAGTGGACTCCTAAAGGAAGGCTGGAAGGTGAGGTAGTATGGCAGCTGCTAGACCCTAGCATCTACCATCCGCCACTTCTAGTTATAGTCCCTGATAT
>NC_056735.1:202580145-202800145 GCF_019279795.1 Protopterus annectens
GTCAGTGAAAGTTGTTTCACCCAAATTTCCTCAGTTGTTCAGCATTCACTGAAATTGACTTTGATCAATTGATATGCATCCCTTTTGAGTTATGTTTTACTATTAAAAATTATTAAAAATTGATGAAATATAACTTACACTGCATTTGTTCAAGTTGGCCTGGTCTGTGATATTATAAAACATAATTGTCAGGTCTTATTGGCTGATGATAAAATTAAGAATACCGTCAGCCCTCATCTGGCAGTTGCTTTTAAAAATGCTCCTTCCTTGAAATGAAAATTATGCTATGTGAAAGTAAAGAATAAATTTAGGATATCTGATAGGAGAAACTTTTCCATGTCGTTTATGCAAAGTATGTCAGTATATTTGAAAGAAAAGTTTCTTTATCTATCCTAGCACAGGAGCACGATGTAATTTTAAATTATATGCAGACTGCATCAGTACCAGCTTGGTCCATATAGCTACATGTATAAAATGCCTGAGGTTTTATGTAGGAATGACCAGCAGGAGACTAAATAATAGAGTGTTAGAACATATAGGCAATATAAGAAGGGATGTGCCAAATAATGCCCTAAATAAACATATTATACAGAATGAAGTGTACTCATTTGAGTTTATGTTTGTACGCATGTTTAATGTGAGTCCTAGGGGGAGGTAGTATTCAGAACAGGATAGAATATGAGGAAGTGCATTGGATTCTAACCCTACAAGCAGCTAAAGGCTTCGGCTTGAATGAAAGTGTTCCTTTAAAGACTCGAAGATTGATACATTAAGTAAAAAGACATTCCCCCGGATTCATGAAGCTCGGCACAAGGCCGGTGTAAGGCGTGTGCCGGCAGTGCAGTGTATAACCGGCGTAGCAGTGCCACATGCATAGTAATGAGTGCGTGCCGCAACCACAACCACGTGCAGAGGGCACGTGCACGAGCCCAAGTAGGATGCGCCCATAGGCGTGGCCAAGCTGGCAGGCGAGGAGCAACCTAAAGTGCTGACTGTCACAGGCCGCCTGCAATAGTAACCGCACCAGCCAGTGTCCGTGGATAATGAAACGTACGCAGAGTATGCAACATAGTACCCGTCTACACAAAACGGAGAACCAAACATTAACCCACGAAGTCCAAATTGTACCCGTCCAAGGAACAAAGGCTACGCGTAATACCGTGTCCGTCACGCAATGCACTGTCAGTGGGCATACCCAGTGAAGGTGTACCGCAGCATGTCAGCGCGCCGCACCTACACACAAGTAGCCCCATGGGCATGGTCACCAGCAGTTCCACAGTGGTAGTGAGAGTACACAGCCGGGCAGCCGTGTCTATATAACAACCAGAAGGAAACCAGATACCCTAAACACAGACAAACATGTGCATAGCAACATGTACTACACCCAGCAACGTACCCATCGCATACACATAGGATGGCGTATGCCGAAGCGGAATATCCAGAAGCAGAACCCATGCATGCAAATGTAATACACAACAGCTCCATCATAGCACATAACCCGCACCCATGTACGACCGTCCACCCAATCCAGCTAGCAGCCTTGTGCAGCTGCACACCTACACACAGTGGGTATACCTCAAATGTAGTATGAAGTATTGTCCTAGGCAGTGCCACGCGTGCAAATATGTACCCCACATGTCAACATCCCACCTCAGGTACTGATATCCAAATGGCTGCATGTGAATGTGTCGGCAGAATGCGTACATCCCGCATGTGGTACAGACCTGTCGAAACCCCATAGGCGTTCACATGCCACGGTGTCCATAACTGTACACATCTGGACAAAGCAGTATGTGCAGCCACTGTACCGATGATTAGCTATGCAGACATGTCAAACACAACACAGAGGGCAGAACATCCGCCCACCAAGCAGGACACCCCAACAGGGTGCCACATGCACAGAAGGTGAAGGTGGGACATCACACGTAGATAACAGTGGTGCCGGATGGCCAAACACCCAAGGCCAATGCAAAGGATTGAATAACATGTATATGCCCGGATGAATGGGTATGTCATATCATGGGAATAGCCTAAGCTATCCAACATAATAGCCATGCGTACCAGATACAAACTGCCAGTAACACGCAGTAGTAATGCAGGAAGGCATACACGACTGTAGGAATATCACAGGACATATGGCACGTGCCAAGTGTCGACGCATGACACAAATGTCCAGGATGGGGCCCCCTGCAAAGAGGAACACGTGCCAACCCCACCCCCCACTGATGTATCGGCAGTGGAAACACAACCCAAACACACACCAACACCACCGTCCATCCCACGATAGCAATGGAGGCTGGTCAAAGACCACCATGATGCGTGCACAATCAGGGACACGTGTAACCGTCGCTCTGACAACTCCCCACAGGCCAACGAATAATAGTATGGACATACGCATGTAATGCTGCAAAGGATGTGTGGTAGTCCTCAGTATCACAGAGGTAGGTACACAGATACATTGTAATCAACCGTGACATATGTGCACTGTACACAGCATACCTGCAGGTAATACATAGTTCAATCATGTGCCACAGAAATATCCATGTACGAATGAGGACAGGGGATAGACAAGTGTGAATGGGACAAACTATGAGCATAGGTTCATAGGTTCATAGTAGGCTATCTGCCCAAGGGCATTTATAAGCCTAGCCCATAGTTATGTGGCCTTCGCCACCCCTTCAGTTTGAAGAAAACTATGCCTATTATATTGCTGTACCTCTGTCAAGCAGTGACACTGAAGTAATCCCTGGGGTATATCTGCGATCTCCCATCCATTGGTCAAGATTCCTCTTGAACAAGGCCAGCGAGGTGCTCTGCCCCACATGTACCGGGATGTTGTTCCACAGCATAGTGAGTCTCTGGGTGATGAATCTGTCCCTCCAGCACGTTCTATTAATGACCGTGTCAAGGTTTAAGTCTCCTGCCCTTGTGGTTCTGAGGGATCTAGATTCTTTAGGTGAAGCATATTCATCAAATCTGGGTTTGACATGGCCTTGTATGTCAGGCACAGGTCACCTCTGAGCAAGCAGTATGCGACTGAATAGAGCTGGAGTTCTTTCAGTCGGGCAGCATAAGACATATTCTTGAGACCCTGTATCCTTTTGGTGATGAACTTTTGGGGCCTTTCCAGCTGCTGCAGGTGTCGGGTCAGATACATTCCAAATGGGGCATTGTACTCAATCATAGGTCTAATGAGTGATGAGTACAGGGGGATGATGACCTCCCTTGATCTAGATGTGAATCCCTTCATGATCAGGTGGGCAATGCAGAAGGTCTACCTAACTCCTTTAGCAACGTGAGTGTCAAACGAACGGTTACTGTCAACCTGGGTCCCCAGATCCCTGGTAACTACTTCTGTGCTCAGTGGATTGCCACCTATATGGTAGCTAGGGGTAACCTTGTTTTTCCCGAAGGGTATGACTATGCATTTCTCAGCGTTTAGCTTTAGGCCATGTCTCTGGCACCAGTTATCCATTTCTGTGAGGCCCTTCTGAAGGATATCTGTGTCAGATGTGTGTTCGACTATGGCACCCAGTTCGCATTCATCTGCAAACTTTGTCAGCCATAACCCTCCTGTGTTTGCTTGTACTTCCGAAAAGTAGATGCCGAACAAGAGTGGACCCAGGACTGAGCCCTGTGGGACACCACTTGTGACCGGCTTTGAGTCTGACATGGCGCCAGCAACTCTGACCGTGTGGGTTCTGTCACTTAGCCAGTTTGCAACCCATCTTGTGATGTATGGGTTTACATTCAAGCTGATGAGTTTTTCAATGATACCTGAGGGGGTATTGTGTCAAAGGCCTTTGCCAGGTCGAGGTAGGCTGTATGGACTGCCTTACCCTCATCAATGGCCTTGGTGACTGTTCTGAAAAAGTCAACCAAGTTTAAAAGGCATGATCTGCCTTTGACCAAGCCAAACTGGGTTGGATCCAAAGTCTGCAAGTTCCCTATGTCTTTATCTATGAGTTCCATTATGATCCTCTCCATGGCTTTGCAGATAAGGCTTGTCAAGCTAATGGGACGGTAATTTCCAGGGTCAGTGGAGGCACCGCCCTTGTGAAGTGGGACCACAGTCGCCTTGCGCCACTACTTGGGTACGTATCCTGAGGTGAGGCTAAGATTAAACAGCTGTCCTAACTGTGGGTTTAATTCCTCATTGAGTTCATGGAGTACACAGCCGGGGACACCATCTGGTCCCATGGATGCTGTGTTTACTGCCTTGGAGAGAGCAGTTCTCACCTGGGCGTTAGAGATGTTCTGGGGGCTACAATCCTCTGGTATAGATATCTCTCCTTTTGGGGGGGGGGGGAGAAGTTTGCACTGAACCTGTCAGCCAGTATGTTGGCAATGTGTGTAGGTTCAGTAATCTTCACATCATTTTGAACTAATTCTGAGCATATCTGGGAGTTTCCTCCTAGGTGTCTAACATAGCTAAAGAAGGCCTTATGATTGTCTTTTGAGTCCTTGGTGATTTATCTCTCGAATTTGCCTTGGATGATTTTATGAGAGCTCTTAGTTCTTCACGTATAATGAGCAAGGGTGTCTTACCTTTCAAGGATTCTGCTCTATCTTGTAGTAGCTTCCTCCTTTTGTTGTAGAGCTTGTTTATGGCTGGGGTCCACCAGACTGGACGCTTGCCTTTGGTACAAAGAATCTCAGTTTTGTTTGGGATTGCCTGATCCATGCAGTCCTGTAGGTGCTGGTAGAAGGCATATGTAAGTGATTCAGCGGTTTGAGTAATGTTTACCACCAGCTCAGGGGCCTTAAAGGAGACCACACTAGTGTTTAGAAGTGTGAAGTCGGCTTTTGAGAAAGGCATATGTATGGTAACCGGCACCACCCACAGCATTGTATGCCAATAGCAGAAGCTATTGTAGGTTGTCCAAACACACGTGTCCGTACACACGGAATATCATAGCAATAACCCACGCCCGGATGTGGGTAATGCTAGATATACCCATGGTAGACGTGGAGCGGTCCCGAGGCCGATGCCCGAGGGACCACACAAAGGCAACCGTGGGTAAATACAGCAGTACCCACACCCAGACGCGGGTCATTGCTAGTATGCCATATCATCTAGGGAAAGAAACCATATATTCCCAGACATAATGGCACAGCATAATGCCTGTCCGCCGCCCATCCGTAGACATACGGCACCCGCGGTGGTGTGGACGTACTGCGCGAGATGTCCGTTGCCAATGTCGACACTGTCTCGCTATGTGAAACAAAGTCAACATAGCGATTCAATACAAAACAGCGACAGAGAGCCCGATGTCCCCGTTGCTGTGCTGTTCAACCTGTTCCGCCATGTTAAATGTGTGTAGCAGAGCAGGACTGCCCCAAAGTAAGCAACGGACATGTCCGTGGCTCAGTGAAAGCTGTCACGCAATGTTAAACCCATGTAACATAGCGACACAGGTTATAAATACCAAGGTATAGTAATGGAAATAGGTCCGGTCGACCAGACCGTGTGCAATTACTATAACACGATCTACAACGGGCACGCCGGCCAATCAGCGCACACGGTTAGGAATAATGGGGGGGGATATGGTATCATAGACACGGACAAACCATGCCCATGTGACTCGTCTGACATTCGTACACGGTCAGGGCAGTTCCGTACACTAGGCGGACAAGACCAAACCCAAAGCACCACAGGAACACCCTGACAATCGAAGGCCTGTATGCGTAGGGGCTATAAGCCCCTGTGATCTGAATATCCCTGCGGTCACGACATATGCATCCTGGGCCATGAGCGGTAGGGAATAAGGAATGTGTAACATGTAGTACCGCACTTTTCCCAGCAGGAGAATGGATGCCTGTGACGTACGTGATTGCGGGGGGGTGGGGTGGGGGGATATGTAAATTTAGCTAAGTACCATGGGTATGCATATAAATGAGACAGAACAGCTAACGTGTAGTGGTCACAGCAACCGGCAAACGTGAATGCAGTCCCGTTTGAATTATGACTATAGAACATATAAATGTGAACGTGTACGTAATGCGTCCATGCCGCAAAGACAGTTACATGTGTAAAGGTGAAGGTGTGTTCCGCACACATCCGTCAACCGGATCAGAGATATGTTACTGGAACAGTCACAACTAATACAGACCACGTAACCACACAGACCCAGTAAACATATGTAACCAGAATACGGATATGCATGTGCGCCTGCGCGTAACCCACAATTAGGAAATGCAAGTGTGCGTGTGTGATCCGCTCACAGCAGGGAAAGTTAATGCTGTGTCCTCCACGTCAGTTATACATGTCTCAAAACTGTCAGCCTCTGAAAGTATGGAATCGGACAATGCCATGTAAAGTACCGGTAGAAATAGTGAGAAACACATGCTATGTGATAAGACAAACATAGAATGTGGATAGAATAACGTGTGTGTTAGTAGTATGGATTGATGACGGTTATGCATCTGTAACCCGACCCACTTGTCAGAAGGTGCCACCATGCAATTGTGTTTAGTTGGCTCACACTTGTTGACCGGGCTAGGCTAGCTGGATATATGTCCAGTGTCAGCAGAGGCCCATGGAGAAATGCTCCACACACAATAATAGCACAACATACCAAAGTACTCATATATGTAACCAAAAAAGAACAACAATAGAAAGTGTCCTGAAAGGACTGGTTACATACAGATCCCAGACGACAGAGAAATATATGGCCAGTGGAAGCACGTCACAATTACGGGATCAGGTCCCTATAGAAGCAAGAAGGTCTCACATGACATGCCAGTGAATTGCCAGATAGACACAGGTCAATGTAACACACAGCAAGATTAAGGGCCAACCAGCCGTACACCATGCCAGAACCTGTACAGTGGAAAGGTATGGTATGGTAATAGATGTGTGTACACAGGTAATCCACAGACAGTAACAAAGCAAGGTATGAAACGAGGGGTTCACATGTATATATCTACACACAGCAGTCCGACGGCCCGTATATATGACACATGGACATAGATATGTCACTCGAAAACAAGATGTAAACAACTACAGTTTATTCCATATCATATTTATATAGTTATATACAGTCATATTTATATTTAACATTGTGACTCTTATTTACATTCATATTTATACAAAATATGCATTTAATTGTACTTATTTATTCAATGATTTGGAATCTTAATACAACAATTATACACATTAATATACATAATATCATTATCAACACACTACATTCTAAGGTTTACTCACAACAATTATCAATTATGTTTCAATATACTGATTGTATTGACCAATATTGTATTTATATTAACACATTGTTGTTGTATTAATGTTTCCATTAAGTAATGTATGCAACACTGATTTTTATATGTCACTTTATCTTTAAGACTTGGAGCACTGTCCACTTAACTATGAGCAAGTTTATTGATTAATTGTCTTTAAACTGACTCTGAAGGAAGTATATAAGGGATGACTATCTAATGTATTTTGTACTCTGATGATGCCCCATGTTAGTGGGTGAAAGCGCTCAGTATCTTTGGACTGTGGAGTGTATCGTTATTGTCATCATCTGTTTTGGTCTGGTTTATGTTCATTAATGTCTTTTATGAAGATGACCAGGACTCAAGGTCTGCTGTATTTCCGCTTACTGGCACATGGATATAGATATGCCAAGTAATACATAATATGGGTAGTCAAACAGACATCCGCGAATGGGGAACATACAGCATCAGTCAAAACCACTGGCCAGATGGTGACAGTCCAACAAGTTCTACACTTTACATATGCACACTGGTGTCCATTGTAGGACTCCAAAAATTGCTCCGTTCGCAATATCAACCAGCTGCGATCGACCCAGAAGAAATGACAGCCGTGACTACGGCACAGCTAGACATATGCACCACCAGCGTGTTTAAGGTTGATGACAAGTGTCCATGAAATGCAGGACATATGAACAGAAATCCCCAGATTGTCGAGTCCATAGAAGTCGTCCACATCCCAGTCCGCACACATGAAGGATGTGTAATGTGTACCATCGAGGGTTGCAGCCATGGGATCCTGGGTATGCAGAAATGGGGCTCGGTGTTGTTTGGCAGATAATCCGTTGGCCCGCCCGTGGGAGGGATGTGGGTATAGCACATGCCTTACTCCCCACTAATGATGCAAAGCATCCACCGGATAATGCTGAAAGCAGGTGTGAAATGTGTACAGCCCTATATCAGTGTCCAGTAGGCGATTCCCATGGATGGACAAGCGCACGACCAAGATGTCACCCATAACTGGAAACCTGGCGGAATTACACAGCTGCAGTAAGGCATAGCACAGGAAATACAGATAGGGACTACATTAGACATTCCCCATACAAAGTCAGACCGTCGTGCGAATACCAGCGTACACAGCTCTCAATCTGCCATCACCAAAATGGGGATCACTCGCTTCCATAATGCGGAACAAATGGGCGACCTGTGGAACACATACTAATGGCTCACTAACAACTTCAACTAGGAAGGTCATAGGATGGTTAAACTATGCTGTTCCCACTTATAAAGAAGATCCTTTAATGAATTAATATGATTAATGTCAATTGACCATGGATTACACCTAATCAACATAAAATAACCGCTGGCACCTTATGGCACACAATCCAAAAAACACATAGGTAGATGAAACAGTCAACGTAGAAATTGTCCAGGACAGTGCCCAAATGGTATAAAAAGGTTCCTTTATATACAAGTAAGCGCTTTCACCCATAGGCTCCTTCAGACTTACACATAACATAAAAGCATTCAGGCTTTAAATATCCCTCCTTACATTGTCATTGGTCAATTTCTCATCAAACAATGAACAATTAACTCCAGCATATAAAGTGCAAACACAATGTTAAATACTCACACATATATTAACATCTTTAAAAACATCTTATTAAAACATGTATTATATTATATTGTACTATGCCTAATTCTCATCAATTATAAATCTAACAATATATATAGAAAATATGTATATTATATCAATGTAAAACAGTGGTAAACAACTGAAAGAGTGGACTAATAGGTGTTAAATGTATAGCTGTACCTAAACTACATTCCTGTTATTTGGGTTTAAGCCACCTGCTTCTCAAAAGAGGCTTAATCTGTGCTTCATCATTCAACCCTGGTGTTTGGTCAGCTCTCCACCTAATAATCCATCTCAATTCGCATTCTAAAGTATAGTTGGTAAGGTCCCCCCCTCTGGGATTAAAATCTAGCCTTTGTAAAACACTGAATGTAAAAGTATGCCTTGGGATGTGCTCATAGCGGCCGTAGGCATAGGCCAACCAGCGGCTGCCTAGGGCCGCACTAGCAGGGCCACCTTTCTAGTAGTTATGTCATGTAGGTACACCAGGATGGGGGCACCATGTGTTGTGGAGGTGGGTGCCATGGAGCCCTATCGCCTAGGGCAGCGGTTGATCTAAGGCCGCTCCCATGCTGCCGTAGGAGGGGTAGTACGGTCTGCAGGTATGTGCTGAAGTGCACATGAAACAGCGGTCTACAAGGATTACCCATAGTGGTGACACCTGCACAGACGGCTATAGCGGGACATACACACGACCATGCACACAGCTCAGATAGACATACACACACCATAAACAGGCAATGATACACAAGGTTTATGGCGTGTACGGGTACAGTGTCAGTACAGCAAGGATAGCTGTCTGCCACGATATCCAGCAGATGTCTCTAGGGTGTGCCGGAATACGGACGTTGCATGGACAATGAGTGGATATGCATCGTACCACAGTTCTATGTGTCAGCCGTGCAAATATGCGATACATGGGACAGACAGCTGTCCATGCAAGAGCAGCGCTATGGGCATAACATAAGTATGTATATATACATCGAGAGAGATACAGACGGACACATGTGGCAAGGCCGGGAGTGTAACGTACACAGCACCACCCCACCACACCACAGCAGGGCGCATGTGGAGAACACGCTACGGAGGTCGCCAACCACAGCAGGCACACAGGCAGTCCACGAGCTGCGTCTCACCATCCACAAACACAGAGATGTCGGCAGGATATAAGTGTTCTGCGGAACCTCTAAAGCCATAACCTATGAACCCATGCGGCTGGGAGCATAGACACACACACACAGCTGGCAGGCATGGGGATTGACCTTACCCCCACCTACCCAACCGCACGACAGTATGACACAGGTATGGAACACGCTACATGGACCACTGAACACAGCACCGTCAGAGGCACACGTCTAGGTGGGTGACAACATCCGTAAAGGAATAGACGCCGATAGCCAAGGTATGTGTTGTGAAGCGTCTAAAAGAACTACTCTCTCCAGGGGCAGCTGTAAACACACACACGGGGAAGGGCTGGGAGTTGAACCTACGCCTACCTACATGAACACACTACAGCATGATGCATTTACAGAACGCGCTACCGAGATTACTGAGCACAGTGCTGTCAGAGGCATACTTCTAGGCGGGTGACATCATCCGTAAAGGAATAGCTGACAATAGCCAAGGTATGTGTTGCGAAGTGACTAAAAGCATGACCATCTGCAAGGGCAGCTGGAAACACACACACACACAGGGAAGGGCTGGGAGTTGAACCTATGCCTACCTACATGAACACACTACAGCATGATGCATTTACAGAACGCGCTACCGAGATTACTGAGCACAGTGCTGTCAGAGGCATACTTCTAGGCGGGTGACATCATCCGTAAAGGAATAGCTGACAATAGCCAAGGTATGTGTTGCAAAGCGTCTAAAAGCATGACCATCTGCAGAGGCAGCTGGAAACACACACACACAGGGAAGGGCCGGGAGTTGAACCTATGCCTACCTACATGAACACACTACAGCATGATGCATTTACAGAACGCGCTACCGAGATTACTGAGCACAGTGCTGTCAGAGGCATACTTCTAGGTGGGTGACATCATCCGTAAAGGAATAGCTGACAATAGCCAAGGTATGTGTTGCGAAGCATCTAAAAGCATGACCATCTGCAGAGGCAGCTGGAAACACACACACACACACACCTCACACACACATGGGGAAGGGGGCATGACCGTCTGCAGAGGCAGCTGGAAACACACACACACACACACACACCTCACACACACACGGGGAAGGGCCGGGAGTTGAACCTACACCTACCTACATGAACACACTACAGCATGATGCATTTACAGAATGCGCTACTGAGATTACTGAGCACAGTGCTGTCAGAGGCATACTTCTAGGTGGGTGACATCATCCGTAAAGGAATAGCTGACAATAGCCAAGGTATGTGTTGCGAAGCATCTAAAAGCATGACCATCTGCAGAGGCAGCTGGAAACACACACACACACACACCGGGAAGGGCCGGGAGTTGAACCTACGCCTACCTACATGAACACACTACAGCATGATGCATTTACAGAACGCGCTACCGAGATTACTGAGCACAGTGCTGTCAGAGGCATACTTCTAGGCGGGTGACATCATCCGTAAAGGAATAGCTGACAATAGCCAAGGTATGTGTTGCGAAGCGTCTAAAAGCATGACCATCTGCAGAGGCAGCTGGAAACACACACACACACACACACACACACACACGGGGAAGGGCCGGGAGTTGAACCTACGCCTACCTACATGAACACACTACAGCATGATGCATTTACAGAACGCGCTACCGAGATTACTGAGCACAGCGCTGTCAGAGGCATACTTCTAGGTGGGTGACATCATCCATAAAGGAATAGCTGACAATAGCCAAGGTATGTGTTGCGAAGCATCTAAAAGCATGACCATCTGCAGAGGCAGCTGGAAACACACACACACACACACACCGGGAAGGGCCGGGAGTTGAACCTACGCCTACCTACATGAACACACTACAGCATGATGCATTTACAGAACGCTCTACAGAGATTACTGAGCACAGTGCTGTCAGAGGCATACTTCTAGGCGGGTGACATCATCCGTAAAGGAATAGCTGACAATAGCCAAGGTATGTGTTGCGAAGCGTCTAAAAGCATGACCATCTGCAGAGGCAGCTGGAAACACACACACACACACACACGGGGAAGGGCCGGGAGTTGAACCTACGCCTACCTACATGAACACACTACAGCATGATGCATTTACAGAATGCGCTACCGAGATTACTGAGCACAGCGCTGTCAGAGGCATACTTCTAGGTGGGTGACATCATCCGTAAAGGAATAGCTGACAATAGCCAAGGTATGTGTTGCAAAGCATCTAAAAGCATGACCATCTGCAGAGGCAGCTGGAAACACACACACACACACACACACACACCGGGAAGGACCGGGAGTTGAACCTACGCCTACCTACATGAACACACTACAGCATGATGCATTTACAGAACGCTACCGAGATTACTGAGCACAGTGCTGTCAGAGGCATACTTCTAGGCGGGTGACATCATCCGTAAAGGAATAGCTGACAATAGCCAAGGTATGTGTTGCGAAGCGTCTAAAAGCATGACCATCTGCAGAGGCAGCTGGAAACACACACACACACACACACACACACACACACGGGGAAGGGCCGGGAGTTGAACCTATGCCTACCTACATGAACACACTACAGCATGATGCATTTACAGAATGCGCTACCGAGATTACTGAGCACAGTGCTGTCAGGAGGCATACCCCTAGGTGGGTGATATCATCTGCAGAGGCAAGGCAGCCGATAGGGAATGAAGACAGAGTGCGCAGTCACACAGCATGTTACCATCCCAAGGTGGGCATACAGTAACACGGTAGTGCTGCACTCGGGAATACCAACTAACTACGGAGCACAACATCACGACATGGATACGGGATGCACCACAGACAGTATACCCTATGAGAGGGCAACCGGCGTGCATGATGTAGGCAGCCATTGTGGCATATCAACCACATATGACTCACCTGGATGGCCACCATGGCTATGCAGGATGTCATTGGCCATGGCTACACGCCTAGTAGCAGACATCGGTGCCGACTGTACTGTGTACCCCCGAATGGCGTACTGGGCATGCCCTCACACCTAGCGGTCACGAAGGGGAAACATACATGCACACGGGGTATCATCACAGACGGGCGCGGTGTGCACTGTACTGTGTGTCCATCTACACAGCTGCTTACTGGGCATGCTCACACACTTAGAATCTGCAGAGTGCAGACATGCATACACATGGGGTGGAATCATGGAAGGGCAGAGTGTGGACCGTCGTGTGTGTCCACCTACACAACAGCAACCTGGGCATGCTCACACACGTGGCGGTTGCAAAGGGGAAACATACATGCACACGGGGTATCTTCACAGACGGGCGCTGTGTGCACTGTACTGTGTGTCCATCTACACAGCTGCTTACTGGGCATGCTCACACACTTAGAATCTGCAGAGTGCAGACATGCATACACATGGGGTGGAATCATGGAAGGGCAGAGTGTGGACCGTCATGTGTGTCCACCTACACAACAGCAACATGGGCATGCTCACACATGTGGCGGTTGCAAAGGGGAAACATACATGCACACGGGGTATCTTCACAGACGGGCGTGGTGTGCACTGTACTGTGTGTCCATCTACACAGCTGCTTACTGGGCATGCTCACACACTTAGAATCTGCAGAGTGCAGACATGCATACACATGGGGTGGAATCATGGAAGGGCAGAGTGTGGACCGTCGTGTGTCCACCTACACAACAGCAACCCAGGCATGCTCACACACTTAGTATGTGCTACGCGCCGTCCGGCATGCAGACGGAGTGTACACACCGCAAGTCATGGCCAGGTAAACCCGTACACACGCACAGGGTGGACACACATGCAGTTACACGTACACACACAGATGACATCACAGGAGTCACGGGTGCAGGCTGAACATGTACACACTGCAGTGAACACTGTAGCTGCCATGCCAGCACCATGTCATCGGTGCAGCAGTATGCCTCACGGTCCAGCAACAGCATGTGACATATGTCCACAGGTCTATATGGCGGTACGCCATCATGCAGAGTACACATGTACTATCAATGATCCCACAGGTGTGATGTAGTCCGCCCATATCGGTATACATGGACAGGCGTGCTCCACACATACCATGGGCCTGACACAGATATGACACATGACTGCAGCTGTACCACAGTGAAACAAAGTCCGGATATGTCATATATGTGATTGTCTGGCTGTGTGCATGGACTGCACACAGGACACATATGAAGCCTGTGATGTACCACATGCATAACACTGGCGTCGCTGTAATACACACATGAATGAAAGGTGGACACATGTCTGTGGTATGCTCCCCCTACAGGGTGTAGCGGTGTTGACTGGGACACATACCCTTGTACAGTTTGCCTGTGACAGCTGTGATACCATACCACAGTCCATGTTCCATGTATGTCGACACACATGTCACAACGTAGCAATGCATACACACATGGCAACAGGGGATACATGTGACACGTGTACTGTGCATGGTGCAGCCATGCATGAGCAGTGTCCGATGTCCATAACACAGTTGCAACCCCCTACCACATGCATACCCATCATGGGGGCTGTCATATGGTGGCATAGTAACAGCACGCATGGCGGTATGTGTGTACATCATGTGTTTAAACACCTGTCCACATGCATGTGTGCAGGTGGTGGTCACAGGTGTGTCACACACCATCCTACCCTGCCATGTGCATACAGTCTGCTATGTCGCCGTTACATGACAGTGCTGCCATAATGCATACCCATCGGTCAGGTGTCATCGACCATATGTCACATGGCCACTGTAACCCTACCACCTCCCAAGTGCATATATCGGCACAGCTGCTGGATACAGTGTTGGTACGCATGATGCACTACATACCGCTGCACGCCTGCACATATCCCATATAGCGGGTGTGGCATTCCCAGCACCGACATGTGTGCAGGAATGTGTGCCCATGTATGCCACAGATCGGGGGGACTATGTGCCACGTGCCACACATCACTGTACACCATGGTAGAGATCTGTACATACCTCAGTGTGGGGTGCATGGATGTGGATGGTGCAGTACATGCAACACGTTGTCCCTCCGTGTAGACATGTGTGGTCACCACCATGTCAGTGTGTCAACATGTGTGTATGTCTGCTGCCTGTTGTGAGGGTGTATGCAGATATAGTGTTGTGAATGGACACTAACCACACAGGGTGACCATCCCGTACTGGTGCTGCATTGTATGACCCTGTCAATGCCATAGTTGTGAGCCATACTGGCCACCTGTGCAAGTCCGCCCCCTGTGACATGGCATGTGGGTGCATTGTATTGTGAGGGTGCTGACCACACAGGCAGGTGTCCCCATCTGCACACAATGGGGTGTGCGCCATAGTGGTGTACACCCCGCGATTGCGGACATATTCCTGTACCGGTACAGCGTCCTACTGCTGCACAGCGTGCACCACAGCTGACAGGTGACACCTGCGGTCAGTCGCCAGCATGCTGTGTACGACACCTGCAGAATGTCACCATACCTGTACTGTGTCATGCCATGTATGTGATGTCTCTGTCCACCGTAGCCTGTGGCACCGACCACAGGCATCAGGTGCAGTATATGTGTGGACATGTGTGTCATGTACCGTGTAAACAACGTTACACTACATCTGGCTCCGTGCTCCACAGGTTTACACGTAGAACTTCTCTACTTGCAATCTAAACTGTCTGTTCTCTATCACAAAAGCTCAGCACCTGCTCCCACAGTATTCCTACATAGGTAAAGTACATGTATACTAGACGGAGTACTACACTAGCCTAGAATCCCCTTGAGTACCCACTTCCCTATAGGTCCCTTCTGACCCAGTTACACAGCAAACGCATTCACGTTCTCTGGCATGTCGAAGGGTCAATTGATAGCGACCTCTCCTGTTCAGATGGTGAATCTGGGCATCCTGAGGCAATGTTACAGGTGCCTCATGGACACGGACAAGCCGCACCTCCCCCACTAAACATAATACATGTGAGAGATGCAACTATATAGCCAGACAGGAGGCTGAGCTCTCTCAAACCACGACCGGCAAGACCAAATGGGAGGGGAAGGACACCACGCACACCACAAACCCAGTGTCACATGGAACTATCACAAATGCTAAACAAACACATGAACACACAAAGACATACTCGGAGGCACTGTTAAAACATGTAACGAACCTAACGAGGCCTCCGAAGCAGACACCCAAGCAACTGCCTCCACAAGACATAGGACATGCAACACATAGTTCTCAATGTCAGTGTGCTAAACAGTCACAGCCCTTAAGGCCACACACAATGCCAGACACACTTGTAATAGGTGACGCCATAGTCAGACACACCGACGTCCCACCCACCTGACTGAACAAGGGAATGATCACAGTAGGCTGCCTGTCGGGTGCTGGAATCCGCCACATAACACACGCACTCAGGTCACTCCGCAGCATGTACAAGTATGACGCGGTCATTGTCCATGCTGGTGTCAACGACCGGAGACATACCACCCTGGGATACATGAAAGGAGACATAGAGGGGCTCTCAGATTGTGTAGCCCAGGCCAGCATGACCCTGACCCTGAGCAGTATCCCACCCTCATCAAGAATGATGCCACAATACTAGGTCCGACTGATCACCCTTGATAATTGGCCTGATTACCGGTGTCAGTCTGAGGGGATCCAATGTCCTCTTGCCTGGGATGACATGCTTGACACGCCACGCTCCTTCGCAAGGGATGGCTTGCACCTGTCGCCCCTGGTCTTCAAGAGTTTGGCAAAGGCTCCTGCCACCCCCACAGTGCCCACTGCAGGCAAGGCTGAAATGATAAACCTACCGCCCTAGACTACAAACCTGGAAAAAACTAAGGGTAATACTGCTCAGTGCCAGTAGTCTATGCCCAAGCTGCATGCCCTCAAAAGCCCTCCTCAGTATGGAGGACATCGATGTCAGTGCTGTGACTGAAACCTGGTTCAGGGCTCCTGAGAGCACCCCAGCACTATCAGGTCATACCTCATATCACGCGTTCAGGACCCTAACCCGGACCGAACCACAGAAGGAGGGGGAGTCTCCATTTCCATGAAGGATACCCACACCTCCAGGTTGGCAGAAATGCACGTAGCAGCGGGGACCATCCAGGTGCAATTAACCATGGGTAGGACTGCCCTACAGTTTGTTGCATGCTACAGACCACCCTCCCAAACCCAGGATACCCGCACAGCCTTCCTGAAGACACTGGGGAGTATGAATGCTCTCACAACACCATCATATTGGGTGACATCAACCACCCATACATAGACCGGGAACATTACCCAGGACACAACACCCTACACCAAAGGTTCCAGGTGTTCATACACCCGAATGCTGTGGAACAACTATGCACCATACCCACAAGGGGAGGAACTATACTAGTCCTGATCATCACGCATGGGGATGACATGCTCCACACAGGATGTACATCCCTCAATGGTGAGGTCAGACCATATAGTGATCTCACTGGAGATCCGCATCCCGCCCCCAACACCGGCAAGGGAGACCACAGTGAAGACCTCTCCACAGTAAACCCCACACGTCATATAACTGGTGTGGTACCCTACAAGGCCTCCATGCCAGTGGTAAACACAGGCCACGCTGCTGAAACCCTTACAAATGCCTTCTACGAGCATCCCAGGAATGTCTGGATCAAGCAATCCCTAATAACATCAGGACCTTGTCCACCAAAGGCAGGCACATGGTCTGGTGGACCCCAGCCATAAACAAACCGTACAACAAGAGGTGAAAGCTACTACATGACAGAGCAATATCACTACCAGGGAAGGCATCACTGATTAATACTGGCGGTAACATACGATCACTCATACAATCATCCAAGGCCGCCTGTGGGACAGGACTTGCAAAGGACACATAAGACAACCATAAGGCCTTCCTTAGCTATGGTAGGAACATGGGTGGAAGCTCACAGTTATGCTCGGAATTAGTCCAGAATGGTACAATGATCACTGAACCCACAGACATTGCCAAGAAACTGGCAGACAGGTTCTGTGCATACATCTACCCTCCCCCCCCAAGAGGGGAGGTATCTATCCCACCAGAGTCTAGCCTCCCAAACATCTCGAATGGCCAGGTGAGAGCTGCTATCTGTAAAGCAGAGAACACAGCATCAATGGGACCAGACGGTGTCCCCGGCTGTGTGCTACACAACCTCAATGAGGGCCTCAACCCGCACATAAGGCTGCTGTTTAATCTTAGCCTTACTACAGGCTACGTACCCGATGGATGGCATATGGCAACTGTGGTCCCACTCCACCAAGGCGGTGCTCCTACGGACTCTGGACATCACTGCCCTATAAGCTTGGCGAGCCTTGTCTGCAAAGCTATGGAGGGACCATAATGGAGCCCATAAATGAAGACATTGGGGAACGACAAATACTGGAACATACCCACATCGGCTTAGTCAAGGGCAGATCCTGCCTCCTGAACCTGGTCGACCTGTTTGGAAGAGTCACTAAGGCCATTGATGAGGGTACGTCGGTTCACACAGACAACCGTGACCTGGCGACAGCGTTGAACCAAACTCCACACGGGCATCATAGAAAGGCTCACCAGCATAGATGTAGAGCCATATGTCACACGATGGGTTGCCAACCGGATGAAGGTCAGAACCCACAGGGTTAGTGTTCCTGGTGCCATGTCAGACTCCAAGCCGGTCCCGGGTGGTGGCCCACAGGGCTCAGTCCTGGGCCCCCTCCTGTTCGGCATTCAACTTTCCGATGTGCATGCAAACATAGGGGGATTGTGGCAGACAAGGTATGCAGATGACTGCAAACCGGCCACCATAATCAACACCCCATCAGACACAGACATCCACCTGAGGTCTCATAGAAATGGATAACTGGTGCCAGAGCCATGGCCTGAAGCTACATGCCAGGGAAGGTATAGACCTACCCTTTGGGAAAGACAAGTTAACCCCGAATTACCACATAGGTGGTAATCCATTAAACACGGTAGACGTGATCAGGGACCTGGGGACCCAACTTGTCGGTAACCTCTCTTGACACTCACATTGCCAATGTGGTTGGGAAGACATTCCACAGTGCCCACCTGGTCATGAAGGGATTCACATCCAGATCAGGGGAGGTCATTGTACCCCTGTACTCTTCACGCATCAGACCAATGATTGGGTACAACGCCCCATTCGGAATGTACCTAACCCGACACCTGCAGCAGTCGGAAGGACCCCAAACGTTCCCCAACACAGGGATAAAGGTGCTGAAACATATGTCACACGCTGCCCGACTGAGGGAACTCCGGCTCTATACCTTCTCATACCGTCTGCTCCGAGGTGATCTGTGCCTGACATACACGGCCATGTCCAACCTGGGTTTCATGGACATGCTCCACCTCCTAGGATCCAAACAACCACGGGCACGAGAGCAACAGACACAAACCTCAACACGGATATAAATAGGATGTGCTGGAGGGACAGGTTCATCGCCCAGAGACTCCCTACACCATGGAACAGATTCCCAGCCCTTGTGAAGCAGAGCCCCTCACTGACTCTGTCCAAGAGTAATCCTGACGTGTGGATGGGAGATCGTAGGTATGCCCCAGGAATCATCTCTGTGTCACTGCTGGACAGAGGGACAGCAGACCAATGGATATAGTATCCTCATCCTAAGGGGTGGTGAAAGCCACACACACTCTGGCTAGGCTTACACATGCCATAGGGCACATAGCCTAGTATGTACCTATGCACCTATGTACCTATGTAGGTGTCCAGGCAGGTTGCGGGTACATGTGGTATGCTGATATTGCCAGATGTGCCTGTGGGTAACCCACAGCTACATGTGGGGGACTGATAACAGTGCTCCCAGTAGGCACATGCGAGTACACCATATGAGGCATACAGGTTAACAGAACCAACATGGTGCTACACATGTAACCGTCACACATACCGTGTACACAGCTCAATGCATGCTGCACCTGCACTACATGGTATGTCTGCTGCATGATGACAGTACACAACCCACGTCACATACGCACCTGTCACTTGTCATACACAACCACTGCAACATACACATCACACGCTATGCGTACACAGGTATCACATACACCTCTCACTATCTTGTCCACCCTGTGCATCAGAATATATTTGCATAACCGTGCACCGATGGTGTGGATGACAGTGATGCAGCAGAGGCTTCATCATATGCACAGGGTGATATGTGTGCCAGGGGCATAGGCTGTACCAATGGATGACATCATGTGTGTGTGTAAGGGCCGGTGCATTTACTGGGCATGACTGTGCAGAATGCATGTGGATGTGGTGGAGCCCTACAGTTGTGTCTGCCGTGTGTGGGTATGTGTGTACACAGTTCAGCCATATGTGATGCCTACACGGGATATACTTGGCAGCCCCAGACTGTACAGTGCAGGTTGTATGGCTCACTGTGTCCGTCTGCGGCCACGTGACCCGTGCCTGCCTGGGGTCGCACGGGCACTACCGGGTGGAGGTATGGAGTGGCCACTCTCCGATGACACATGTCCGCTGGAACCGTGTCCACGCTGGGACCAGCCAGGGCCACGTCCACGTGGCCTGCTGTGTCCTGGTGTGGTCGGTGTAGCACCAGCTGCACTGCTGCTGCTACCGGCACTGTGTGAGTGGGCATGAGAGGTGGCACGCACACGTCGACCTACACTAGGTGGTGTTGCTGGCCTATGGCCACGTGTCCTACGCCTCACCCCTACCAGGTGTTCCAGCACAGACAGCTCAGCCTTGCGGATTGACATGCCTCGGTCGAGGATTCCAACCATCTCACCTAATCGCCTATCCAGTACATTAGCAATCTGCTGTTGAGCATTCGCCAATGACTGGATGTTCTCATTTAGGGAATGGATTGCGGCCCTCTGCAGCCTCTGCCCTTCTTGGTTCTGCCATTCAGCACGTGCCTGTGCCGCCATTACAGTCTGGAACATGCGTCTGGTGATACCAGCTGCTGCACCCTGTACAGCAGGTGCATGTCTGCCAGAGGTCCTCCTACGAGCAGCACCAGCCACATGCCTGTGTGGCACATCACCAGTCATTACACTGGCAACATGGTGTGTACGCGCACCTTCTGTAGCCACCACACATTCCTGCTCAATGCCAACAGACGCTGACTGTCCTTCCTCTATGGGCAACGGTGATGTGGTATGTGTCGGCATCAGAACCGTGTAGGGGGACATAGGTGGGATGGTAACCAATGGCACAGCTTCTGCCCCTGACAACCCTGCCTGTACCTCATGCATATGGTCATCACTGCTAGTATCTGTGGGGACACTAGCATCAGATGGACCGCAGGAGGGGAATGCACCTACACCACCTGTGAATACAAAGACATACTGTAAGATACATTACACACACGCAGACACACACGCAGACACACACACACACACACACACACACACACACACACACACACACACACACAGACACACACACACACACACACACACACACACACACACACACACACACACACACGCACACACACACACACATGCAGACACACACACACGCAGACACATCATGCATGTGATATTGCAGATGGCATGCAGCATTCCCACACCACAGCTCAGAGAATGCAGGCCAGACATTAATAGTGGTAGTATGCATACTGCCCTGGGGTGCACACTACATCAAGCAGGTGTCATTTCAGTAGGCATGCAGTACACACATTCATGGTAGTTTGCATGCATCACCGTGATACACCGTGTGGCCACAGGCAGGTTAACAGTACACATGGCTGGCGTCACTTTGACATGTACTCCGCCGACATGTGCGATAACATGTGGACATGTGACAATGGTGTCCCACCACATGCACCGCATCATACTGGGCGTCACAGTGCAGTGTTATGTGTACAGGCTACAGATAGAATGCATGTGTAACAAAGATGTCTGTGCAGGTGTGGTTGGTGTGAGCTGTACATAGCTATACAGTGGGGAGTACAGGCACTGTGCCACTGCATGGCAGCAGGACACAGGTATGTTTCTGTGCGATGCATAACATGGACGCATTGCATTGCCATGTCTGCAACACAGTCATGCTGTTCCACAGCACATATATGGTAGACATTGGTGGCACCTCCGGTGGCTGCAGACAGGCATTCCGGTTGTCTGGTGTACCACATCAAATGTACAGGTGGTCCACTACAGCTATGATTGCACTATGTGTGGACAATGTGCAACGGTGTCTATCCACTCCAGACATACTGTGTGGCAACATGCCTGTGGCTAACACCCATGGCCATGTTTGACTGGGTCATGGACAATTGTGTGTGATGGGCATCGTGTACCCATCCCTGTGGTGGCCCATGTGACATACACCCATACAAGTCGGAGGTGTCACAATCCAGAGGGCTATGCAGACAACAGTGTGGATGTTTGCTATGTCGGGTGTAGGTCCTGTCATGGTGTGACAATATTGCAGACAGAACACCACGGGCGTGGGACATGTCGTGTGCCGTGTCACAAAGTGTGCACACAATGCAGGGGCATATGTCACATTGGTAACACCTGTGTGCTGGCCAGATCACAGCTCACTATGTGGTACTGTGTGTGTACCACAAATGGTGTTCCAATGCATACTACATATGCATCCATTGTAGAACACCTCCACCATTGTATGCATAGCTGACTGCACATATCACACTGACAGGTACTGTGGTTTCATGCCGGTGTATACTAACGGTTGTATCTACTGTACATGGGTGGCGTGTGTGTCTGGTGGTGCAACCTGTATACCGTGACTGGAGCAGAACCCAGGTGTGCATGTTATACCTGGCCACATGGCGAATATCTATACACTGTAACATGCCTGTTACTAACAACAGTCTCACCTGCGATGGACCCATGGCTGTGCGACATGCCAGAGGTACCTGTATAGGGGCGACACAACAGTATAAACATTATCCATGACTGTAGCCACAGTAAGCACTGTGCATGTCACATCATGTACCTGTGTGATAGCATGTGGTATGCACACGTCTGCAAACACAACGTAGCATACTGTAGTATGCGGCTTGTGTGCCCATATACCTGGCATGTGTTGGTACATTACGTGGTGTACTGTGACACCCACACCTACGGCAGATATCATACACATATGCAAGACTGACTTACCAGGCAGCTCCAGGCTCGTTGGTTGGGAGACACCCACCTCCACGATGGCAGCTAGTGTTTCTGCATGATGTTCCCTGGGTGTCCCCAGACTGGCCAGGAGCTCCTCCGTGTGTGAGTGGGGGCTGGGTTGGTGGCCCACCACCTGTTCCACCTTGTTCTCTGGCGATTGCGGCGGCACGCTGTTTCGCGTGCCGTATTAGGTCCGTGCAGTGTCGGCGTATCTGCTGGTAGGTGCGGTTGTTGCCACCCACGTTGTTCACCCTCCTGCGCATATCCTGCCACAGGTCATCCCGCTGCTGCGCTTGCTGTGGAACATGGCTGAATAGCAGGTCATAGTTGTCATGGAGCAACGGTATGATTATGTCATCCTCCTGGCGGCTGAAGGCTGGCAGCCATGAACGTGGCATTATCTGTAAGACATAATGATGGTGACAGGTCACATTTACACTGATGTACTGGCATACCGCTGGACATACATTGCTATGACATGTACGACAT
This sequence comes from Protopterus annectens, assembly GCF_019279795.1. Taxonomy (NCBI): domain Eukaryota; kingdom Metazoa; phylum Chordata; order Ceratodontiformes; family Protopteridae; genus Protopterus; species Protopterus annectens. The sequence goes on from NC_056735.1 coordinate 202,603,757, forward strand.
CTGCACAGTAATCTCTGCGATGCATCATGGCACTGACACAGCTGACGTGTTGCTGTCACACCGTTAGGCAGCGGGTATCATATCATATCTGTGTGTCAACTCATCACACTGTACACACACCATGTTGATGGTAACCTGCTGTGGACATGTGTACCTGCCTGCACCTGTGTTCATACCAGTTGGCACATGTCCCGATGTGCACACAGTTCTACTGTTCACCTGGATGCTGTGTATATGTTGCTAGGCATCACAGACGCAGCCATTATGGACATCAGCAGTGGCACTGCACGCATACACATAGACACCTGTACATGCATGTGTTGTGCCATGTACATCTACACAGCACTGTACAGGTGTTGGACAACCTGCCACGGCTCGCCTGTATTGCACATGTGATACACATGGGACATTGTGTAATCATATGACATTAGCAGGGATGGTCATACATAGCATGTGCGCGCGCACGTTGTACACGCCAACACACAGCACCTGTGACACCACAAGGTGCATCAGTGCCACATTACTGCTCTGGACAGTTGATAGTGCAAGTGCCATTTGGCCATCGCACCATGTATGACTGTGATGGCACATGCAGCCTTGCTGGACAGGGCTGCATGGTATGGCAGGGTATGTCACATACATGGCACAGGGATGTGTCCCACCTGGGGGATACTGGTATTGGGAGGGTGGCTGTCCATTCCATATGTCATTGCTATGTGTATATGGACATTACGCATGTCTATCATCATGGTGTGGACAATGGCCTTCTGCAAGGTAGGCAGCATGCTGCTTGGTGGGGGTGTGTATGGTGCATGCTGGTATCGCACATCCATGCATACACATTACCCTGACAGGTGCTATGTGCTGTGATATTGTTCAACACAGTGCTGTATGTGCCCGCACAATGATATCCCGTGCACATGGATGGTACCCTGGCCTGACATGGGTACCACATATGTCTACATCCAGTGCCTGCTGCCACCGCCATGTCGGTGGGTGCACCACACAGCACCATCCCTCCCACAGGGACCGTGGTGTTGGGCACAGCATAGGTATCCATTTATGGGGACAGGGATGTTCACATAGCGGGGGCACTGATGGTATCATCCATCGGACCATACACATATGACGCACACCTCACACACCCAGCCCATTCAGTATGTTGTTCGCAACACTGACACAGCTATACTGCTAGGCCAGGGACATTCCCAGCCATACATACACAGATGCATGAACATCTGTCTGTGGCATGGGCTACAATGACGGTGGGGTTCAACACATACCGTGTTTGACTGTGGCTGGCGCAGATGTTCTGTGCATGTGTCTACACGGTAATCCTGTTCTACTGTAGCCAGCGGTGATGTGCTGTGCACATGTCAATGCTGCACATTGTGTTGGTGTCTGTCTGTCAACAGGCCAGTGGTGGAACACGCAAGGGTATTAGTGATCGAATATGCATGCCACCCTGTACAGCTGTACTGCTAACATCTCAGGTGCTAATGTGTCATGGACATGCACGCCTTACCCGGACAGGTGGTAGTGGGTTGCCACCCGTACCCATCACCTCTTGTGGGTTGCTATTATCCAACACCCTATTTGTATTGTATGTTCAGGCTATGCACCTGTGTGGGACATGTGGGCATGCAATGCACTACTGCGTACCTTTGCACCCATTGCACAACATGTCACACAGGTACACTGGCAGCCATACACTTCACAGCTTGATGACGGTACAACAGGTGTTGTACACACGTAACACATATCCTGTGGGACATGGTCGTATGTACAGGCATGTCCGACAGTCACGTACCACTGCTACCCCTATATGATGGATATGCAGTACATGTGGCGGTACAGCAACTGTCACATGTACTCGTGCAATGCCCCCCTACCAACATGGAGTGGTACTGCCTGTGGGGGATGTGCGTCTGCATCCATGCTGTGCCCATAGCTGACAGTTGTACATTGATACGTGCAACATACCTCATTTGGTGTTCTCACGGGTGCATGTTCAACATGGCTCCACATTGTTTGTGTCTGTCACACAGTCATTGTTGTACATGGTTTACATGCCAGCCATGGCTTACTATATGTGATTCCATGTACTTCATTGGGATACCATCATTATACATTAGAACGGCGTATTCCAGCCATCACATAGCCTTCCTAGATGACACTGTTAGCCAGCCAGTAGTAGGTGTTCCGCCATCTGCACATTAGTCACACAGTACGAGGGCGGCTGATACCCATTCTGGGGACAGGGTGCTGACAGCTGTGGATGGGTGTGATGCTGTCGACAACCATAACTGCACCTGATGGTCACATCTGGATGGGTAACATTCACAACACACACCTACCTTCACGTAGTAACACATCATCTACAACAATGGACATTCCTGCCAGAACAATGTGTGCAGTATGTCTGTATGACCACTGTAGGCACCACTGGTGGCCCCCAGCATGGCAGCCAACAGCACCAGTGTATATCCCGCGGAACCATGGGTTACACCATTCACAACACACCTGTCTCGGATGACCCTGTTGTGGATCACAGTGCAGTTCCACACATCATGTTACACTAGGCATCATGCACTGATATGTTGCGGATGTGTGAACAGCTGTGCAACTCAACATATGCACACATGACACATCACCTGGTACAATATATCTCTCATACAACTTGTTATTGTGACTGCCCTGTGATGGCATTACACAGGCTACGTGTACTGGGACATGTGATGGCTCACCGGTGTCATCCCCTCTGGGTGTGTGTCTAGCCAAGTGTACAGTAGGCAGTGGTCTGAACACAGGGACACTGTACATTGACCTACTGTGTCACTGCAACTGTTGCCTATGCTCATACTGTAATTATACAGGCATGTGGTATCTGACCGCTATGACAGTCCTGGTCGACCACACTGCTGTGGCACACATGACCTGCAGCCATCTGCCTGGGGTGTGGAGCACACATGTACATCTTCACATGCTATACTGCCTCTGTGGCGGTGTCACATAACTGTCTCCGGCAGGGCTGTAACAGGCAGGCACGGCATGGGGTCATGTGGGACAATGCTTGCATCTTCCACTGTGCTGCACACAAGCAAGGCACACACACTATTGCACCACTCACATTTATCTGCAGTGACTGGGACCTGCCTCCATGCTCTGCTCAGCACGCCTGCAAGTACGGATTGTACACGGATCGCACCTCCCAGGCACATACCTGGACTGCAACACCCACAGGTGAGGGGATCCCACATCACACAGTGTTTTGCACACATCCTGGATAGTTGCCGAACACAATGCATCATAGGTGCTCAATGTGCAGATACCCGTGTTTGTGACCGCTAGACACATTGTAACACGCAACAGAGTTGACATTGTACACCGCAGGTTACATGCTGTCTGTGTTGTTATACTGTACATTGGGCCTCAGACAGCTGATACTGCCATGTGCTGACAGCAACCCACACTTCCCTAGAATAGACACCCATGTACCTACACATGCTTGAGGCGTGCACTCCACCCAGCTGGCTGACACATTACACAACACATACCATACCTACACTACCCTCAGCATGCACAATACCTCCATGTGTCTGGTGTGTTGCACCTGGGGTTATCCCCCCTTTGGTGGATGAACACATATGCTTCACGGCCCTGCTAGCCACACCCTGGAAACACACCCATCGCAGCATACACGGAACATGTGTACTACAGCCAGTACTACTGACGTCTGCTGACAGCAGTTGTTAATGGCATGACACCCGGCAGATGGACAGTGTACATACATATGCTGACACATACCACAGTGCGCTTCCGTAGCATGTACACGATGGTAGGGACCATGCTATTCCACACAGAGACATGGCGGTACTGACCTTTTCACAGACGCCACGGTGGTGGTCATGTTCCATGCACATCTGATGTACGAGCACATGTGCAGGCTGTTGCACGGTGGTGTATATTCACATGTGTGGGGTGCATCACTTGTCAGCCATGGTGGGTCCTCGAGGTCCATCACATGCTCCAAGGCTAGCTACCTAAACATGACTGCCGCACATTGCAGTGTGGGGCCTCAGGCAGTGTGGTGGTATGTCTGTGTTGTTTGGCTACATCCACATTCAATGTCACATACAATAGTCACCCAGGCATTGCAGACCGAGATAATGTTGGCAACGTGCCAGGCGATGGTGTACTTACCAACAATACACACTCTCACTCACTACAGGGTTGCAATCCATACATGGACATCGTAGTGTCCCTGTGGACACATACATGGTACTGACATGCACACGTTATGTCCTGGGACACTGGCCCGATGTCACCTTCCGATGTCCCTAGCTGTTATGTCCCACCAACCTGTTTGGTATGTGTCTCTGCACCAGCCCACTATATTCACTGCTAGCCTGTTGTCGGACATTGTGTACCTTGACCGCTGCACAGCCACATCTCTCGCACTACCCATGGGTGGCACTGCATTGCACGTGTGGGACTGCAGTCATACACCCATGACTGGACCGTTCTGAATGGCACTGGGGCACATCCTCACGAACATGCTTCACGCACACATTGATGGCCTCCATGCCTTTCCTGGCACCCTTGTTGGGCTTGTGTGTGCCACAGCACGCCACATACACATGCTGGCCACCTGTCGTACCATTGCATGGGCGGTTGGGGTGGTACAGAGGCCAACACATCAGACGTTGTCCTCACATTGCCCTTCAGCACCATTCCACGTTCTGGTATTGGCAACGTACACATCCACCTGCACATCATACCCTGTGTCTCAGGATGTTAGGCTATATGACTCATGGACAGGACACACAGTGGTGCAAGCATATCATAGTACCTACTACATGTCAGGTACATATGGCATTACACAGTCCTCAGTCATGGGGCCCCTCATGTTCACTATTTGCTTACATACACAACATGCTGTCACAGAGTACTGTCCATGCCTAGATATCCCACACCTACATACCTGGCACCATTATTGCTCCACCAGCTCATACCGATACTGACCATACGGGTGTCAGTGTGGCGGATACATCATGTGGGTGTCATGGCATCAGGATGCATGACACATGGTGCATGCACATCACCTTTGCATAGCAACATTCACCCACTGACTATCACATGGATACTGGCCCCGTACATACATATCACATTGTGCATGGTTGCTGTACACACATATGCCCCACACGGTCCTGTGGTTACCCTATTCCACTGTGGCATGGATACACTTCTGCAGGGCCACACCTATCTGTACTGTGTGTGATGCTGGTACATAGGTAGCCATTGTACCTGTGGCATACACACATCTACACACGGTCAAGGGTACAATACCACATTTATGGTGTACCTTCCACAATGGCTACAACTTTACATGGCACAGCATTGTCATGCCACGATGTGTACCAGGCTCGGACGGTTTACATATGCGGCTGACAGATGGAAAACACATCTGTACACATCTGCATACCACATACGCAGGGGTGTCTTCTGCTCTGACACGGACCATGTCCTCCGCATTACTGATGCATATACTCCTCATACATGACAATTGCGGTGGGCAGTGTGAACGGACTGCTCATGGATATGTGCACACATGCCACACTGCATGGGCTGGGCTTCTGTGTTACTTCCGCAGACACAACACACACCATGCTGTGGAACATAGGTCCTGTGCACATCCCACAGGGACACACAGTGGCACTGTTCATGTGATACCTCCCTTGCTGTTTGAGTGACACATAGTCATGGTACCACCACAGCAGTGGTACTGTGTAGACATGCAGTTGACACCTGCCTCTGCTGTTCACAGGACACTACCATGGGGAGGTGACACTACTGTGTACACTGCACATGTGTTTACACATGGACCTGCCAGACTTCATTGTTGCCCACGGTGCACCTGCTACAGATCCTTTGGGCATGGTTACTTGGTGTACCTTCCATTTCGGATGGCTATGATGCTACTACTCTGTCCCATACCTACAGGCCATATGTATCCTGTTATTGTACATACCAATAGGCAATACCTCCGTTATGCATGATATGCCTGTGATACTGTGTATAATGTCTGTCATATCCACCCTGACAGCTTTACATTACACATAGTTGACATAGTATCCCCTACTGCAAGGCATACATGCACATCGGCCGCACATTACGTATGACATTGACGGTATATGCCCATACACATGTGTGCTGTGACAGTATACATACATGTCCTATCCCCTGCTATGGCACTTCCTTGTTGGACATCCACTGCCAGCATCGGCGTGTGGTCTGGCATTGTTCTCTCTAATGCCCCCCTGTGGCAGCCCTTGTGGTGTCTCGGCTGTGTACATGATGTCCCACTGCTGTGCACACGGTGTCCACAGTCGTTGGTATGCTCAGCAGGATAGCACTACATAACCACCTTTCACCACTCTCTGCATTATGGACAAGTGTCATTACTTACAAACACCATTCCCATACAGTACAGCTTCATACACATCATGCGTTACACACCCGTACATATCGTGTGTTCTACATACCTTGTCGGTGTTTCGTTCCGTTGTTCCATGTATCGGTTTTCCTTTTTATTTCTCGTTGTACACTGCTGGTTCGGTATGAGCATACGGTTTGAATATCCTGGGAGTCATCCTTATATCCGTCGATACCTGCAACATGTGGGTTCATCCCACCAATTGCTGTTCCTCAGTGAGTAATTGTGTGCATATCACCTGTGCATCTACTCCATTCGGACATTACGCGTCGTAACTGGGGTATGGTTGGATTCCTCACCTGGGCGTTGGCTATTTGCCCTACCTTCGTGGAGATGGTCTGTATTGTGTTATGTTATGTGTAACTGCAGCCGCTATGTGTGGCGACAGGTACATTTCGCAGTGGTGTTAGCCATGGATTGTGTGTGTTGGGTATAGTATTTGGTTCGACATGTGGGTGTCCCTGTCCTGATGACGTCTGTTGATGACGTTTTGCATTCAGATGTGTAACATGGCTGTTGTATTCCTTTAAACAACGCATGCAATTATGCATCCGCCTTTGATTGTGTTTCCCACGCGAGATGTTGCGGTTATGCAGATGTCATTGACTGCCTGTATGTTTGTGCAGCTATTATGGTTTGTATCCCATTAATATGTACGATGGGGGATATCGGAGGTTGTAGGTGATGAATACGGGTTGTGGGCCTTGCATCTCTACATACACTGTATGGTTGTCTATGTGCTCCATCCCTGCCTGGAGAGTTGACAGTTATTTGTCTGTTGGTATGGGAGTGTAGGTTGTGTTGTTGTCATGTGGTGTTGGTATCGCCTGCATGTGTGCTTCATGTATGTATTCCTCCGTCACATCTGTGGTATATCAGCGGTTGTTTGTACGTGATGACTATCCCTTGTCATTCTGTCCCAGATATTTACAGTCATTGTGGTCCTGTTCTTGGGATGGCCTGTTTGCCAGTGGTTGCCACCTATTCAGGTGGGGATTGCTTGTTTGACACTTGTAGAACACACAGCGGTGTTTACGGGCCGATACATGGCCACGGTCAGTACTGGGGTAGCACATACGTATTTCCGCGGTACATACCTATTGCTGTGTGACTTTGCCGATGTATCGTTTTGCAATTAGCATATCGTTGTCATACATACGGGCATGAGTAGTACATACGTCCTTTCCATTTCCTGTGGGGTATATTCCTGTGCTACAATCTGGGACATTGTCACTTTGTATCATTCTACGTCGCCACACGCCTAGCCAGGGTGGGGCTCTCACTACTACTTTGGGATTACTGGTGTACATATGCCTGTGGCTAGTGTACCGTATGCCTACACATATTATTCCACTCTGCCTCTAACATGGCACCAACACACATATATTACGGAGACACACACATTACACTTGCACAGCAACACACACGGCACCCTCACTGCACACATACACATACTATGGCACTCATGGGGACAGTTGCACACAGTACCTGCGTGGGCCGCGACACCGGCGGTGGTGTCTACCTCCCCCCTCATATCATCATACTATTACCCGCGCATGCACTGTTACAGTACTGTGGTCTGGCGATCATTCCGACTCGCGGTTATGCATTTCGGTATGTTGCCCGTTCCATGGTTGGCGGTATCCTCTTCTGTTAAACCTCCCGGATGCTCAGGTTGTCGTTTCACTATGTATACTATGTACAGATATCGCGTGTTACATCTCAGTCACCTTACATCCCTCTGATTCCCTGTCTTAACTGTAGTACTTATATGTATATGTGTACATATATTTCTATATATGTAATTATATCTATCTACATATATGTATATGCACATATATATATGTTTATATGTATACACCTTGCGGCAAACGTGGCAGCATACAGCAACGCCGTCTGCTGTAGGACCCGCGTACTGTTCAGGTGTTGGTGTTCCATGCTCCACTGGCTGTAGGGTGTACAGTGTTTGGGGGCTGGCTATGTTGGAGTCACACATGGGGCCACCCATACGGTACACTTTATGGGTGGTCATGTTTGTGTGCCGTCCATTTCACTGTGTGTGCAGGTAGGGAGGTGTCAGTCCATGGGGCCTACACTGTCAGAGTATGTGCTATACGTTCCCTCTTTGCCAGGGCATAGGCATATTGGGTACGCCTCCGTCTGCCTACTGGGGCTGGCACAGTGTGTTCATGGTCCTGAATCCTCTGTGCCTGGACTGGCCTTGGCAGTTGTGGTGGGCTTAGTGGCCCTTCACCATTATGTCCCTGCAGCAGCTGCTTCCGCAGGATCATATTATGTAGCATGGCACATACTATGAATATGTGGGCACATGTGCCTGGAGAGTACTGCAGGGCTCCACCAGATGTATCCAAGCACCGGAACCGTGATTTCAGCATCCCAAACACACGCTCTATGATTATTCTGGTTTGTGCGTGTGCCTCATTATGGCGTTCTTGCATGTGTGTGTGTGCATTTCTGATGGGAGTCATCATCCATGGCTCCAGTGCATAGCCAGCATCCTCCACAAGGTGGCCTTGTGGGATGTCCCCCCTGGCGAATACCTGGTACAGCTGTGAGGCATGCCAGATATGGGAGTCGTGGTAGCTTCCAGGGCTGCCAGCACACACATCCATGATAATGCCCTGCGCATTGCACATGACCTGGCAATTGATGGAGGGGAATCCCTTGCGGTTTATGTAGCGTCTACCCTGCTCCCCAGGTGGTGACTTGATTTGTATGTGCATACAGTCTATACCTCCGGGTATTGTGCCACACGATGGAAGTGGTGCATATTGCTAGCCAACTCCTCCTGAGATCTGGGGAAGTATATATGCTCATTGGCATGTGGTAACATGGCATCCAGAAACTGGTGTAGTACCCTGGATGCTGATGCCTGTGAGATGCCCATTATATCCCCAGTTGGCCTTTGAAAGGTACCTGTGGCCAGTATTCGCAAGCTTACACATACCTTTGTGTCCACTGGGATGGGCTCCCCTCTGTTGTTTCTTGTTCTCAGGCGTGGCCAGCACAGCTCCACTATTTGCTGTAACGTGTCCCTATCCACCCTGTAATGCTCTACTATCTCCAGGTCTTGTAGCCCCTGGTAGGTTACCCTTGGTCTGAACACTCTCCTTCTCCTCTGAGGCCTATGGTAGTTGTTGGCACCCTCCTCCACAACACTGTCTGTCTCTAACACATGCTGATGGATCACAGCCACGGCAGCACCCAACATGTACATTTTAAAAGTTCCCCGTGTGTTTACACCTATGGTGTGGCGTTTGGGAATACACGGCTGTGTGTTGTGTGCATTCACACTTTATACTATTGTGCTGTACACCCGTTGATGTCATAGGGTGTGTCTGTACGGCCGTATCTGGGGATTATCTTCCGTGTTTTACCGTTGGCACTGCAACGCTGTTGCCTTTGGTGTTGCATTACTCTTGCCTGCAATGGATTACCTTTCGACCTTCCCTTACTATTTCTGCATGTTGCATCTACTATTTCCTGGCATGCATCCTGCTGAGCCCTGTCATGTGTGGTTGCTGGGACATGGCATATCGTGCGTTTTGTGTGCCGCCGCCATTGTGCTGCCTGTCTGCTTGGCTCTGCTGTGTCAGGTCTTCACTCTTTGCAATCTGCTACCTCCCCTACTTTCTTTGCATTCATATGCCTCCCCTATCCCGTTTTGCAGGTTTCTGCATGCAGAGTTGTCAGCTGCCGATTGGCCTTCGTGGGTTGATTAGTGTTGATTGCTCATTATTACTCCAATTACACTTCTTCCGCATTTCCTCATATTCTCAACATCACCTTCCTGTTTCCAATGTTATTTGCGGGCGTCACATGACTGGGTTAAGGAACATAGTCATCCTCGTGCACATGCACCTCTGCGCGCATTGTGTGCTCTCAGCTCAACTATTTCCCCACGCCGGTCCTGCAGCTGTGATGTGCAATGTACAGCCCAGGTTTGCTGAGCTCCAATGTGCTTCCTCCTACAGTGGCACACCCCTCTGCAGGTGACATGTATTCCCTCTGAGCCACTCCTCGGTGTATTACCGCTGCGCTGTTTGGTACAGCCTTACGCCGGTGGGGGTTTTGCGATTCAGTATTATCTGCCTCATTTGCATGGCATTGACTACTAATTCATAGTTACCACGCCGAACACTGCCGCGAGTCCTTGGCAACCCTTGCACCATGGTTGTGGCTTTCCATGCATACCATGGTGTATTATGGCTGTGAAGCTGATGTGTATTACGCTGCTGTTTTATAACATTGTCATATTATTTCATTGTTTTGCACCTTCCGCAAACATGTCCTGGAGTTCTGCTGTGAGTTTCTGTGGACATACCATTTATGTTATTATTTACATGTTGTGCATGTTTTCTTTTGACATTCTCTGTGTATTTCGCCATTGGCATATGGTAACAGTGTGATACCTGAGGCTGACAGCCTTCCGTTACTCCTATGTTATGTTTGGGAAAATGTAAACCGTTTTTTTTTTTGGTTGACATTGCCGTGGCCTTATGCTACGCCTGCGCCACTTCGTGGATCGCTATATGCCTTCATTTGCATGGTGCAACACCGCACATGGGGTGTTTAGCATACATACGTCGGGGGCGGCGCAGATCCGGCGCACGCCGGTAGTGCACGTGGAATTGGATCGTACCTGAATCACTCGGTGCCCATATTTGGCGTTGTAACGCCTACACTATGCGTGCGCCTGGCGCAAGGTTCATGAATCCCAGGGATTATGTCTTACCATAATGTAACATCTGTATTGTTGATCCTCGTTCAGTCATTACGTATGGGTATCAGTTCCGACCTTGGAACCGAGCCGACCGTCTTCCAAGCTTGCTACAAACTCTCGAGCTAAACTCTTACCCAGAATTCCCCTCTCCCTGTTACCTCAGATTGAGTTTGCAAGTCAAAAGAAGGTAGAAGCTACCTCTGGTCAAATGACCTAAAAGAACCGGATGGTGAGATCCACTAGAAGCCACAGAAGGGGGAAGGAGGGAGGGTCTTAATGAATGAATGAGGATCAACAATACAGATGGAATGTTATGGTAAGACATAACTTTTTTATCTGATATTGTTAATCCTCGTTCATTCCTTACGTATGGGACAGAGTCCCCAGCTACCTCTATTCCTGGAAGGCTCTCATGGAAGGACATTCCTGAGCACCATAGAACCAAAAGATGTTCTTCCCCTGAAGGCCAAATCCAATTTGTAATGATTGATGAAGGTATGAGGTGTAGCCCAAGTTGCAGCTGCACAGATGTCATGCAAAGAAGCTCTGGCATGGAAGGTAGCAGAAGTTGTCACCGACATTGTCGAATGAGCCTTTATGGTAGTAGGTAATGGAATATTATGTTGTGTATAAATGAAGGTCACAAGGTCTTTCAACCATCTAGCCAATGTGACCTTAGTAACAGCACATGCTAATCTAGGTCCATAATAGGCCAAAAATAACTGGTCTGATTTACAAGAGGCCTTAGTCCTGTTCAAGTAGAAGCGAATTTGCCTGTGAATATCTAGGGTATGTAGGCAATCCTCTCCTTTGTTTGAATGATTGGGGAAGAAAACTGACAATTCAATGGTTTGATTAATGGACATTTCAGAGATCACTTTTGGCAGAAATGAAGGATTAGTTCTCAAAGACACTATATCTTTATGAAAAATCAAGTATGGACTCTTGATGCATAAGGCTTGAAGCTCTGAGATATGTCTGGTAGAAGTAATGGTGACCAAAAACAAGGTTTTCCATGACAAATATTTGAGGTCGCAAGAAGAAGCTGGTTCAAAAGGTGGCATTGTCAGAGCTTGTAGAGCTAGACAGGTCCCATGGCTGAATAAGTTCTCTAAAAGGAGGCTTCAGATGATTCACACATTTTATGAAAGTCTTGCATAATTTCTGTAACATAAGAGAGGAGTCTTGGACACCCTCATGGAAATTAGATATTGCAGTCAAATGAACTCTAATGGTAGAGGCTGATAGACCCAATTGAAATAGATCGGCCAGATACTCTAGTATTATCGACACTGGTGCTGAGAATGGATCTACTTGTTTTTCTTTCAGCCAACAGGTAAATCTTTTCCACTTGCTTAGATAAGTAATTCTAGTGCAAGACTTATGAGATGCAATAAGAATGTCCTGTACTGGTAAATAAAGATCATTCTGCCTGGCAATCAAAGGAATTGGAGGAGCCAAGCTGTGAGCTTCAGTCTGTCCAAGTTGGGATGAATCAGGTTTTGTGGATGTGAGATCAATCCCGGGGTTGGATGGAGAATCCATGGTTGATCTAGCAGGTGAGGCCAAAGGAAGGGGAACCGAATCTGACAAGGCCAATATGGTCCTATGAGGATCACCTTGCTCTTCAACCGACGGGCTTTTTTCAGAAACTGGGGAATGAGGGAGAAAGGTGGGAATGCATATAGAAGACCCAAAGGCCAATCGTGGACTTCAGCATCCCTGGGTGACTGTCCCAGAGGGGGGATCAAGGCAAAGTAGTTGCTGCATTTGTAGTTGATTGGGGCTGCAAAGAGGTCGCAGCAAGGATGGCCCCAGTGGTGGAAGATCTCTGCCGCTATCAAGGGATTCAGAGACCACTCGTGAGGTTGTAGAATGCACCTGCTGAGTCTGTCTGCTATCACGTTGGAACTCCCGGGAATGTGCGTTACTAGAAGAAAACGGTTGGTAGCCATCGCCCATTGCCATATCCTCATGGCCTCTCGACTAAGGGGGTATGATTTGGTTCCACCCTGTTTGTTGATGTAGCAGACCACCACCATGTTGTCTGATTGTATCGCAATCATCCCAGATGGCAGCAGGGGATGGAATGCTTGCAATGTCATTAGCACCACCCTCAGCTCTAGAACATTTATATGCAGATGGGCCTCCAATTCAGACCAAGTGCCTTGGACTGTTGACCCCTGACATAGCCTCCCCAACCCATCAGGGAGGCATCCATGGTCACTGTAGCCTTGGGCTGCTGGGGGTAGAAGGGGCGGGACCATTGTGATGGGTTGTGGGTCATCCACCAATTTAAATCCTGTTTGCACCTCTAAGTTTCTCGAATCTTGGCTGAAAGAGAATATTGGAAAGCATACCATTGGGTGAGCAGTAGCCATTGTAGAAGCCTCATGTGAAACCTGGCCAGGGGGACAATGGTGATGGTGGCTGCCATGGAACCCAACAACTGTAGGACAGAGTGAGCTGTGGATTTCTCTCTTGAATGGATTGGGATCAGTTGTTGCTTTATCCTTAGAATTCTGTGCTCTGGAATGGATACTGTGCAATTCTTTTTATCCAAGATGACCCCTATGAATTCTGTGGACTGAGATGGGGTGAGATTGGATTTTTACCAGTTTATGGTTATGCCTAGCCTTTATGCAGTGAGGAGAGAGTATGCCAAGGCTTCTTCCAATAGATGTCTGGTGGGGGTGGAGATGAGCCAGTCGTCTAGGTATGGAAACACCTGGAATCCTTGTAGTCGCAAGTGAGCTGTGATGACTGCCATGCACTTTGTGAACACTCTGGGGGCTGTAGAGAGTCTGAAGGGCAGTACTCTGAACTGGTAGTGACTGGCTCCCACATGGAAGTGCAGAAATCTTCTTGATGGCCTGTCCACTTTTATGTGGTAGTACGCATCTTGAAGATCTATCAAGCACATCCAATTGTCTTTTTCCAAAAGTGGGAGGATAGACTGTATTGTGACCATCCAGAATTTTTGTACTCTTATAAACTTGTTCGATACACTGAGATCCAAAATTCATCTCCAGTCCCCGGTTTTCTTTGGCACCAGTAGTCTTGAGTAGAATCTGGAACCTATCTGGTCTGGAGGGACTATTTGGATGACTCTTTTTCTTAGCAGCTTTGCTATCTCTAGTGCTGCTTCTTCCCTTTGACTGAGTGGAACATCGGGTAGGTTTTTTGAAGGGACAGGACAAAGACTGAAGGGGATATGATGACCTCTGGTTATAATCCTTTGTACCCAAGAATCGGTGGTGATGGTTATCCAGGCAGAAGGGTACAAGGAGAAATGACCTCCGACCACCTCCACAGGAAAGGAGTTGGGCCGCTCTTCAGGAGTGCTGGTAGGATTGACCAGGAAAAGAGTCCCTGGAACCCTGGTTATGTGAACCCCCTCTGCCCCAAAAGGGGTGTCTTCCCCATGAGTTTCCCACTCTGCCTCTAGGGGAGAACTCGGCCTGTGTATCACAGAAAGGACCCTGAGACTTATTGAACCATATCTTCCCACTCTTTTGGTTTTGGGAGAAAGCACATTGAGGGCAAGAATAACGGACACCTACAGCAGAAAGGGTCTTACCATCCTGTTCACATCTGGCCAGTGTGCTTTTAGCTTTGGGTCCAAACAACAAAGAGGCTTCAATGGGAGCATTAAGCAAGGAAGCCTTAAAGGTTCCGTGAAATTGCACAAGCGCATCCAGGCTTGTTGTCTCAAGACCACAGCTGATCCCACCGCTCTAGCTGCTCCTTCTGATGCATGAGATATCAGTCGCATGGAGGAGTTAGATATTGACTCAATGGTGGCCAGCTGAGAGGCCACTTTGTCATGGACCTCATCAGACACGGCACCAGCCAAGGTTTCAGAGAGCTTAGACATTAAATCCGTTTGAAGCCTGGTAAAATGGGCCATATAATTCAAGGACCTGATAGTAAAGGTCGCTGATGCAAAGGTGCACTTTCCTATCCTGTCCAGGGCCCTGGACTCTTTGTTGGGTGGATGGACAGTCTGGCTTTCTTCTTCCGCCAGATCATTTTTGGTTGTGGCTGTCACCACCAGAGCATCCACAGGAAGACCTTTGGACCAATGGGGATCCATAGCAGGAGGGGACAAAATCTTATCTGGCCTCCAGGGAATAGCTTTCATGGTGTCAGGAGCCTTCCACGCATGCTGCACAATGAGCCGGACCAGTTCATCGGCAGGTGGAGTAACCCAGGAGGTAGGGGGCTGGGCGCAAAAAGTCTGCAGGAACACAGACTCCTCAGAGGTCGGATTAGAGGGCGGCCAGTCACCTCTCTGTTTAAGGATTTTGAGAATATCACCAAAGGATACCTCAGAGGGTGACCGAGGGGATCCTCCCCCACCATCAAAGTCTGTGTCTTCAGTGAGAGACTCCTCAGTGGAGTCCATGTGCTTCCTCTTGCACAAACATTTCCAGTGAACTTCCTCAGAGGGGGAAGCTAGGGAAGAAAACGGAAAGGGGGTTTCCTGTGGGAATATGTCCTGAGGCCCTTGCACCCGGTGTCCCCTAGGTGCGAACTGTGAACATAGCAGTCCAGAGGAGAGCAAGGAGATAGACAGCACAGTATCGCCAGCAGATGCCAGAGTCTTCTCCATCAGTTGGAAGGCTGGTCCACCTGAAGAGGGGTGAGTGTCCAGGACAGGGGTGAATCCTCTCCTAAGTTGCTTAGCCTGCCAACCCGGAGTCTCCGGATGGCTGTGAAACATCAAATTATGCATGTCACAGCTATCATCCTGTGTCATAGCAAAACTCTTCTGCCACGAAGGCAACTGCGGTTCCTTAGTGAGGTCCATAAAGGGAACGGTAGAGGGGGATGACTGTGCTATATCAAGGGGCTTCAAACTCAATGAAAGAAGAGAATAAGAAGGGGTCTTTGGCGATGGGTGATCACCTCCCAAGGAAAGATAGATCCTGGGGGGGGCAGGATACCTCTGGCCAGAAGCACTTGATCCTCAAGACACAGCACATCATGTTCAGAAAGGCTTCTAGTGGACCTCATGGACACAGCTGAGGGAGAAACAGGTCTGTCCACAAAAGAGACAAGCTCGGTGCCCACCTCACTAGTCCACACTGAGAACAACGGTGCCAAGAGAGACTGGACTACGGGTGTCTGCACCGAGGAAACCATTGGTGCCAAGGTCAGAGTCTATACGGACAAAAAGATGTCTGCCAAAGTGGTTGCTGGTACCAAAGCTGGAATTGACAAAACTGCTGTCTATAACTGAGGCGTCGGTTCTGGGTAAGATGTCGGAGCCAATGTGGTTAAGGTCTGCACCGACTGAACAATTGGTGCCGAACTAGTAGTAGTAGTCTGAACAGAGGAGCCCCTCAGTACCGATACAGTAAAGGCTACAGTAGACGGAGCCAAAATCACTGATGGCGCCGAAGGCCTTGGTGCTGAAGGTCTAGGCACTGAAAGTGCTGGGGCCAACAGAGTGAGCTTCAAAGCAGAAATCTTAGCCTTCGTAGGTCTTGGTTGGCAGGAGTCCCCAACCGGGGACGAAGGCAGAGACTTAGCCTTTGTATGATCATCCGATTTTTTCTTATGGGCTCTAGGAGGGGTTGAAACCTCCAACCCAGAAATAGCCTCTGAATAGGGAGATTTAAGAAGTCCCTTCAGTAACAATTCATTTTTCCTCTCATTCAAAGTTCTGTTGGAAAAGGTCTTACAAATACCACAGGGCGGGTCAACAGATAAGTGAAACACACCCAAGCAATAGACACATAGAGAGCGTGCATCTGATGTAGGTAGTGTGTGTCCACAATCTGAACACCTTTTAAATCCTGGACTACCTTTCTTATCTGCCATGATAGAAAAGGAGAAAGAAGAAAGGGTACCAGTAATGGTACGAAAGAATACCCAAAGGTAATGAAGAAAGGAAGGGTTTACCAATGATAGTGAGGGAGAAAATACCTCACAGTAAAATGTACAGAGTAAAGAGAAGGAAACTCAAGGAAATATAGTCGCTAAATGCGATAAGATAAGAAACAACAAATTAGAAACTTTTCTGACAGAAAAAGTTACATTAGACTAGTCTGACAACAAATATCTATACTTAGCTCAAGAGAAGTAGCTTGACACGACTGAATGGCGATGCGGCAAATGAAATCTGGGGTAACAGGGAGAGGGGAATTCTGGGTAATAGTTTAGCTCGAGAGTTTGTAGCTGACGTGAGCTTGGAAGATGGCCGGCTCGGTTCTGAGGTCGGAACCGATACCCATACATAAGAAATGAACGAGGATTAAGAATATCAGATTTGAAGGTTACTAATAGTCTAATTAAGTAGTTGTATCTGTATATAAGTGAGTTAGCTCATTGTGTTTTTATGGTCTGATGAGGTTGTGTATGAAAGTGCTTACCTTTGGCTTTGAATAAATCATTTTACCTTGCTGGTTAGGTGGTCATATTTTTTCATCTTGGATTATATTCATCTTTTGGGGAATTTTGGCTTCTCTTGGTGCTGCATATACTTTTTATTTTTTCAAGTTAGCACAGGTAAGGCTTCAGTTTACAATATGTCTCAAGAGTACAGGACTTTCCTAAATCATTGAAACTCAAAGTACATGACATTTGCTCAGGTTTTTCTGATGACAAAAAAATGAGTGCAAAACAATCAGCCTTAGTGTAAATGCTAATAAAACAAGGATGTCACCATACATGGATATCTGAATGTAAATATGATTTTTAAACTTTAAAGTAAAAGATTGTTATATATTCTCTAGGGCTAGACAACTCACTTGACTGGCCAAACAGATATTCCCAGAAATTCATAAAGCTTGCACCTGGTGCAGGCATAGCATCAGCATTCTTACACCAAATACGGCCGCCGAGCGATCCACATACAAGCTGCTCCCACGTGCACTACCTGCATACGCTACACCCGCACAACTCCCTGGCCCTGTATGCTAATTACCCCATGTGCAGCAGTGTAGTATGCAAATGAAGGTATGTAGTGATCCAGGAAGTGGTGCAGGCATAGTGTAAGCATGCAGAAATGTAAACCGTAGAAAATGGTTTACATTTTTGCAAACATAAAATTGGAGCCATGAAAGCCAACCAAACACATGTATTATATTGTTAATATATGCCAATGGGTAACCAATGGGTAAATATATAGCCATTGACATAAAAAAATGTACAAAATATAAAATTAACATTTAATATATATATATATATAGTCGCAATATCGTGACCTGGAAGCGCAGGGCAGCGGTGCGCAAAGGGGATCGCAAAGAAAATATAAAATATAGAATAAAACTGCAATTTAACACATATCACAATTTCCCCATAATAGTCAATGGCAGGCATGCTACACCATACTATGGCGCAAGGGTTGCTACGGGGCTGTGACAGTGTTCTGCGCGGTAGCTAGGAATTAGTAGGCAATGCCATGCAAATGAGAGAAGTAATAGTGAATCACAGATTCCCGGCTGGTGTAAGGATGCACCTCACAGCGTAGCATTATAACACCGAAGTGTGCCCTTGAGATAAAGATAACATAAAGAAAGGGGTGTGTCGCCATTGCTCTAAGCACATTGGAGCATTGCTAAACCGGTTTGCCACTAGCTTGGCAAAGCTGCAGGATAGGGGTGTGTTACACTGGCCATAGCTATGCTTAACTGAGAGTACACAAGGTAATCTGGTATGCATGCGAACGGAGATGAAAACGTGCATAAATCCGGTAAATAGGATTGCACGGAGCACACTGCAGCTGAAACAGGAAGGATGTAGGAAAGAAATAAGGAAATGCTGCAGCAGTGAAATGGGAGTACAAATGACTAATTAACACCTAGGAGCCTACAGTGGGCCATTGACAATGGCTAACAAGGCTGCAAGCAGCTACCTGCAGAACAGGAAATGGGAGGGGCTGTGCTGCAAAGAAAACAGTAAAGTGTCAAAGCAGAACAAAGCGGATTTGCAGTATATCAGCTACAAGACACATTTTGCCATGACTGGGTGGGGAAAGTACAAAACAAGAAAGACGGCAGGTGGGTGCATGCCTGATAATGAGAGGGGATCCAGGTTTAAAAGTGAATTAAAGAGCAACAGATTAATCAAGGCAGGCAGGCATAGCTCCACAGTAAAGGCCCCACACTTGCAGTCCTCATTACAAAACCCATAATTAAGACACTCTGCAGCTGGAATAGCTCATACACACCCACTAACATCAGCAGCATCCATAGCACAATAGTATAAAGTGTGAAAGCACCTCACACACATTTGTGTATTCCCATACACTCTGCACCAGTGGTGTATACAGACCGGGAACTATTAGTATGTACATGTTAGGGGCTGCCATAGCTTTATTCCACCAGCATGTGTTGGAGACTGAAGGTGGTGTGGAAGATGATGTACACGACCACCTCAGGCACCAGAGGAGGAGGAGAGTGTTCCAACCCAGGGTAACCTACCAGGGGCTACATGATCTGGAGATAGTAGAGCATTACAGGGTGGACAGGGACATCCTACAGCAACCACTGGAGCTGTGCCAGCCACACCTCAGAGCCAGAGCAAACAGAGGAGAAGCCATCCCATTGGATACAAAGGTATGTGTAAGCCTGAGAATACTAGCTACAGGCACCTTTCAAAGACCAACTGGGTATATCATGAGGATCTCACAGGCATCAGCATCCAAGGTACTACACCATTTCCTGGATGCCATGTTACCACATGCCAATGAGCACATATACTTCTCCCGAATGCAGGAGGAGTTGGCCAGCAATATACATCTCTTCCACTGTGTGGCAGAATACCCAGAGGTACTGGGTGCAATAGACTGCTGGCACATACACATCAAGTCACCACCCGGTGAGAAGGGTAGGCGCTACATAAACCACAAGGGATTCCTCTCCATCAACTGCCAGGTCATGTGCAATGCCCAGGGCATTATCATGGATGTGTGTGCTGGCAGCCCTGGAAGCTATCATGACTCCCACATCTGGCATGCTTCACAGCTGTATCACTTATTTGCTATGGGAACATCCCAAATGGCCACCTGGTAGGGGATGCTGGCTATGCACTGTAACCGTGGATGATGACTCCCATCAGAAATGAACACACACCCATGCAGGAATGCCATAATGAGGCAGATGCACAAATCAGAAACATCATAGAGCGTGTGTCTGGGATGCTGAAATAATGGTTGCATTGCTTGGACATATCTGGTGGAGCCTTGCAGTACTCTCCAGGCATGTGTGCCCACATCTTCATAGTATGTGCCATGCTACACAATATGGTCCTGCGGAAAAAGCTGCATCAGAGACAGAATGGTGAAGGCCCTCACAGCCCACCACCATTGCCAAGGGCCCCACAGGCACAGAGGTACTCAGACTATGAACACCCTGAGCCAGTCCCAGTAGGCAGATGGAAGTGTGCCCAGTATGCCCATGCCTTGGCAAAGAGGGAATGTATAGCACACACACTGACAGTGTAGGCACCTAGGGACTGACACCTTTTTCCACCTGCACACACAGTAAAAATGGATGGCACACACACAAGACTACCTGTAAATTGTCATGCATTAGCAGTCTACTGTGTGCATCCAACATAGGCAGCCCTCAACTATTGCACACACAACTGCCATTGGCACAAGGTAAGTCAACACCAGAACAGTAAATTACGCTATCGGCATGTGCTGATACTGTATGTATAGATTCATAGGTAGGTACTTGGCCAACTGCCAGAGGCCATTCATAAGCCCAGCCAAAATGTGTCAGCTTTTGCCACCCCATTGATTCATTAACTGTCCCTCTGTGGAGCAGAGCCAATGGCAGGATCCTGGAGTGCATCTACTGTTCCCCATCCACTCTTCAAGGTTTCTCTTGCAGAGTGTTTGTGAAGGGCTCTGTATAATGTAGTTAGAGATATTGTTCCAAAGTATGGGGAGTGTCTAGTACAGGAATCTGTCCCTCCAGCATCTTCCAGTTATTGTTGTGGCAAGGTTCAGCTCACTACAGTGTGTGGCTCACTGTGACATGGATTCCCGTAGGTGGAGCATATCTATCAAGCCTGAGTTTGACATGGCTGTGTTGGCCAGCAGAGATCATCTCTACGTAAATGAGATTCCACTGGGTAAAGCAGGAGTTTATTCAGTCTGGCTGCATAGGCCATATGTTGGAGGCCAGTATTCCCCATGGCGAGGTACATTCGTGGACCTCCCAGCTGTTGGAAGTGTCTTCAGAGGTACATCCCAAATGGGTTATTATACCCTATGATGGGACTGATGAGTGATGAGTAAAGGGGCACTATAACACTAGTATGTCTAGATGGGAACCCTTTAGTAATCAGATGGCCTACATAGAAGGATATCCTAACTAATGTGGAGATATGATTGTCAAAGGGGAGATCACTATCTACCTTAGTCCCCAGATACCCCATTACCTCATCTGTATTAAAGTGGCTGCCACTTATGTGTTACTATGTGGGTGCTTAATATTCCACAATGGAATGACCATGCAGTTAGTGGCACTTGGCTGGAGGCCATGATGTTGACACCCTGTGACGGTCTCTGTGAGGCCCCTTGAGGGATGTCTGTGTCAGCTGGACTATCAGTCATGGCTCCCACTTCGCAGTCATTGCCAAACATGGTCTGCCGTAGTCCACCTGTGTTTGCCTGTACCTCTGAGAAGTATATGCCAAGTATATGCCAAAAAGTAGGGTTCCCAGGACTGAGTCCTGTGGGACACCAGTCGTGACTGGTCAAGAGTTGGACCTGGAGACCGCTAGTCGTACCATGTGGGTTCTGTGTGTAAGCCTGTTGGCAACCCAACCTGTGATGTATGGGTGTATGTACAGGCTGGTGTGTTTATCAATAATACCTGAGTGGGGCATGGTGTCAAAAGCCTTGCCGAGGTCCAGGTAGTATGTGTGAACCAGCTTCCCAGTCATCTAATGTCTTGGTGACTGTATGTAAGACATCAAACAGGTTCGGTAGGCATGAACTGCACTCAACCAAGCTGACCTGGGTTGGGTCACGTGTTTGGAGGTTACCAATGTCTTTTTTAATGAATGCCATGAGGATCAATACCATTGCAGACCAGGCTAGTCAGGCTTATGGGGTGGTAGTTACCATGGTCAGTTGTGATTCCACCTTGATGGAGTGGAATGACCATTGCCATGCACCATTGTATGGGCATGCAGCCTGTGGAGAGGCTGAGGTTGGAAAGCTTAATTAGGTGGGGGGGGGCAGGTTGTCGTACAGTTTGCAAGATGCATTCTGGGACATCTGCCTCTATTGATGCTGTGTTCTGCTGTTATAGTGGGCCATTTCCACCTGTGTGTCTCCCATGTGTGGGATACTGTACCTTTCGGGTAGTGTTGTGGGCTCTTTAGGGGGTTAAGTATGCACTGAATGTATCTGCAAGGATGTTGGCGATATCAGTAAGGTCAGCATATTTTGTGCTATATTTCACTGACACAGTGCAAATCTGTGTGTCACCACTTAGATCCTTGACATAGCCAAAGAAGGCTTTGTGGTTACCTTTCGAATCCTTGTGTATTCTCCTGCTGATGTTAACCTTGGATGATGTCATGAGGAACTTACGTATCATACTAATAGTGGTCACAGATGTCTGCCATTCGTGAGATTTGCTGTTTGCCTGGAACACTGTCCTACTTCTATAGTATAACCTGTTTATTGCAGAGGTACACCAGACTGGTGTCCTTGTCTAGGAGGAGTGAGTCTTGGTTTACCAGTAATGGCACAATCCATACATCCATGTAGGTGCTTATAGACTGCATTTGCAAATCTGTCTGTATCTTGAGCAGTGTTTCCCTATAGTATGGGGGCTGTAAAACTCCCCAAGCCTGTCACTAGTAGTGTAAATTTAGCTGTAGGAAAGGTATACACTGTGGTATCTATGGGTGGGGGAGATGCTTGGGTGTGGAAACAGTGAATAGTTCATAGTCAGATCTAACCAGTGACCAGTTAACCTCCACCGTGGTGCACCTGTTGCCCATGTTGGTGATGACCACTTCTAGTATGTTTCCACTCCTCATTAGGGAGGTTACCACCTGATACAGGGCATATGAGGTGAAAAAGTCCAGGAAGCGCTGGGCCTGGAACTGAGTACTGGAGTAAGTTTCCCAGTTAATGGTATGGTAGTTGACATCGACCAATGCCAGGGTGTGCATTAGGACTGTCACGTTCTCCACTGTCTCCAGGTAGGTGGAGTGGTGGTCCTGGGTCATGGAGGGTGATCTGTAGAAGGCCACAGTTTACATTGTATTTGTGGCTGATGTTAGCTACACATGGATGATCTCAGAGGTATCATGCTGTCCCACTAACCTGGAGGTGTAGGTATCCCTGATAAATATGGATACACCCCTTTCATGTCTGTGTCAGTCCATGTTCTGTGGCTGAAATGTGTGGTATGGGTTGTAGTCTGGTAGTGTCAGTGTGCTCTCAGGAGCCTCAAGACAGATCTCAGTTACTGCACAGATGTTGATGTTGTCCATCCTGAGGAATGCTGTTAGTGCATGCATGTTGTGATCACAACCCTTGGGGTCGAGTAGCATAACCCTTATTGATTCTTCTACTGTGCTGTTTATAGAGCTGGTATTCACCTTTGAGACTCTCCTAAATAAGGCACCATGGGGGTGCCAATAGCCTTGTCCAGTATTCCAAAGCCTAAGGCTGACACATAGGCCGGTATGGTATTGTTGCATGCATGTTTCCCATCTGTGCTTGTTTTTCATCTCTCCTGTAGGTTACCTACTGGTAAGCAATAGAAAGCCTTAAACTTATACAAGTCTTCTAGCTTCCAAGATAGGCTTTTGGAGTGACTAAGTATCAGTGTTCTGTATGTTCTTGCTGTACTTAACTGTTTCCTGACTACATTGTGATTTCTCGCTGTATATTGTGATCTGAAAGTCTGTTAATTCACATATTATGGCTATGATGGCCTGCACTTTAGAGGTTCACAGATAGCCTACTACCTATCTGCCAAAGGGCAATTAGAAGCATAGCTACAGTGTGTTGGCTTTCTCCGCACCATTGATGAAGTAACTGAGCCTCTGTCAAGCATGGCCAATGAAGCAATTCCAGGCAGATTTGCTGGAAGCTGTTGAAGACTGGTGTTGTGGAGAGTGATAGGGGCACTTAGTGATCTAAAGAGGGCATGTTAATATGACAATTCAACACCATTCAATTTCCCCAATAGGTCTCACAGCTATCAAACTGGACAGGCTCCCCCGCCCCCTGGCTGTATGGTTCGGGGGCACATGATCCCAGGGGTGTATATTTTGTTACCCATTCACGCAACAAGGTTTCCCTTGAAGTGTGTCAGTGAGGGGATATGCCTAATGTAGTTAGGAATGTAATGTATTGTCTCACAGTACATTTGTTATATGTTGTTATTTCAAGAGTATGTGAAGCTCAGTGAGTTTCGGGGCTCCCTCCCTTTGCTTAGCCTAGCTTACACATAGAAATCATCTAAATAGGAAATAGGCAGAAGCAACATTAATGTCAACAGTGTAATAGTTACAGCATGTGCATAGTATCTGTGCATTTTAGGTCCCAATCCCAATAAAGGCAGGGATGTTTATCATGTTCAAAAGTATACCTTAACCACAGCTTGCATATATAGGCAGTGATTGTCTGTATAATAAACATTCAAAACACCCATATATACCCATGTGTGCTGAGAGTACAGTCAACAGAGAATGTAATGTTATGTAAGCACATAGTGAGATGTTACTTCATTGACATGTATATATCCTGAGTAGTTAGCGGATGTGGCCATGTTTGTGTGCACAGGTTATACTTTACAAAGTTTGTTTAACTGTGTTTAACCACTGCTATAATGTCACACAGATTTTTTTAAAAATGTTTACAACTGCTTAAATGAGCCTTATTCTGGAGTAAAAAACATTTGCAAAGCAACGCAGGTGTTGAACCCTGGACCATGCACACTATAGTCATGGGACTTACCACTAAGCCATCTGAGGTGCATACATGTTTTGTGGTCTTGAGACTACACCTTATACCATATGCATTCCACTGTAATGATCGCAAATGGGACAGTCACTTTGTGTACATATGTACAGTACATTGTAATGTACTGCAGTTTGTGAACCAACACATTCCAGTCTACATATGTATTACTGTTACAAATTAATACAAAAAAAAAAAATATATATATATATATATATATATATGTATGTATATGCATGTCAGTAATGTCTGTATATATATATATATATATATATATATATATATATATATATATATATATATTATACATTTACATCAATAGCCATATATATAAACATCTATGAACACACTTTGTGACACAGAAGCACGCCAAAGGAATTAGAGTGTACACAAAACACATGCAGCTCTGGTATTATAACTATTATATTAACCTAATTCACCATAGAAGGGATGGTTGTTGTGTGTGTGAAGATTGTGGTGGGGGAGGAATGATGGGTATACATGGAGTATGGGGACAATATAAAAATGACACAAAACAAGAACTTTTCTCATTCATAATACACCCTGTCATGTCACATTGCAACACCTAATTTCACAAACATATGAACATTAACATGTATCAGACATATGTACACCAACTGACTGTCACATTTGTTTTCAGTAGTGAGGAATTCCTGCAGTAAAATGTATATTCTAAACACCACAACATTGGTATTTATCTCACATGCCTTAGTGGTAAAGTCAGTGACTGTGGTGTTCATGGTTCCGGGTTCAAGACCTGCAAGGACTTTTAAGTTACTTTGAGGGCCAGAATAAGGACTGTTGGATGCAGGTGGATTAAAGCACTCTTAAGCAGTTGTAAACAGGTTTCCACGGGTTTGCGTGATGGTAAGTGGTGCTGAAACACGGTAAATGGATAAGCCCTTCACAGGCTTAACGTCACACAGACCACAAGCGAACCTGCTTACAACCACTTAAATGTGCATTATTCACACTTTACCTACCAGTGCCTACTCTGAGAGGTAAAATAACAACACCTTCCAGGATTAGAACCCGCAACCATGTATTTCATCCTCAGAGTAACCTAACACTAAGCTACCTGGGATGTGCCTATCCCAACTGTGCAAGCAGACAGGTTAAAACACAAAAGAGAGAAATGTGTTGAAATAGGACAACCCGCCATTTACACAATGAAAGGTGTATGCTCATATATAGCTACATATATATATATATATATATAGAGAGAGAGAGAGAGAGAGAGAGAGATACATAGAGACATGTCAATATATACAGATCTACATATATATGTCGATATATAGATATGTTAAAAACATCTACATATCTATGGAGGTACAGATAAACGTATGCAATAATATATATATATATATATATACATACACACACACATATATTTATATATATATATATATATATATATATATACACACACACACACACACACACACACACACACACACACACATACATGTGTGTAGACAGCATCCGAAGTTTTCATATTTGTGTATAACATGGACCATAGCAATCACACATTCCCTCCCCCCCAAACAATATGAACATAACATATGAAGAGTATATGCCAATACACTATTACAAATATGTTCTATGGACACAGTCACCAACACAACTGCAATGACTGCAAATATCCATGACAGAAATACACAGACAGCTTTCATTTTGCAAAACTTTATTACATTCCGATGTATTGCCAAAAAGATTCAAGGACTAATAGTACCTGCATGCTATACAGGAAGCATTTAACAGTGTCTTAATGAATCAGCCTGCATATACCATATTATTAGTCCACTAAGGGATAGGTGTTCACATAGGGAAAGAACACCCACACACATATAGACATTGTATAAAAGGGGTTCCTACACACGTGCATGTGTTATGTACACCCACCAACATCTACCCCACAACCAAAATAATTACATCAATACATACTGTCATACCATAACCAATTATTGAACTACTGTACAACATCTGCTGAAACCTTAACATACCTGGACACCGACACACTAAAATGGCCCTATGTGAAATAGTTGCTGTTATACAATTGAACAGCTGCTGATGTAACAGGGTTTGTATGAACTAATCCCGTTTCAGAGGGTTGAAAGCTTTGTATACTAGGAAGTGTTACTGAGTACTGATTATCAGCACAGTATGATACACAGTAACACCAGACTAAATATGTCTGGTAAGCACACTGTAAACCCCCCTAACATTATATGCATAGCTATGCAGCCTTGAGCTGGTCAAACAACCTGGCCAGACTGAAACATATGCAGAAATATTAGGTACAGACAAACCCTGCACAAGGAGCAATGTTCAGAAATAGAACAGCAGTACTCACATTTAGACCAAATCCTCTAGGCATTACACACAATATATTACTGTTCTTCTCCATACAGCTGTTGCAATAGATTCCAAACAACACTTCCAGGCTGTCTTCCTCACAAGTAAGACAAAGGGACAATGCCCAAGTGGAGTACTCAGTTATACTCCACTGCTGCCATGGTATTGGCTAAGGCAGTAGCAGCACAGCTGATGTGCATGTAATTAGCTACTTAGGAACACCAAATGGCCATTGGGAAAGCATGTTACTGATCTGTAACTATAAAAGGTTGCCTTGTCACGCATTCAAACCATCTGTATCTACCTGTAGGATAGTACAAAACACTGAAAGATGAACTAATTATACTAGTTAATAACACCTCCAATTACTAAGAAGGTATGTATAACATGTAGTATGTCTGTGTATGTAGTACCTGTTCTGTAAAAATTACAGTGTAATCAGTGCATATAGTGGAAATAGCTATCTTGTAGCGATGTATTGTTGAGCAGTAGTAATGCTTGCAGTATTCTATGTGTGTACTGCTGTAGGTCACAAGGCAAACTCTGCATACACCACAAGGGATGATATGGGCTTGGAACTCACCAATTCACTTACAGCCACTGTCAGTGTCAAGATTGGTCCAACAAGTATGTGCTATAACAGGGGATAGTATATGTTGATATATTGTAACAGTCAACATATGTATGGGTGTATAAGTAAGATGAATATGTCAAAGGTGGGCTTACTGTGCAAATATGGTGTGCATTGTGGGATATTGTGCCAATAACTGTGTAATGTACAGTATTTTAAGCAGATCTGTATTCCATTCTACATAGCAGTTCTGTTATATTATGCAAACAGTATTTATGTCTATTGGTAATTACAATACTCAATAACAGGATACATATCATTTGTATCCATCTGACAGTTTAGCAGCATGATAGTAAAGATAACTGGAAGAGCTAGGCAACTATCCATGCACATAACACATGTAATATCCACCTCTCCAGTATTGTTTGCAAGCAATAACAGCTGTACATGTGTGCATGTTATGCAAATGTGTAGTGACCCTTGTTACAGGGCTGAACCTCTCTAGTATTGTTTACAAGCAATAACAGCTGTGCATGTGTACATGTTATGCAAATGTGTAGTGACCCTTGTTACAGGGCTGGACCTCTCTAGTATCATTTGCAAGCAATAACAGCTGTGCATGTGTACATGTTATGCAAATGTGTAGTGACCCTTGTTACAGGGCTGGACCTCAATACTATCATTTGCAAGCAATAACAGCTGTGCATGTGTACATGTTATGCAAATTTGTAATGACCCTTGTTACAGGGCTGGTCCTCTCTAGTATCGTTTGCAAGCAATAACAGCTGTGCATGTGTAGAAGTTATGCAAATGTGTAGTGACCCTTGTTACAGGGCTAGGCCAAATGGCTATGTGCACACCTACATAGAGTAGATATTGAGAGTAGAGACACACTGTTTGAACTACCAGGTTTGTGTAGCCTAACCTCTCATTGCCAACTAAACAGCCGCTTGCACATACTGCATGTAAGGTAGTGCAGTACTGGTAAGGAAACAGGTTGCATATCATCTTTAACTCCAGTGTAACATCTGCAGTAGGAGTGTAAGATGAAGGAGACTGCTGCCCATGTGTAATAGCCGCTTCATAGGTGATGGCTTACACTATCTAATTATATCCTGATCATGTTGATAGTGGCATCAGAGTCTATTGATACATGACTCTGTTTGGAGAGTGGGTGTCTGTGCCCAACAGAGCTCATGGTCCTGGTGGATATGTGAGTATATACCCAGAGAAGGAAACAGACCTGTAGACACCTGCATCATCTGTAATCAACTAACAGGATGTGATGTGGTCCACCGAGGAGGATTGCTGCTAAAGGTAGCTACAATGTTTCCGTAATAGCAGTGTTGTCATGTCCATAACACAAATATTTACATGTGAGCATCACTGTCTAAAACATCTTCATAAGCAATAAGTAAGTAAACTAAATACAGTACTTGGTACTTGTAGTACTGAATGCTCAAACAGGCATGTCCACTAGTCAGCTACTGGTGTTTACTAATGTCAACTTTGTGTATGTGGCCATCCTGGGGGAATGTAATCTCTATGCCATGTACACTGCCAAACCCACCTAACACCATGCCCAACACAATTTTTGGGATGCAGCTACAGGGGTAAGCTGGAAGGAGCCCAGTCTACAGCCATGACTGGACTGGACAGTCATGAGGTGTAGGTTAACACGTGCATCTCATCATCACAACCAACTCATACCCTTACCAGAACACAGTAAGGACACCCACACACACTACCAGAAATAACACACATTCACAGATGCTTCTAAGTATCTGGCCAAACAAGTGACCTCCCAAGCTGGAAGAGACAGACAATGAAATACACAAACTGTATGACATAGTTTGCATAATTGTGCTACACCTCAGAACATGTGGCTGGAAACATGCCCAACAATACTCATTTGTGAATGCAAACTCTAGCACTATGTTACACACCAACCTATACAAGGGCATACATACTGTCAGCTGCCTGTCTACCATGATTAGCCACATACCCATACACTCAGACAAACTTTTGAAATATACACATGGCTCTGGCATATTCCATGTTGTTGTTCAGGACCTGTGATGCAGTAGCCTGGACTGCATGGAAACACATGTAGAAACTGTCAGGTCTTGTAGCCCATGCAGGTATGTCCCAACGCATGGGTAGCATTCTGCCATTGGCCAGAATTATACTGCAGTACAGGGACAAAAGGAATGCATTCCACAATTGTCTAGTGTAGTGGTGCAAGTCAAAGGGTATCCAGTATCTGTCTGCCTTGGATAACATGGTTGACAGACCATGATGCTTTGCCAGACAGGGCCTGCACCTGTCAACCCTGGGAATCTGGATACTGCCTAGGGCTCATGCTTCCCCAATAGTGCCTTCATCAGGCACAGTTCAAGTGAAGGTTTACTGCTGTTACAGGGACAGCCAAGCAATAAACTGTGGGTCTCGCTACACAATGATACATGTCAGAAACACTATATGGACACACATATGTCAATCCCTAACATGTAGAACATATCTATGCAGTGGCTGAGACATGTTTCAATGCTCCAGACAGCACATCTGCATGACCATGTCATAACACATACCTCACCTCTTGCCCAGTATCCTTTATTGGAACACACGGGCAATAACAGCTAGTTGCACTTGCATAACTTCAGATGCATTATGCTGAGCAACTACCTTTGTGCAAAAGTGGAATTCAAATTGCACCTTGAGACAGATCACCCACCATGCCATGGATTTCCCAACTGTCATAATGTGCTGTAATGGGGAAGATTAGGTGTGAGACAGAAAACCATAATAATGGCTACTCTCAACTATTCCATTATGAACTGGGAAGACTCCTCATGTACCAACACCTGTGCTCAATGCATGTTGGATTCCATCAATCCCAATGACCTGGATCACAGTAGTCACACAAACAGGGCTAACAGTATGCTACACATAGTACGTCTCCAATGCCAATGTTATGTTTCCTAAGAGCAAAACTGGTCAGACCTGCAATGCATCACAGTGGTTACCCATGTGAAACAATTGAAGATTATATGAAACACCTACACTAAACCTTCCAAACCGTCATTGCCAGATATGTGGACAACTGTGAATACAATGGTGTAGGTGTGTTTCACTGTAGGGGTAAGAACTACATATCAGATGGACAATGCATGTGTAAATGCTGAATTCTACACAAATGAACCTTAAGCAGTCACATACATGCAGTGATTGTGCCATTGAAACAGAACCAAGATTCAGCCAAATGCAAACAAGAAGGCAAACTGGTGGTACCGTGCTTTAAACTGTACCACAGAAGGTAGTAACTGTTGCAAGAGTGAACACACATGAGTGTAGGTGATCCATGGTCAGCCTCAGTAAGATGCAGATACACCATATAAAACCACACAAAGCTACTGTGAAACTAATCAGCCACATATTATGAGGCCAAACACAGAGCATTCTATAGCTGTGTCATTAATCGTAATGACAATGACAAGACCTGAAGTGCTGCACAGCACTATGGTATGGGAAGTACTGCACCTACAGAAATAGCACCTGTTCATCCAGATAGAGTGTTGGAGAACCTAAACCCACTCCCACCCCCCCAACAGGTACACTTAGTTATATATCCATGTGCACTACAGGGACCCTGTAATAACAACTATGCAGGTACAAGCTGCACTCGCTAAAGCCATACATACAGCTTTCATGGGACCTGTCAACATCCCAGGGTGTATCTTACACAAATGTATGAACAATCAGCTATCCACATACACATCCTGTTCAATCATAGCTCCATGTCAGGCTGTGCACACATCGAATGGTGCACAGCAACAGTTATCACACCCCACAAAGGGGGAGACACCATTGATAATGGGAAATCATGATCAATGTATTTGATGTACTCAGTACAGATGTAGATGACAGTAGGGTTGATTCACACTGCATATCATGACCTTGCCAGGTCATAGGACACCATCACCCATACTGTATTCCAGCTACAATCAGTAAACTTGGTGTATATTCCTATGTCACAGGAGTGGTTGGCAACTGGACTGCTGGCAGAAGCAACACTACAGAAGGTGTCTAATACATGCACATCAAACCAGTGCCAGCCACAGTAATACAGGGTTCATTCCTGGTACTCCCCCTCTTTGTATCTATACCACACAGACTAACACAGAAGGCATCTGCCTATTGATAATTGCAAATGACTATGAACTAGGAGAAATAGTTGACTCAATGTGTGCTGCATTTAACATACAGAAGGGCCTTTGTGTGTCAGATGTGTGGTGTGTGACATATGGCCACAATCTGACAGCTAAGTATTGCATTGTCATCCCCTATGTTAAAAACCCTGTACCCATGAACTACCACCTAGGCAGCGGTCAACATAATGGCAACTGTGTGTGTATGGGATGCAGCTGGACAGTAGTCTTTCCTTTGATAGTTACTTCACCACACCAGTCGGGAACCCGTATGTGGCACCACTAATCATGACAGGGTGCCATCCAGGAATATAGAGATAATTGCTCAGCCATACTCAACACTCATGTGACCCATAATAGATCACATATTTCCTTTAAGGGTTATTGCCCATGTGTAGATGGCCTACACTGCCCATCTCAGTCCCTAGCTTCACTATGTAGCATGCAGCCTACCCTGAATAAAGCCATGTCCAACCAAGAGGTGTTGGACTTGCTACACTTAACACATCCTGAACCCAAATAAATGCATACTTCATGAACATCCATCTTTCTAGTACAAGGATCACAACATGCCTGACAGATCTCTGTCCCATACACTTAACATACTCTTGCCATACTATGCATCCCTGTCCAGCAAAGCTTTACATCGCCCCTCTCTGTTACATGGTGTGATGACCGCATGCCAAATATATCAGTAACCCTGTGGATCAGTTCTGTGGCACTGCTTGAACTGGCCACTGAAACTTACCTGTCTGTTGCCTACAGCTAGGTAACCTGTCTGCCTAGGCTCATAAATGGCCCAGGGCATATAGCCTACTAGATCACTATGACCATACATGCTATAGTTGATATACAACCCTGCAAATACCATCAGGCTAGTTATTGTCCCGTGTGTTACCCATGTGCAACACGGGCAATACATGGCAGGATGCTACACAGCTGTACAGTGCCATGTAGATGTATATGGCAAAACACATACATGCTTGCAAGTCTGCAGGGTCACAGGTCATGTCCCTAATGGCTATGTATGACTATATATGTGACATATGCACAGCATTAAGGTCGATTGCATTACTATGAACACATCCAGGCATGTGCAGATAGGTAAAGACACCAGTACAGGCAAACAGACATGTCCATGTCAAGACAATATCCACATGGAGTATGAGCAATGTCATCACATGACACACACATATATGGTGATAACATCACATACGTAAGTGTCAAATGTGTGTGACTTAAACATGTCAGTGGTGTTAGTGTCATGTAGATTTGCAAAAATGTATTTGTAATCTTAATAAATGTGATACACATGTATGTTCAGTCTCCATCATTATGTCTTCCAGGTATGCCATGTAGCAGGCTGCCAGTGTACACCCACTTGGAGGATGAGGTCTTCATCCTATACCTCCTCGACAACCATACAACACTCTTCAGCCATGTGCCACAGGATGCACAGCAGTGGGATGCCCTGTGGGAAGAACTTCGCAGGAGGGTAAATGATGTTGGTGATCACAATCACACCTATCAGCAGGTGTGCCAACACTGCACTGACCTCATAAGATGGGTGAAACAGTGTGCTAATGCAATCGCCAGGGAACATGGTGCAACAGGTGGAGGGCCACTCACCCAGCTCCCACTCACACGTACCAAGGAGCTACTGGCCAACCTGGGGACACCTGCAGACCTCCATCTACAAGCTTTAGCTGGTATTGTGGAGGTGGGTGTCTCTCAACCACCGAGCCAGGAGTTGCCTGGTAAGTCAGTACTGCACATATACCACAACTATATTTCACATAGTTACATGTGTTATTGCACAATATGCAATGTAACATCATATGCAATGCATGTATGCACACATGCCACATACTATAGTCTGCTACTCTATGTATGCACAGATGGGCATACTCCATAGTATAATGTATGGTACTGGCTTATGTGCTAACATGGACATTGCACCCTGTAGCTATCACACAGGTGTGGATAATGATCTTACTGCTGTGACACTCCTGTGTAGGTACCTCTGGTGTTTTCCAGCAACAGGAGCCTGTGTCATGTGAGATTGTTATCATTTAACAGACTTGATAATGCACAGATCATATTAATTGCATGCTATCTGCCTTAACACACGTACACATAACGTATGGTGGTCATGTCAATAGACACTGGTCAGACCTGCAATGCATCACAGTGGTTACCCATGTGAAACAATTGAAGACTATATGAAACACCTACACTAAACCTTCCAAACTGCCATTGCCAGATATGTGGACAACTGTGAATACAATGGTCTAGGTGTGTTTCACTGTAGGGGTAAGAACTACATATCAGCATTACACATGTTGGGAATACAAACAGTACTGTACAGAGAGCATATGTGTGCACACACTCTAAATGTGTTGGAGCTGGAGTATGACTGGCCCACAGGATACACCCTTATGGATTATACGCTTGCTATGAATGTCACACAAGGTCATGTGCTATCTGACATGTCTATGACATGTAGTGGGCTGACTGCAATACTGCTCAACTATCCTGCAAAACATGATGTCTCACATCCCATACATACCACCCTTTGTCTGCATATCCCTGTCCTCAGTGGAGCATATGAGATCTATGGGTGTATGTCATGTGGGATAACACTGACATGTGAAATAAGATGGCCATTACAACCATCGGACAGAACATGTGTACACATGGCCATGGAGGATGGCCAGAGACATGAAGCAACACACACAGTAGAAGTGATGTGCATGTTTGTACACCCTGTTGTACATTGGTTCGACACAATACAACTATGGCGTTTGTGTAATGGTGATATTGCTGATGTGAAACACTAAACATCATACAGGCCTATGCACAGCTTGTGTAGGTATAACATGAAACCACCACATAACATGTCTTGAACATCTTGGGTGTGTCACGACATGAAAGCATTCACCTACACAGTATCCAAACACACACTATTGCACAACATACATATACAAACACATCAGGCCACAGATAGAGTACATTCACCTTCCTGGTGTCAGACATCACTGTCATGCCTGCTCCTCATGTGTGTGAGGTACACAGATGGCATGTGGGACACAGAGTACTGCTAGGTTAGCCATGTGTGGGCATAGTTGCCAGGCATCAGTAATATGGTTGCAGATATGCAGGAGTGTCATCCGTATACCTTTCTTTGTCATGTGTCACACATACCACATTAGGGTTTAGTGTGTATACACCTCAGTGACGTGGGTCACATTCCACATTAGATATGTATTGTATGTGAACATAGTCATGGTTATGAACTGTGTCAGAAACTTACACTGTATAGCAATAGTGAAGCCACATGATGCTCTGTAATGGCTATGCACATCAGCTCAATGTGCAGTATGTCACTGCATATTTGTAGGGCGGACAGACAACATTGCGTCAGCTGAATACCCATGTTAGTATAACACATCCCTGCATTGGGACACCATTACTGTACTGTAGAT
This sequence comes from Protopterus annectens, assembly GCF_019279795.1. Taxonomy (NCBI): domain Eukaryota; kingdom Metazoa; phylum Chordata; order Ceratodontiformes; family Protopteridae; genus Protopterus; species Protopterus annectens. Next base: position 202,639,591 of record NC_056735.1, read on the forward strand.
TGGAAAGGACACCATTGTTTTACACATGTATGCATGTCATTCAACACGTCAGTAGAAGACATGTCATGCTACATTTGATTGGCAAGGTCATACGCCACACATCAGGCCAGTGTACTGTAAACCTGTGCTGGTCTGTGGCACCATTGCAAAGTAGGGAAAGCCATGTCAAACATGTGTGTACAGCCACATGCACAATGTCTGTAGACTCAGCTCAGGGGTAGGTGGAATAATGTTGGAGAGACATGCACTGCCTTGGGGGAGATATGCAAGCTAGGGCTTAGACAAACATAGTATTCAGTCGACATACCCTTCTGCTCATGTCCTCACGCATAGGGGTGGTGGCCAACACAAAGCATCAGTGGCAGATGTACAAAGGTTAGCAATGATCTGTTAACATGTGGTGTATGTTGCACATACCATGGCACTGCCATGGTATGTTGCACACACCATGGCAGTTCGGTGTAATGGTGCAAAGTGCATGCATTGTGTTGAAGGTATGGGGCATAGGCTACTAACACAAATGGTGCAATACAGGGATGTATGCTAACCACCACTATAATTGTGTAAGGTGCATGCCATCTGCTATAACACATGCATGCTGTTGTGTGCAACTCAGGGATGTATGATAACTACCACTATAATTGTCTAAGCTGAATGCCATCTGCCATATCACCTGCATGTAGAGGGTGTCTGTGTGTGTCTGTGTGTCTGTGTGTGTCTGTATGTCTGTATGTGTGTGTGTGTGTGTGTGTGTGTGTGTGTGTGTGTGTGTGACTGTGTGTCTATGTGTGTGTGTGTGTGTGTGTGTGTGTGTGTGTGTGTGTGCGTGTGTGCGTGTGTGTGTGTGTGTGTGTCTGGTATTACTGTTCTTGTCTTCCCCTCACAGGTGTTGATGTAGGTGCGTCGCCCTCCTGAAGTCCACCTGATGTTAGTGTCCCAACAGACTCTAGCAGTGATGATGATAGTATGATTGAGACACAGGCAGGGTTATCAGGGGCTGAATCTGTACCATTGGTTGCCATTCCACCTGTACCTCCCTCATCCTCACACACATTTCCCCTGCTTACACATACCCCATCACCACTGGCCATAGAGGAAGGACAGTTGGCAGGTGGTAGCATAGAACAGGGAAGTGTGGAGACTATGGAAGGTGTGCCTGCACACCAAGATCCCAGTCCACTGACTTGTGATGTCCCACACAGGCATGTGCCCAGCACTGCTCTTAGGAGGACCACTGGCCAACATGCCCCTGTGAGACAAAGCACATAAGCTGGAGTTACCAGATGCATGTTTCGGGCTGTAATGGAGATTCAGGATGGTGCTGAATGGCACAACAGAGAAGGTCTGAGGCTTCAGAGGGCTGCTGTCCGTTCATTAACTGACAACATCCAGGCAATTGCAAATGCTCATCATCATCTTCCAGATGTTTTGGATAGACAATTAGGGGACATGGTGGCAGTCCTTGGCTGTGGCATGTCAATCCTCGAGTGTGGAATGTCTGTGTTCGAACATCTCGTGGGAGTGAGGCTTCAGGCACGTGGACGTATGTCAGCTACATCACCTGTTGAAGGTCTACGTGAACATGCTACTGCACATACCCGCTCACATAGTGGCGGTAGCAGCAGCAATGCAGCTGGTGCTGTGCAGTCCACACCAGGACACAGCAGGCCACGTACACGTGGTACTGGATGGTACCAACAGGGACATGATTCCAGTGGACGTGTCATCAGACAGTACCCAATCTGGACTTCTGCCTGGTAGTGCCCATGCAACCACTGGCAGGTGCAGGTCACATGGCCATGGCTGGACACCATGAACTGTGAAACCTGCCTTGTACAGTCTGCAATAATACCCCTGTGTAGACCAGCCACATGCCAGACCTGTGTGCATGCATGCACACACACACACTGGAAACAAATATAGGGCACCTAAACACACACACTCATAACATCCATACATGCCCAGTGATATCACAGGCCATAACACGCACACATTATGTCATCCAATGGTGCAGCCTAGGCCTCTGGCAAACATTATCACCCTGTTCATATGATGATGCCTGTGCCACATCCCTGTCATCCACACCATTGATACAGGGACATGCTCATATGGTCTGATGCACAGGGTGAACATACTAGGTAGACAATTGTAGATTAATATTGTTGAGTAGTGTTGACAGGCAGCAGATATACCATGTATTACAGTTTTAGAATGCATTTTGTACTTTTGACAGTATGTATCATGTGTAACAACACTAACAGCATGTTGATCTTGATGTTCTGCCTTCCACTTTCAGGTGTAGTTGCATGTGCCAGGGGATGTTGGTGTTTGTGGTTAGTGTCCCATATGTACATGTTGACTACTCACAGGTCTGTATGACAATACCTGCGTGCACTTTGTAGCTTCCACATCGCAGTTATAATCTCCCATGTTTCAATTATGTTTACTGTTCTAATGATTCAAAAGCATGATAGCTGTGTAGTAAGCTACTGTGTTCAGAGCTGTCACATGCATAGTGGGTGACATCACAGGTATAGTTACCTGGAGCAGGGAGGAGGTAAAAGAGTGGTATGGTGGATGACAAGGGTAAAGGCCAGTGGAAATAGTGGCTTCTCATTGGGAAGCAGTAATACCCACTGCCATGGCAGCATGCAAACACAGACACACCCACACACTCAGGGATTCACAGACACAGTAACACACACAGTTGCCAGTGTTTGGATAAGAACCCCTGCCTATGTGCATATCACCATTATAGTACTATGCAATTACAAGATGCACTACAGAGATTACACATGTACAGGTAGTCGGAATGACCTAAGATTGAGGACATCGACAGGGATACTACAGTGCAGTGAGTGTATGTGGGGAGGGGGGTTCATCAGTAGGCTATGTAACAACAGGTCACACCCCAGGGTGTACATGTTAACAGGCAGTTAGAATGACTGTCTTAGATTGATGATATCAACAGGAGGAATACTAGATTGCATTGAGTGGATGGGGGAGAGGGCATTAAAATTTCACTATGGTAAAATACAGACCACACCAGGGACCGGACAGCCACACACACACACACACACACACACACACACACACACACACACACACACACACACACGCACACACACACACACTGTGGCATTCGCAAAGATATACACCTATGCCACACACATACAGACACTTGATATGTGTGAGGTTCAACCAACTGCCTATGCCTTTCTTTCTATACTTCACTCTGTACTGATGTCAACAACAGTGTTCAGGAGAGTGAAAACATGTGGGATGTATTCCCAACCATACATGACATATATGGACACACACACACACACACACACACACACACACACACACACACACACACACACACACACACACACACATGCCAGTACTGTGAATCACACACCTGCCTATCTCAAGATAGGTATTACAGAAGTACAGCACTATCGCATTTGCTACAAAGCTTACTGACTCTTTCCTTTGCCTACTGTGCTGATATATGCACAATATACGCACAGGTGAGGTATTACTGTTACAGGTGTCAAGAGGTTTGCCTTCAGTGTCACCCTTACTGCATTCTACATTGTCTGTCTTTCACTTCAATTAACAAAACCAGACCTTAGCAGTTACACAAGTTATTGTAGGAATGGTTGTAACACAGCAGTGAGCTGCCCTCAGTAATAATTCATCTGCAAAGTAGCCACACTACTTAGTAGTCATGTTCAAACATTTGTCCATACCTCATGTATAGCTTACTGTACTTAGAGCATATCACCATATACAGTTGGCAATATTGAGGCTGTATTGAAACAGCATGATGTACTAAGACAACAGTCACTTTCAAACATCAGACACTGCACACACATGGAATCTACACAAACATCAATACATGTAGACATATGCGGTCTACATCAATAAGTGCACTAGCAGGTCAAGAGGATACATTCCACACCTTCCCCATGCCATGTATGAAACATAGCTGAGCATTACACCATAATGGATGTTGCATTCATGTACTGGTAGGACTCAACCACCTTCACCGAGTAGCCAAGTGTACATATATGACAACAGCATATATAAGCAAGACACACACAGCATTATTCTATGGCATGCTCCTACAAACTGTTACTTGACAGTGCCATGGTGAAGATAGGGCACTGTAATGGTCAACAGTGAGCACATCATATTTGCCACACACACCTCATGTTTACTGGAAGAGTGCCAGCAATGTGCTCTGTTAGGCTAGGCAGTACACTCATTCAAGCATGTGCAAGGTCTGTGGCTTGTAAACATCTTACCCCAGCACATACTGGCTATTGTGGTACTAAGGCTAAATGTCCAGACAGCACACAACTGCATGGCTTGCAATTGTTGACATGGGGTATATGTAGGAGCTGTGGCCACACATGGCTGTCCATGTCATGAACATATCACCTGTGACTGCTCAGGAACATACAGAGCAGAGCTGGATTTCCTGAGTCTGTCAATACAGGCCTTGTGTAGGTCCTATGACCCTGTTATTTGGATATGTTTGTAGGCATTGCATTATGTGGACATGTCTAATGACATACATGCCACATGGGATGTTGTATGATATGATAGGTGTCATGGGTGACTAATAGAGAGGGAATATTACCTCTGTTAACATAGATATCGAATCTTATGTACTGTTAGCATGCTATCTGCCATGTGCATGTGTGTAATGACTGTAGCCACCTGTATGTAGAAAGGATAACTAAAGCTATGGTAATGTCATTTATGTTGTAGGAGTGTGGGATGTACATATCCAGGGCAGGTACAGTTAGGTCATATCCAACCATGAGGGTGTTGTTTACTGGTGTACAGCAACATTCAACTGTGTTAATGCTGACAACATCCGAGGCACCCTGGTATATGTACAACTGAGCTGATTACAAACAGTGGTATTATTGCATTGCATAACACATTATGCAGCTGTGTCTGTAAATGGGTACTTAGCACGGTTGATGTAGGCCTAGGTACAGTCCACCAATCAAAGGGTATCTGGTGGTCTACCATACTATGTCATACCACATATGGATGTGTGTTGGTAGTCTGGGGACAAGGTGGTGGATGTATATGAGGATACAACCTAGAATGCAGCATTTGCCACTGTCACCTGTACCTGACTCATCTGTGATAAGTTATGTTGGAGTAGTGGTCTTTATATGTGAGTAGCCTTTATGAATATGTGGATACCACCCCCTGGAATGGTCCATACCACTGTTATGGCCCACATGTCTGGATCTGAGTTATATGGTGGTAGTGCAATTGTGCACAACAGAGCCTTCAGCCAGGTGTTCCTCACTGCACAGATGTCAATATTCCTCATTTTAGGTTCTACATTGAGCAAATGGATTAATAAAGCCACACATCTAGCATTGGTTAGCATAAGCATCCAATGCAATTGTCTTGTTGGTGTCAGAGTTTTACTTTTGTGTGTAGGACATTTGCCTTGGAATGCGGCTATATGGGTAAATGCGATCTAGGTATTATCCACACACACTTGAAACATGAATGCCTGTACCCTGTGCTGAAGGCTTGTCATTCAGTCATGTCAGCCCAGAATGACAGACACTGGACAACCTCATAATAACAGCAGGACATTGGCTCATTGTTTCGGTCTAGCAGTTGCCACTCATACCATGACATCACTGCGAGTGGCAGTAATGTGCTTGATAGCAAATGCCTCATGTAAGATGATGGACAGCAGCAGAAATTGTGCATATAACCAATGTGAGATATACTTAGGGTAGCAGTCCTGCTAATAATGACAACTACTAACACAGCCGGGAGAGGTCATCTTGACACCTGCACCTCAGTACCATTACACAATGCGGCTCACACATTATGCTTGCACATGCCACTGTTCCACGTATAATGCCACTGTCCACAACCTGCTATTAATGTATGCCTTTCAGGGCAGCAAGGTGTGTGACACATGCTGTAGGTAGCATCCGCCTGTGTGTCCCAGTTAATCTATTGTCTGTCACGTCCACACATGTACGATTGTGTATACTTAACATATATATGTCAGTACTTCATGTACATGTATGCATGTGTATCACACAGCACAGACACAGATATATCATTTACGGGCCACATACAGGTATTAGGTAGTAAACCAGTATGATGTGCATAAATACTGACAGGTAAGATGTACATAGCTGTAAATTTGTGTGTTTACAATAGGAGTCCATTACAATGTGTTCTGTACATGTGAGTGTATGAGCATGCACATGTGAGTGTATGAGCCTTCTGTGGTTAGAATCGTAGTGCATTCCAAACAGCCCTGTGCTACAAAGTGTATGAGTGTACCCACTACCACCTTGTGCAATTTGAGTCAGTGCATCCAGCAAGCCTTTTGTTACTGAGTGTATGAGCATGCCCAGTATAATCTTGTGTAGTTGTAGTCATAGTGCACCCCAAACGGCCCTGTGCTACTAAGTGTATGAACATGCCCACTGTAACCCTGTATAGTGATATTAGTTGTCCATTTCACAGATGGGCATACTCCAGTTCAGGTTCCTGTTGTGCTGCAACTATACCTCTCAGGCCTACCTATGTACTACCTACAGAAGATGTGTCTTGTTTGTGCATACAGGTTGTAATGGACACCTACTTTAAACACACAGGTTTACAGCTATGTACTTAGTGGCTGTCAGTATCCCTGTTGTTGTCCTCAATCTTAGAAGGGTATTCTGACTGCCTTGGAATATGTAATCTCTGTGGCGCATCTCATAACTGTGTGGTACTGTAAAAGTGATCTGTAGATAGGCAGGAGTTCTGATCCCACCACTGGCAACTGTGTGTGTGTGTTTGTGTGTGTCAGCAAATGGCTGAGTGTGTGTGTCAACAAATGCCTGAGTGTGTGTGTGTGTCAGCAAATGGCTGAGTGTGGTTGTGTGCATTTGTGTCTGCATCCAGTCATGACACATCCCATAGGTGCATATGTAGTTATGACAGATGTAGACTTGTCTTTGTTGTTTCACAGAGTACAGTACATTCAACAGTACTGTACATATGTACACAAAGTGACTGTCCCATTTGTTTTCAGTACAGTGGAATACCTGTAGTAAGATGTGCATTATAAACTCCATGCAACATGTATACAACCCAGATGGCTTAGTGGTACGTCCAGTGACCTCAGTGTGCATGGTCCAGGGTTCAAGACCTGCAAGCCTTGTTGTTACTGTCAATTAGAACTGAATAAGACACTTTTAAGCAATTGTAAGTGGGTGTAAATGTGTTTTCATGACAGTAAGCAGCGGGTACACACAGGTAACAGCCATGTACAACACGCAGTACATTTGAAATGCCCTTTGTTGGCAATTCTGCTGATGTCACCCACCTATGAATACATCTCTGGAGCTGGTGTAACCCAATAATGTCTATGGCATGTGCTGTAACTGCGCAATGCTGTAGTGTGATAAACTAGTTTAATAGGTGTTCTAATTCCAGATAGGCCAACTCTGTGTGTGTGTGTGTGTGTGTGTGTGTGTCTGTCTGTCTGAAAAAGAAACAATGCTATTTCGAGTATGCACACTCTTTTTAAACTCACATAACCACCTTTGGCAATCCTGCTGATGTCACCCACCTAGATATACACCTCTGGGACTTCTGTAACCCAGTAATCTCTGTAGTGCATGCTGTAACTATGTAATGCTGTATGGTGATTAACTAGTTAGGTAGGGGTTGTATTGCAAGACAGGTGAACTGTGTGTGTGTGTGTGTGTGTGTGTGTGTGTGTGTGTGTGTGTGTGTGTGTGTGTTTGTCTGTCTGCCTGAGAAAGGAACAATGCTTTTTAGAGTATGCACACTCTTTACAATTCATATAACCATCTTTGGCAATCCTGCTAATGTCACCCACCTAGAAATACACCTCTGGGACTGCTGTAACCCAGTAATCTCTGTAGCGCGTACTGTAACTGTGTATTGCTGTAGTGTAATTAGGTAGGGGTTCTATTCTAAGACAGGCCAACTGTGTGTGTGTGTGTGTCTGTCTGCCTGAGAAAGTAACAATGCTTTTTAGAGTATGCACACTCTTTACAATTCACATTACCACCTTTGGCAATCCTGCTGATGACACCCACCTACTAATACACCTCTCGGACTGCTGTAACACAGTAATCTCTGTAGTATGTGCTGCAACTGTGTAATGCTATAGTGTAATAAACTCATTAGGTAGTGGTTCTATTCCAGGACATGGCAGGTGTGTGTGTGTTTCACAGTCAGAGCGTGTGTGGATGTGGCTGTGAGTATCTAACCACTGGACATGTTGAGGAGCGGATTTTGTAGTTTTCCTATATGGTGTCCATATTATATGTCACAATGTCCACCTCACAAGGAGTAAAGATGTCAGTCAGCCAAGAGACTGTGCTGGCAAGCCATACCCCTACATCTGGAAAAAGACCTGGTGAACAAAGTATGCAACCCTACTATTACCCAGAATATGTTCTGAACCCATGTGTCATACACAAACACACTTGCCTAGAATATCCCGCTATATTGCTAGTACCCTGCACATTGATGACAGATAGTAGGCATGGTGTGATTGCAGTGGGCTTCAGAGGGCATGGCACCCTGTGCAGCAGTACAATAGGCACATTCTTTTGGACAATGTGCCTTCATTATGTTCCCCACTGGATGCCTGCAACATATGTGGTGCCATCAAATGTGATCCACAGAGGCCATACACTGCCTTACACATGTGACCTGAATGGACAGATGCCACTGACACCAGGGAATACCTGTATCATGCTATCAATGCAGGTGCAGGGTCAGCCTGCTGTTTATAAGCAGGTCACACCACATCAGGCCGGTATTGGCATATCTGAGAATAACAGTCTGTGTACACAACATGTGTTAGCCAAACCAGGTACACGTGTACATGTAACTGTACATCATTGTGGGATGTACACATCCCAAGCAATGTCAATGTCAAGGACTATGAAACACAGACATGGCATGCATTGCAAAGCAATGGCCATACATGATGGTAACCAGGATGACAGGACAGGTCATACAATACCTATCTGTGTGGGACATTGCAGACACTACACCCCTGAATCACACTGCACACCATTGTCGGGTGGCGTGATGCCAAGGATTACCCCTCACCCAGCCTTGTACAGCTATCTTGCACAGCCATCCACTACACACCCATGAAGCAATGCACACATGCATGCCAGTACTGGCACCTTGTGTCTGCATGTGGGATATGATGTTCCCAACCACAGTCACACCCAGTATAACTCCCATTGGCATAACAACTGATGTCAGACATGTTCACATGCCCTTGCCCATAGAACCTCCGGAAATCCCCTGTGGTGCATGTAGTACCTGTGCATTACTGCAGTGTGGCAAACTAAGTAGTTAGGAAGTGTATCTGTGGGCCTGGCAAAGTGTGGCAATGTGTCTGAGTCCCTTAGAGAGTGTGGTTGTGTTGACAATGACATCTGTTCATGTGGATAGCCATGTGTGCTACACCTAATGTATGTCTATTATATCTCTGTTGCAGATGCTGCTCACCAGCACACATATATGTTCTTACAGCACACCAACATATCAGCTTTGTGGCACATGGAGTAACTGCATGCACTTGTAATAGTAATGGCTAGTCAGTTAGGGGTTTGAACCCCTGTACTGGGAGATAAGTGACAGACGATGCTTAGGTTTTAGTCTCCAAGCCCTTCTCTGATGTACTTTGCCTCTGTCTGCCCTCCCACACACTCTCTGGTGGATGTGGAGTTGTACACCTGCTCAGCAGCAGCTTGTGTTTTTCAAGTGATGGTCATGATCAGGTGATGGCCTCTGCACCTATTGCAGCCCTCCTCTAGCTGATTGCATGTGGAACAGCTGCGGTGATGTTCCCATAGCCAATCGCATGGAAACACAGTACAATATCTAGGAACATCATGTTGGTGTTTGCCCATGGCAGTCACTGTGAGTGGAACCTGGATCTGGTGTTTGGTGAACGACATCACAGATGATATCTGGATATTCCTCAAATAACATACATAGTGGAAAATAGCCTAAAGTCAGGAGGGTGATGTGCCAGACATGACTACAGCATGTAAGTGCAGCTATGCTTTATTGAGACTACTGCCAGTTTAACAAGTTGTGTGTGGAAATGGCTATTCTGCATGTTTTAAAATTGACAAGACAGTGCTCTGTTTGTGAGGGAACCCCCATCTGTAGGGCCATCTGTGGAATGGTCAGTGTGTGGAACCATTTGTTTCCTTTGTTACTCACTGAACACACATCTGTGAACTGTAGAAGCATAGTGTGAGGATTGCAGTCAGTACATGGTGATAGGGATGAGATTTACTGCCATCGCATCCCTGATTGGACTTATGTCACATGAAACAGTGGTATGACAGTCACTGTCTGAGGTTCTCACAGTGACATGTCAATAATGGGCTACTGTTCATAGTTGCAGTCACACGTCTTCTACACTTTGTACAGATATCATGCAGTATATATGCATGTGCTGTGCTCCCTCTGCAAATGTATACCATCTGTTGTGTTGGGTTGATGGTCATATCTATGTATGCTGTTATAAGTAATCCTGAATGCTGTTGACTATTACTAAGCCATGGAGTTTATAAACTCAAATGCCATGGAACAACTGGTCACCACTCCCACAAGAGGGGACAACATATTGGACCTGGTCATCACCAACATGGGGGCTCAATGTTCCACACCGGAGGTAAACCCCTCATTTGAAAGATCAGACCATAAACTAATCACAATGGACATCCACATCCCGACCCCACCGCCAGCCAAGGAAACCATTGTGAAAAATCTCTCAAAAGCAAACTTCACACTTTTCAAGACAGAGGTGGGAAGTTTCAAAGCCCCAGGGCTAATGGAAAATGCTACCCAAACAGCAGAATCCTTTACAAATGCACTCTATGAGCACCTACAGGAATGCATGGATCATGCCATCCCAAGTAAAACCAAGACTCACTCCTCCAAAAACAGGACACCAATCTGGTGGACCCCGGCCATAATTAAGCTATACAACACAAGGAGGAAACTATTCCATTATAGGGAAAAATCCCAAAAATGGAAGGCATCCCTGATAAGTATTAGCAAAACACTTCACTCCCTCATAAAATCATCAAAGGCTAGCTTTGAAAGAAAAATCACCAAAGACTCTAAAGATAATCACAAGGCGTTTTTTAGCTACATCAAGAACCTGGGTGGCAACTCTCGGATCTGCTTTGAGCTGGTGCAAAATGGCACAAAATACACTGAACCCACTGACATTGACAACTTCTTGGCGGACAGGTTCAGTGCAAACTTTATCGTCCCTCCCCCCAAAAAGGGCCAGTGTCTATCCCAGACAAATGCAGTCCCCCAGACATCACAGACACACAGGCGAAAGCAGCCCTTTCCAAAGTAAAAAACATAGCATCAGTGGGACCGGATGATATCCCAGGCTGCGTCTTACACAAGCTCCAAAAATAACTAAACCCTCACATAAACTCACTGTTCCAACTCAGCCTTACCACAGGTTATGTACCCAAAGAATGGTGTACAGCAACAGTAATCCCACTCCACACGGGTGGCGCCACAACGAATCCTGGGAACTATCGCTCTATAAGCCTGACTAGCCTGGTCTGCAAGGCTATGGAGCGCATCATCATGGATCTCATAAACAAAGACATTGGGAACCTCCAGACACTGGACCCTACCCAATTTGGCTTTGTTAAAGGCAGATCTTGCCTCTTAAACCTAGTTGACTTCTTTGAAACAGCTACCAAAGCCATAGATGAGGGAAAAGTAGTCCACACAGACTACCTGGACCTCACAAAGGCCTTCAACACAATACCCCACTCTGGCATAATAAATAAGCTTACCAGCTTAAATATCAACCCATATCTCACAAGATGGGTTGCAAACTGGCTCAGGGATAGAACTCACATGGTCAGAGTTGCGGGTCCCATGTCCGACTCTAAACCAGTTACAAGTGGCGTCCCACAGGGCTCAGTCCTGGGACCCCACATGTTCGGTATATACTTCTCTAAGGTACAGGCAAGCACAGGAGGACTGTGGCTGATCAAGTTCACAGATGATTGCAAACTGGGAGCCATAATCGACTCTCTGACTGACACAAGCATCCTCCAGAAGGGTCTTACGGAGATGGATACCTGGTGTTAAAACCATGGCTTCAAGCTAAATGCCAAAAAGTGCATAGTCATCCCCTTGGGAAAAACAAAGTGCCCACAAACTACCACATAGGAGGTAATCCACTAAGTACAGAAGAAGTAATTAGGGATCTGGGGACCCAAGTAGATAGTAACCTCTCCTTTGACAATCACATTGCCAAAGTGGTTAGAAAAACCTTCTATATAGCTCACCTAATCACAAAAGGGTTCACATCTAGATCAAGAGAGGTCATTGTGCCCCTCTACTCATCACTCATCAGGCCCCTAATTGAGTACAATTCCCCATTTGGGATGTGTCTTACCCGACAACTGCAACAGCTGAAGAGACCTCAAAAGTACCTCACCAAGAGGATCGTGGGCCTCAAACAGATGCCCTATTCAGCTCGACCAAAGAAACTCCAGCTCTACTCAGTTGCTTACTGCCTACTCAGAGGTGATCTCTGCCTGACATACAAGGCCATGTCTAACCTGGAATTGATGGACATGCTCCACCTCAAGAAATCCAAATCCATTATAGCTACATGCTCCAAGGATTTAAACCTCAGCACAACAATAAATAGGACATGCTGGATGGATAGATTCATATCCCAGAGGCTTCCCTTGCTCTGGAATAGAATCCCGGTCCATGTTAGGCAGAGCCCCTTGCTGACCCTCTTCAAGAGAAATCTTGATGAGTGGATGGGACATCGTAAATTTACTCCTGGGATCACTTCTATGGCCCTGCTGGACAGATGCTCAGGAATCTAGTCTAAAAGGGTGGTGAAAGCCACACATTCTGGCTAGGCTTATAAATGCACTTGGGCAGATAGCCTAGTAACTACCTATGAACCTATGAACCTATATCTGTGTTAAAACTGCAGTACCATAGGCTGTATCGGTTTGGAGGTTCTGGCAGAACCTCCTGTCCCACTTCAGCTGGCCATGACACCAGCACATCTGGGGCCCAGCCTTGGACCTCCACCTCTGTTAGCTCTGCACCATCTTCTGGTGGAACCACCACAGAGGATGAGGCTTGTCCCCCCTGGCAGCATGTCCAGACAGGAACTTGTCCGCTGTCATACAGTCCTGGACGTGGTGCACAGGGGGCTCAATAAGGGGTTTCAAGGCCAGATACACCTGCTCGAGAGCAGAGTGTCACATTTAGGGGGTGAGCCTGCCCCTCCTAGACAGCCCCCAGCACAGCCACCTTTGCAGCTGTTTTGGTGCAGTTGTGGCTGCCCATGGCTGGGGACCTCCATCCCACTGTTTCCATCTGGGGGCTCATGGGCTTGTGACTGCCGAGCACCCCTCCCCGTCCAAGGTGTATCCCCCCACATGTGTCATATATGGACACTGTATGCTGTCTTGTCTTTCATCCTACCCAACGTAACCTCCACGAGCATACCTACTCTCCTTCCCCCACATCCCACTCTCACCCTACAGAAACAAAAGGCCAATCAGTTCCTAGAACAATATTTGTCCCATACATAGCTGTCCATTTCATACACATGTCCACTGGACACATGTAACCTTTTTAATATGCATCACAACATACTCCAGTGGTCCTCACCTGTCTCTCAGGCACACGATCCTGGTATGCACATGACTCCTAAAGGTTCCAGGTACACGTGATGCAGACAACCCCACTGTACACATGACACTACTGGTCCCTCTATGGTTACCCCATTTACTTTTTTCATGATGAAGATGTCACACACAGCACCTTGCAAGAGTACTGTTCTCACATAATGACTGAACAGGAACTGTTGTGTTAATGTAAATAAAATGCACAGAGTGATGTATTTGGCCAATGTACAAATGTTTGCGTGTATTAATGATGCATGTCTGTCTGAGGGAGCCTTGATATTACATAGGACAACACCACTGCATAATACAGGAGTTGCTGGTATTTCCCTTTTCATTCCTTTTTAATGCTTTGTTGTCACATGATTTTCTTGATATATCTAGATATATATATATATATATATATATATATATATATATATATATATATATATATATATGTATCTATGTCTGGACATAAACACACACACATACATCTACATGATGGAATACATTTCCTATACTGTTGAATGACTGTGCTGGATGATATGTTTGTGATAATATCCGATGTCTGTATATCTGCCATGGCTTAATGGTAAATCACATTGACTGTGTGTGCAAGGTCTTGGTTTTGAGCCTTGCATAGGCCATTTATTTTGTTGCTGGGCAGAACAAGGCTATTGAATATGTAGTGATTAAAGCACATTAAAGCAGTTGTGAGTGGGTGTGCATGGGTTTGCATGGAGCTAAGCAATGCTAACCTCCGGTTACAGTTTCTTACACTCAGTTAGCCTCTACATTGCTTCACCAGTGTGATACTCGCATACAACGGCCAAACAGGCTTAGACCCGCTTGCTCCATCACTTGCAAATGCACTGCATTAGGTGTTTGCATCCGACATTCACACCCTGGGTGGGAAGGAGGACTATGATATTATCTTGTGATGCCTATTAAATCGGATTACATGCCTACAGTATCAGGAATGGATGCCCATTAGGCGAAAGCATGCTGTTCGACTGTATGGAATCCGCGGCCTGACCAGAGTTTGATTCATATTATTGGTGTGTTTCTCTTATAATCTGCACCTGTCTGGCTAATACATGGGAACTGACACTCTTCAATACAAACAAGTAATTGGGTTTTGGAACCCACATCCTTCAGCCAAGTCATGCTACTGCATACCTATTATTCTATCATCTTTCTAAGGTTGTAAGTGGAATATGTGCTTTCTGTCCGTATAAGACCTCTCAAACGATTGGAGACAAATATCAGCTGAATCAGGGAAATGTCATGACAACATCAGGGACACATTTAAAATATTATTGCTATTAACCTGACACATTGACAGACTCAGAGCATATGAATTAATACACATTTTCTGAGGTAAATGATGTTTATAACTCTTAATTGTTGTCATTATTGATTACATGTAATTCACCACCTTTCCTCCAAAAGTCACTAGTTTTAGGAGGGATTAAGTGGGAAAGAGTTAGAATTTGAGTCAAAATCAGGGACAGTTCCGAGGTATTGTCCCTATTTGTTCCCCCAATGGTTTATGTCCTATCCAGTGGATTTGCTTTTAGGGATTGAGAGGTATGGGCATACGCTATGCCCATTTCAGAGTATTACTTACATCCCCGATGTCCTGTCCAGTGGATTTGCTCTTAGGGGTTGAGAGGTATGGGCATACGCTATGCCCATTTAGGAATATTACTTACATCCCCGGGGAGGTCCTAATATGACTGCACCAGCCAAAACCTGCACGCCTAGGCCCATAATTGCATACCCATAGTTCCCCCACCTGCCTCTCCTCTACAGCACTCATTCTTACTGTGGGTTCAAGTGGGGTATAACTGCACCACTACACACTGCCCACACTCCATGTGTCGGGACTTATGTCGTACATTGTGTCGACCCATGGGTTATCAGGCTTGCGCAACCTACTGGTCCGTGTACGTCTACAGCCAGGTTTGATGAATCAGTACACGGACTGACTCTAATGCTCATTCATTTTTGGATGTCCCACAAGGGACATTGATGTCTTTGTTTCAAGATTAGACCTGGCAGGTCTCTCCCACTGGTAGTATCCTGCCGGTGGTCTGGGAAGCCATGGTGTGTTTACTTTTATTGTGTGTCTGTATTTCTCACCAGCCTAGCTGGTGTGGGGGGGGGGGTTGAAGCTATGTTTTACACGTTTGTTTATTGGACCCCTCACCCCCATATGCACAGCCTGTGAACATATCTAATTCATAACTGCTGTAACATATCCTAGCTATATATGTGTATATTTACAGTCACATATATATATATATATATATATATATATATATATATATGTGTGTGTGTGTGTGTGTGTGTGTGTATATATATATATATATATATATATATATATATATATATATACATATTACTATATACAGATATATCTGTATATGTATGCATACATGTATATATTTATATATTGCTGTATATATATATATATATATATATATATATATATATATATATATATATCTAACAACATATGGGTCTATGGGTATCTGCATATGTAAATAGCTATATGTGGGTATGTATATGTATTCTGTCTCTGTATGTATACATTTGTACTACGGAAAGGGAGTGGTTTATCTCTATGTCGCTATGTATAGATATACACACACATACCTCTACATATATACATCCACATCTGGTTATTCCATTGCAGTGGGATTCGTAGTAGGTGTGGCTGCTCGTTGGGCGATGCCTCTGCCCAATGAACACATTTGCTTACATGCCTGGGTCTGTCCATATAGGCCCACATTAGCCAACACCTGCACACTTAGACACATAACTAGCCACCCATAGTTCCCCCACCTGCACCTCCTCTACAGCACGAATCCTTACTCTGGGTCCTGGTCGGTTCTGAACACACAACTACATGCTGCCCACTCTCAACTTCACGAGACTCATGTCATGCAATTGTCTCGACCCATGGGTCATCAGGCTTACCCACCCTTGTATTCCGGGTATGTATACACCCCAGCCAGAATGTTCGGCGTATCACCTTCTTTTGGTCTTGTCAATTTTTGGGGTGTCCCGCAAGGGATGCTCCTGTCTGTGTTCCAAGATTAGATTTCATGGATACACTGTGTATACCCCTGATTGTATCCTTCCTGTGGTCTGGGGAGCAGTGGACTATTTACATTATTTGTGGGTTTGTGTGTATGTTTCCCGTGTCCAGCTGGGGGGGGGGGGGTGGAAGGTCATGCTACGTGTTTCATATTTCTTGCTTGGGCCCCTCACTTCCATTGGTATAGCCTGTGAACATATGTCATTATTGTGTGCTGTTTCCTATCATAGCTGTATATCTGTGTATATCTACGCACACACACACACACACACACACACACACACACACACACATGTATATATATATATATATATATATATATATATATATATGTATATGTTTATGTCTGCAACCATAAAAAAATATATATATATATGTATAGTGTTATTTATATATATATATATATATATATATATATATATATATATATATATGTGTGTGTGTGTGTGTGTGTGTCTGTAAAGCAATGCATACCCCACGCAAATGCACTTACACACGCTTACTGGTGTTTATATATGCTTAAATCTGCTTACTAGTGCCTATTCATTATGACACTGACACTTCGCTCCAGTTCACTTTTAATTATTTTGCAGGTTATACAGCAGACAGATGTCGAAATATGTTCATGTACAAATTACTCATTGTAAATGGTATGTGATGCAGTGGGATTCGGAATGGGAATGTCTGTTCGTTAGGCGGTTGATCTAACCAATACAATATTGCTGTGCTGCTTCATTTACATATATACCCATATACCCATGACTCCTGGTTCCCAAAACACCCACCCCATCCCCTACCTAACACTACAGTCATCCATTCTCCAGGTGGACTCGCGGTGTATCCAAACCACTACACATTGGCCACTCCCTACTCCTGTAGACCCATCCCATCGGTTGACTCACTCCATGTATCCTCAGACCTCCCAAACTTTTAGCCCACAAACATTGGTGACATGAGCAACCAAAAGGACACTATTCACAATTTTTGGGTTGTCCCATATGGACATGCATGTCTTTATGTCAAGATTAGACTCTATACTTCATTACATCCTTACTCCCATTAACATGACACTACAATAAATTAATAAGTATGATTATGTGGTAACGAACATGTTACACATGCGAGCCTAATTATGTACGTGTTCGGCTTATTTCTTTTACAAATAGACTGGTTTAGTACTTGGCGTTGCCGTAGCAGGCAGATCACAGGAATGATTCCATGTGTGAGAAAGTCCTCACATTTGATTTTTTCAGCACAGCAATGGCTTCAGACATTGCACACACTTCTGCGTTTTAGCAGTTTTGTCCCTTCCCTCTTATGCACAACCTATTATTCTATCTACTGTCAAGGTTTGTAAGGGCACATTCATGTTATTTATGTCTGCAAATGGAATGAATGTTACAGAGAATGTACTTCTACATATAGATATCTGCATGTGTGTATGCATATATACTTATAATGAACTCACTGACCTCCATGAGGCAGTCCCAATTAGAACCAGCCCATCCAACTCTGGCACGCCTGGATCCATAATTTCATGCCCATAGTTCCTCTACCCCACCCCAGTTCAACATTCACGCATACCATCCATTGTCCAGTTGCTATCACAGCCATGACACATCTCCACACATTGCCCTCTCCCAAGCATTAGGGGCCCTACACGTATGTTGTCCCAACCCATGTATTCTCAGGCTTTCCCATTTAGTCCTTGAACATGCCTGCCCTTGCTTGTGTAATGGTTGGATGGCCAAACATTCTATCAATTTTTGGGTAGTCCCACCAGGGACTACACTCTGATTGTAAAGTAGACTTAGCAGGTCAACAATGTTACTCCCACTGGTAATATCCTGCCTGTGGTGAGAGTAGCAGTGCTTTTCTCACTCCTGCCCAGCTTAATATGATATACGCTGACAGCGCTATATAATACTGGGTTGCTGTTGATTCCCTTCTCATTCCTTTTGTATGCTTTATTGTTACATTGTTCATTCTTCATATATGTATATATATATATATATATATATATATATATATATATATATATATATATACATATATATATATATATATATATATATATATATATATATATATATATATATATAGATATATATATATATATAGATATATATATATATATATATATATATATATATATATATATATATATTTATATATATACATATATATACTTATAAACTTACTTATATATATTTCCTTTTTTGGGCACTGCTTAGACCCATGCAAGCGCACTCAGACTTGCTTACTGGTACTTAAATATGTTTACTGCTGCTTATTTCTGCTTACACCTGCTTACTAGTGCCTTATTCATTATGACAGTGCCACTTTGAATGACATTTAGTTAAATATCTCATGCGATACTCTTATGTCAGTTTTACAGCAAAACAACATTCATTCCACATGGAAAATTATATGTGCTATTGTTGGGCTCGAACCGTAAATACCTGTTCGTTAGGCAGATGCTCTAAACATTACACTATTGGCGTTTACATTGATTCCACATGTTTTTCTCTATTTGAATGATTTTGATGTGTAAGCTACGCTTGGCAGAGGGCAGCAATGTGCAAACACACTGCACTCTGCATACACCTTCGATATTGCAGCAATTCAAATGTATAATAGAGACACTGGGAATCTAATTGCGAATGTTCTAGGGATGGGGATCAACATTCCACTACGTGCTTGTGTGTTTACTACTTTGATTTTATTTCACTGTTCGTGGACACTCTTCAATGCTTAGCATACATTTTGGTATCCACAGACACTGAATTATTGACTTACTATTAGAGGCAGGCTCTACTAGTAAGCATAGTAGGTTGTGCAACTGTCAGGGCATGTTTACGCTTCTGTAGAGCACTTGAACATGCCCCCTGCACTCGCAAACATTTCCTGTGCACATTGGGGGTGTGGCGGCACACCCTCATACATATTCACATGGCGCTGCTGCACCATCTGTAGTGAGGGCGCTCGGTGCAAGGCTAAAACCGTCCTTGCGCTGAGCTTCTTGAATCCCGAGGATTATTTATTTCTATTCACTATCTGGGAAAGTCCATTGGGGCAGAAGTAATTTACAGTGGAGAGCTGAGGATAAATGTTGATTGTAAAGGTTATCAACATTTTAACAAACCATACAAGTACACCTAAGAACCATAGCTGAGATATTTGCATTTAAAGATTAGCATTAAACAATCAAAATACAAAAGCAAAAAAGGGAAATTTCATGCAGCAATAGTAATAAACTAGCAAGTGGTGTAGTTAATATCATTATAAACTATTTGTAGTAATATATGAGTCTATATTAGAACACCGAACATTAAATGTCGAGTGTTCTAATATCAAACCCTATCAATCGAAAATACTAAACATCGAACATTCAGAAAAGCGAATTTTTTCCTAGGGAAAAAAATTTGCTGTTCCAAAACACATACACACAACACAAGCACACCAAACAAACAGCAATCCACACACATACACCTAAACCCTTACACCTAACCCTACACTAAACTATACACACACTGCTAACTATCCACTTACCTTAACCCAAACCCTAACCCTAAGGTCCGTCACTATCGCACACTCACCTCACCCGCGTCCTAACCCTAACTCACCTACCCCGCCCTAACCCTCATGTCCACACAATCGCACACTTACCTGACCCGCGCCCTAACCCTAACTCACCTAACCTGCTCTAACCCTCACGTCCACACAATCGCACACATACCTAACCTGCGCCCTAACCCTAACTCACCTAAGCCGCCCTAACCCTCATGTCCACACAATCGCACACATACCTCACCCGCACCCTAACCCTAACTAACCTAACCTGCACTCAATCTCACACTTACCTGAACCCCACCCTTAACTTTCCATTATAGCACTGAAAATACCGAAGCAGCAGAAATGGATAACCAAAATATTTCCCTAGGAAAACATTTTGTTTTTATGTTTCTTCGATATTTTCAGCGTTCGCTGAAAATGGATCAATATTAGAACACTTGACATTTTAAATGTTCAGTGTTCTAATATAGACCCAATGTATAATATGACCATGCATAATAAATATATGATGAACATGGTCTTAAACTACCTATAAACAAGATTTGTATGATTCAAATTTAAAAGGGAAAATGAAGGCATTGTACGGAGAAGGAGTAGAAAGCATAAGGAACATTTATTTCATATTTAGAAAGTAGTAAAGGTAAGAAGATGATGTTTGAAAAAACACAGGCAGAAAAGGGAAAATGAAAAGGGTAGAGGATATGAGACAGGATACAAACATAAAAAAGTCAGAAAGGGGAAATAATTATTTGTTTTATAAGATGTTAGGACATATGTGTTCTCATCAGGAGCTTTTCATATGTGACGTGAACGTCAAGAATAATGACTGGTATGGAAAAAGAAAAGTGACAAAATTGTTAGCTTGCAGAGGTTTTGTAAAGGAGGAATCAGCCATAAAGTCAGACAATAAGCAACTGTAAATGGCAACTTATTTATTATTTATGTATTAACATTTAACTACCAGGGAAGTCTGACTGAGTAGGAACACATTTCAAGTGGAGGCCCAGTGAAAAAAAGCTCCAGAGTATTACAAAACATTTTAAAAATAATTTTACAGTCTTTAAAAATAATACAAAATACAAATGCAGTTCAAATAGTTATACCATATTAGACATATTATGGGAACATGCCTTCTGTGGAAGGTTGGGCGTCAGGCTGGCAACTCGACACCGTAAAACTCCACTGCCAATCATGAGTGGACAGGTGATCCGCTGTGATGACCTCTAACTGGAAAAAGCTGAAAGAAGAACAAGAAGTCATATTATGGAAACATTGGTCAAGGGTAGATACAAGTTCCATGACAATGATTTAGCAGAAAAATTTTAGCCCAGTTATAGAGAAATTAAAGGTATGTTCATATAATACAAATAGGAATTGCAATGCAAAGTGAGAAAAAAAGCAGGCTTATGGTATATTTAGAGCGAAAGAAAGGGGAGATAAATTGATAGAAGTAAGAAAGTGAGTCGTGTGGCACAGTGGTGCAGTGGTTGGTGTTGTTGCCTACCAACAAGAGGTTCTTTGGTTTGATTCTTGGTTGGGGTGCCTTCTATATGGAATCTACATGTCCTTTGGTGTGGGTTTCCTCTGGGTGCTCTTGTTTCCTCCCACATTCTAAACACATGTGTTAGGTGGATTGGACACACTAAATTGGCCATAGGTGTGAGTGTGGTGTGCCTAACCCCATGTGTAATCATGGGAGGAAAGTCGGGTGCCAGGCTAGCAACATGACCCCATAAAGACTGTAGATGCTACTGAAACAATGAGTGTCTGGAGAGTACATGTTGCCCATTGTGCTGAATAGCATAAAGTGGATGAGAGAGAAGGAAGTGAGTAAAGAAAGGAGAATAAAGCATTGTAAGGTGTGACTTAGTATTTGTCCACATTTAGAGCTATAGTTTATCCTGATGTTGAGTGCAGGTATGTGAGATATGTTGCTACACTATTACATTTCTAGTTGTTCTAGCACTGTGTACACCAATAAATAGACCTTGGTAGTGTTGTGTATTTGTACCAATTTCATTCAGATACTATAAGCTGTATGCATGTTGAGTTTGTGCCCTTTAACAAGTATGTAATGTCAGTTTCTATTGTTTTGACATGTATCTTTCTATCTATACATATATATATATATATATATATATATATATATATATATATATATATATATATATATATATATATGGGAACACTTCACATAATTGAATTATTAAACTCTCGATTTGCATATGGTCGAGACCATATGATCGAGATTTTAATAAATAGAATGTGTGTAGTGTTCCTAAATAACACTTTACTTACCTGAATACATTACGTGCACACAGAGGCAAGTATTGTTGCATGCCTTGTGTGTATGTAATGTATTTTTTGTTTCGTGGTGTTGGCAGGAAGTAAAGAAATCTCCCGTTTTGCACTTCCGCATACAGCGCAAGATGGGAGATTTCCCATCTCCCCACTGTAGCGCGATCTTGGAGTTGGTATATTTAAGTAGGGGGGGTACATGGGGGGGTGCAGGGGGGCGAAGCTTGTGTTTTTTTTTTGTTTTAATGGTTTCCCTTCAGAAGTTCGAGTTTCCGAAACTCGAGCTTTTGGTTTCGGTTATTTGTAGTTCGGGATTTCGGAAATTCGATCTTCTGAAGTGAATCCATATATATATATATATATATATATATATATATAGCTCCCATCCTAATAGCCAAAATTACAGTTCTCCGAAACTCAGTTAACTGAGACCATTTCTCCGAAACTACACTACTCGAAATGGCAGCTACACCAAATCCTCTATTTTTCTCTTTTCACACCCCTGCAAATTATATATACCAACTCTGAGATCGCACTACAGTGACAACAAGCTGTACACCTACCTGCATGAAAGCAGACATTTCATGGACATGAAGCTCGGTAAAGTGCCGTTTCAGAGTAGTGTAGTTTCGGAGAACTGGTCTCGGCTAACTGAGTTTCGGAGAATTGTAATTTTGGCAATTAGAATAGGAGCCATATATACATACACACACACACACACACACACACACACACACACACACACACACACATACACACACACACATATATATAAATATAGATAGATAGATAGATAGATAGATAGATAGATAGATAGATACATGTCAAAACGATAGAAACTGACATTACATACTTGTTAAAGGGCACTGGCTCAACATGCATACAGCTTATACTATCTGAATTAAATTGGTAAAAATACACAACACCACCAATGTGTATTTATTGGTGTACACAGTGCTAGAACAAACAGAAATGTAATAATGTAATAACATATGTCACATACCTGCACTGTATGAAAAGGTGAGTGAAATAGGACAGAATTATGAGGAGATATTTAGCAATACATTTTAGTACAGTGACCCTCCCACCCTCAGGTCAAAGTATAACAGAGAGTAATCAGTTTATAGGCAATAGAAAGCAGTTGGCAGACAGGTACCAAGCAGAAGTGGTTTTCTTTCATTTTCTGAATGCAGAAACCTGTCAGCCAGGAAGCCCAAGTAACTGACATATATAGCACAAGCAGACACATGTTTGACTAGATGAGGTTAATACACAGCAAGGTTCTTCAAGTTAAATTTGCTTACATTGTACAAAGACAAACATTCTCATTGAAAAAAGTTTGGGAGTTGATGAGTCTTGAGTTTTAATCATTAAATCAGCCTTCAATAAATCATCAGCATCTTCCAGATAATTTCTAAATAAATATAACTAATGAATTAATAGCAACAAGCCTAGCAGAAGAGTTACTTGTATTCATGATGTAACCCCACATTTACATAACCATTTTGATAGGTTGTTATGCTTGTTTGTGACACACTAGTGATGAACATTTTTTATGAGTAATCATTAATATCTGTAAAGAGAGTCTTGAACCTAAAGCTTAAGGTTGCAGTATCCCAAGAACCACACTTTTCCTCAAGATATAGCAGTCTCAGAGTTGGAATAAATAGGCAACAGGGATGTGAACATGCAGCTTCCTCATATTGAGGTTGTAAGGGGTATGATCCTCACAAAATACTTTTTCTTACTGAATTGTCTAAGGGAAATATGTTGTTCACTGGGTTAACTGTCCAGTAATTGCACTGTTTTGTAACAGTGCACATATAAGGAAGACATTTTGAAGATTATTTTCTGAGAAACTTTTAGAAGGTATATTTATTTAGAAATATTCTGGAAGATACTGAAGTTGCATTCAAGGCTGATCTAATCACTAAAAATCCAGACTCATCAAATCTTTTTTAACAATTTGGTATTTCAGCAAATTTGAAAATGGGGCACCTGAAATTGCTGTCAGAGTGTGTCATTTTGTTATTGATGAGATAAATGCCCATTTTGGATGATAGACATGTTCAAGAATGAGTCACAGATATGCCTTAGTAAAAAAATGCCTGTAGGTGAGTGAACCCTCATCTTCATAGAGTAAATGATTATCCTGCAACACATTCTGAACTATGCCCAGAAAGCAGGAAGGAACGTAACAGCTTAATAAGATAAGTGCTCCATATCTGAGTTTAGCATCCTCTTTCAGTATGAGGTCATTATGATATGGATATGTCAAGGGGCTATGGTCAAGGACTGAACATGTTAAGGTTTCCTTTGTATGAAAAAGCTTAGGAACCACTGATAAACCCTAAAAGAGTTAACTTAGTTCAGAAAAAGTGGGATCAGTGGTGGCACTATTACATGGATATGTTTGTAAACTGAGAGGGTTAAGCCATGTTGAATGCAGTAATGCAGTATAGTTCAACATCCTAGATGCAGACTGTAAAGGTTACACAAAAGTAGCATCAAAAGCAAAATATGCACTTAGCTGTGAAGTTGCAAACATTGTTGGTGTGAAGTCTTGTGAATAAACAACAGAAGTATTGAGTCTAGGCCAAGTAAAACACCAGGTATAATCCAAGGGTGCTAAAAAAAAGCAGAGCCGATTGTTCTTGAAATGATTTCCTCAGAAAAATCTCATTTGGTAGTACTTTATTACTTAAAAGTGAGGAAGGGACTAAAGAAAAGCACTTGTTTTAAATTTGTTGCTTAAAACGTGTTTTGAGGCTCAGTCTCTTTAAGAGAGTGTTGCAGTCTGGGTAGGAAGGTCAGAGTTGAAACAAAGTGTTTTTTGGCCTACCCAGGGCCATAGAATCACAGAGATCATGGTTTGGAGCAAATTAACAGTTCCCACATGGAAAGAAATGCTTTGGGAATCCAAAAAGCTACTGTTTGGCCCTGATAAAATGAATATTTAAGCATTAAAATCGCTGGTTTTGATGTCGGAATACAGCAATTCATGATACTGAAGTATGTAGATAAGTAAAAGGTTATTAGTCTCAGTGTTTTGATGTACTAGCTTCAGGAACAGTTTTGAAAACATTGGAGAAAGTTGTTTTAGCTTCTTTTACATTAGACATTGCATATTTGAAGCCTTGGTGCCCCTACTGTAAATTTGATCTGGGACACTCCTCCCAGTCTAGTATCATTAGCTCATTCTACCTAATACAGAGAGAGCATCTGAGAAGGCCTTCTGTTCCTCCTTTCTCCCTTTCTTAAAAAAAAAAAAAAAAAAAAAAAAATTGCCTGAATCTCCTTGTGTTCTGACAGTGCTTCTCAACCATTTTGGAACTATAGAGTATATTTTAGTGCATTTATTATAACTGTAATTGCCTTAATATTGCTACAGCTCAAGTGCTCTAGGTTTCACTGCATCTGAATCGTTTGTGTTTTTTGCTGTTTTTCTGTATATACAGACTTCTCTGTATATGTTCTACTGTATTACTGCCTCTTAAATCATTTTTCAGTTGTGCACTTGCCTTGCTTCATTTAAAAAGTTTTAAATTGCTAATTTTGTAGAGTTTTAATTGCATTTACTGTTTAGGACTACACACTCAATGTGTTTGCCTTTTCTGTGTTTATTTACTGTATTATTGCATTGTTTAGCCTGTTTTAACCAAAAAATACTATCTTGTTTGCTCGTTTCCCCCCTTTCCTAGCCAGTATAGTCCAGATCCCAGACTTTGCTTGTCGCAGGACTTTATTTTATGAGTTCAGAGCTATCCAGACCTTGCTGTGGTAGAGGGAAGTCCTACTGCTTATGAGTGTCAGCGGTGAGCATTGTAATGCATATCTAACACTAGATGAATGGTTTCCAGCTCTGAAATTGTAATTTTAGTAGCCTTTTTGGGCTGATTTCTATCCCTTTCAACTTTCTTGCTTAAAAGCATGTGTGTTTGCACATTTTTCGCATCATTCAGCACCGCGGGGCTACAGTTAAACTATTCCAGGCACCAGTAATGTCTGCTCTTCAAATTTTCCCTTAGAACTAGCTGGTTTCTCAGTAGTAGCACTAAAAATCTGAACCCCTGTGACTAGCACTTGCTCTAGAACCTGCTGGAAAGCACTAGGAAGCCTGAAACTGATACAAGCACTCAACTCTCCTTGTCAATAAGGAGAAATTAATTGTAGGCACTAAACAGCCTATAACTGCAAAGTACCTTGAAAAGTTAAGGGAAAACAGCTCTTGTACTTTACAAAAAAAAAAAAACCTAAACAGGCATGTCCAAGGGTCAACATCCGCTGATTTCTCCTGCCCACCTGATGAATCTGGGCATACTGGGGCAATGCAGCAACTGCCTCATGTACACAGACAACCCTCTCCTCCTCCTACCACCCAACACTACAACATGCAAGATATGCACTTACATAGCCCAACTGGAAGCAAAGCTGTCTCTCGCCAAGATTGTGATAGACAGTCAAGAGGCGAAGGTTAACACCTGCACTACACCTCAAGCAACACATAGCCCTTCAAAACCCACACCATCAACACCCACATATAGCAACACTAGACCCACATATGCAGAGGCCCTTAACATTAACCTGCCCAAGCAACAAGGGCCTCCGAAGCTGAAACGCAAACAAACACCAGTCACAGCCAAAGTGACACATAGCTCACAACACCAGTGTGCCACCCAACAACAGCCCCTAAGGCAAGACAATGTACCCAACACTTTAGTTATAGGTGACTCTATAGTCAGGCACACTGATGTCCCACTCACCAGGCTGAACAAGGAGAAAATTACAGTCAGCTGCCTGTCGGGTGCCAGGATCCATCACAAAAAGCATGCACTCAAGTCACTCCACAATAAGTACAAATACGACTCTGTCATTGCCCATGTTGGAGTGAAAGACTTGAGACGTACCTCCCTGGACTACATGAAAAGAGACATGGAAGAGCTCTTGGATCATGTGGCCCAGGCAAGTATGACCCTAGCCCTGAGTAGCATCCTGCCTTCGCCCAGAATGATACCACAGTATAAGGACAAAATGATTGACTACAACAATTGGCTAAGCTTCTGGTGTCATTCACAGGGGATCCAGTATCTGTCTGCCTGGGAAGACATGATCGACAAACCACGATGCTTTGCCTGAGATGGTCCGCACCTGTCACCCTTGGGATTCAGGTTACTGTAATCATTCCTCATTAGACCCATTATAGCGTATAATGCCCCGTTTGGTATATACCTCACAAGACATCTGCAACAGCTGGAAAGGCCACAGAAATACCTCACTAAAAGAATCATAGGTCTAAAGCAGATGCCATATGCTGACCATCTAAAAGAACTCCAGCTATACTCTGTGGCATATTGTCTACTCAGAGGTGATCTCTGCTTAACATACAAGGCCATGTCAAACCCTGAGCTGTTGGACATGCTCCACTTAAAGACATCCCATTCCCTCAGAGCCACCCACTCCAGGGATCTAAACCTTGTCATCACAATTTATAAAACATGCTGGAGAGATAGGTTCCTGACCCAGAGTCTCCCCATACTCTGGAATAGACTACCCATACATGTCAAGCAGAGCACCTCCTTGGCCCTGTTCAAAAAGAACCTTGACGATTGGGTGGGAGATAGGAAATTCACTCCGGGGATCATGTCAGTCACCCTGCTAGACAGGGGTCCAGGGAAGTAAATATTTTGGGAAGAAATATCCAGGGAATTGTTATGGCTAGGCTTGTATAAGCCCTAGGGCTGATAGCCTGGTACCAACCTATGAACCTATGAAAAGAGAGAGTCTGGAGGTATTTCATCTGAAACTTTATTTGATTCTGTATCAGGTAGGCACAGAAAGGGGATAGTTTCTGCCTTTCCTGTTTAATTTGCAGTGGCAGGTCTTGATTAAAATTTTAGCTCCATTCCAAGTAACTGATTTTTTTTTTTTTTTTTTTTTTGCCAATGTAAGTAGTTTGCTGACATCTTGGTAATTTATAAGTTTGACATAGACTAGATGTGGTTTGGTAGAGTCTAAAGGGGAAAGAAGAGGTCTATAGGGTCTCTCAATAACTATTTGTTTGGCTTCAGCAGTGTTATCCAGCAAGGTGGCAAAAGTGTTGAGAATTGTATTTAACAATTTAGATTGGTCCTCATTTTCTGGCAAACCTCTTAAAATAATGTTGTTGCATCTGGATCTTGCTTCTAGGTCCAGTATTTTCTGCTGTAGTTCGTGTATGTATTTTGAATTTGAAGAAGATTCTTTCTACGGTGTTTCAATTTTGATTTAATTGTCAAGCATTTTAGCTTCTGTTTTCTCAACCTTGGTTATGATCTGATTGATAGATTTGCGAAAGGTTTTTAACTGGTCTGAGAAGTTTTGGACAGCTGTTTGTAAAGGCTGTAGTTCTAGTTTAAGTTTGTCTAGGTTTGTAAGTTCAGTTTTGTTTTTACCAGACATTTTACTAGATTCTTGCTGCTTAACCATTCTGGGTCTTTTGGATAAAGTGTCCTTTTCTGATGAAGCAGTCAGTGAGAATTTAGCTTTAGAAGTTTTAATGTCCATAGAGTCAGAATCAATCAGCATTTTTGTCTTCTTTGTGTTATTTTAAGCTGAAGAGTGTAGCAGTAGCAAGCACATGACAGTGAGCAAGCAGAGCACATGTACTGAAGAGCCCACATAATTCAAAGTAATCTGTTTATTTTCAAAGTACCACTTCCAATCTCAGGTAGTTGAATAATTTGTATGTTTAGAGTGAGTTATCAAGCTGGGTATTTTGAGCAGAAAAAATGAATTCTCTACCTTAGAAGTTAAAGATTAGTGTTAGCTTTGATAGAGCATAGAAACGGCAGTGTCTATAGGATGGCAGCCATTTTACTCTTTTATGTAGCATTTTGAGCTTTGCATGTCCTGCCACTGTCCCAAGCAGGATTTTTTTTCAGGTCCCTATTCAACTTCTTGTAAGGTAGGCAAAGTAATCAGCATAGAATAAGGATTAACAGGTCATTTAGGGCAGACTTGTGCAAATAGAAAATTTACCCTGGGGATCACTCCAGTGGCTCTACTCGACATGTGGCACAATGTCAGGGTAATCCTATGAGCTAGGTTTGTAAAGGCTCCAGGGCCAGTAGCCTAGTGCACACCTATGAACCTATGACCAATTTTCTTGCAGATTCCAAAGTCCAAGTATTTTGGCAGAAAGACTGGATTTCTAAAAAATCCATACAACTGTTTACATATGCTGCGGGGGAAGTGGAATAGGTGCATACGTTCATGGTGTTCCACAGCATAGCTAGGTTCTCATCTGAAAAGAGGAAGAATAACATCACATTTTTGAAATTAATGCTTTTTTGGTTATCTGTTTTCATTTGGCAGCAGCAGCTAAGAAATAAAGGAGGTAATTTTTAGACCTTATAATATGGCAGTTATTCAGGTTTTGATCAAGAACTCTTCCGAATCAATCTGCATCCATTCAGTAGTAAGATTATTGATTTTGTTACATTTGTTCATTAACCTTTCACTAAGCACATTCCAGGTAATCATAATTTTTTGGCTGATACCCTCTCTTGCCAGTAGATTTGCAAATTCAGGCAGTTGGCTCCCAGTGCACACCCCATTCCCACCCACATTCCAGAGGACGTTTGGTTGATTGGAGAATATTAGTACGTTTGCTGTGTTAAAATCTGTGGGTACCCAGTACCAAGAAAGTTTGTATAATAGCAACCATGCAATTCATCCAGTTTGCAGGTCCAGTCCTGAGGAACAGGTAACTTGTTTTTATTATCTAGGCCAAGTTTATTTTTTGAGGGGGGATCATAAAGCACCCTACCTCCATTTCACTTCATCTAGCTGCCCTGCAAATGTGTTCTTCCTACATGACATAACTAAACACTGGAGTTTGGTTTGGACATTAAAGGGTTGGGATAGACTGAAATGGTGTCATTCAGTTTTCCCCTCATCCCATATGGCACCTCTTACTCATATCAATATTATTAGATATTCTTGCAGTCTCACCTTATTGTCATACATATGCAAGCTGGGCCACAAGTGGGGGGATCATAAAGCACCCTACCTCCATTACACTTCATCTAGCTGCCCTGCAAATGTGTTCTTCCTACATGACATAACTAAACACTGGAGTTTGGTTTGGACATTAAAGGGTTGGGATAGATTGAAATGGTGTCATTCAGTTTTCCCTCATCCCATATGGCACCTCTTACTCATATCAATATTATTAGGTGTTCCTGCAGTCTCACCTTATCGTCATACATATGCAAGCTGGTCCACATTATTATAAGTTCATCTATTTGGGTGCATACTGCTTCAGTGACTTTTTGGGCTCCTAAAGATGAAAGCATGTTGCCCACCTTTAAGGTGTTGTTTTAGTTTGGATCTCTAAATTTGAGAGAGATCAGCCAGGAGCTGGTCATTAAGTTATTCTAGACAAAGTAGAGGATTCATTACTTTACCCAGTAGGTCGGTGATCCACAGTGAGACTTCCTTCTAATGCTATCAATTTGGAGAATGTAGTTTTTTTGTTTTCCCTAGTAGTTCCCATATAATGACAAATTATACTGACATATGCTTGTGTAATGCTATATTACACCAAGGTATTCCTTTTATTATATACTTTTCTGTGTTTTTCAGAAGAGTGTAGCCTTTGTACATAGCCCATCAAGGCCAATCTGTGTTAATAATAAAATAACTAATAAATGGTTTTCAAACATTTTATTGACAGAAATCATTATGTTTTTAATCTGTTTGGTGCTTTTATGTTTTCACATTTTCTTTCATTCATTTTTTCTTTCAAATCCTTAGTCTGGGTCATTCCTTTTTGGGTCAAGCTACTGAAAGGGCAAAAGTCCTTAAAGGAGGTGAGATCCTAGGTTTGAACTGATTTTCATTTGAAGTTGTTTGGAAAGGCATTCATAGTTTGACATTTTGACAATTGATGACAACTTTATTCCAGATCTTTAGAGAGTTAGGCCAATTACAGATCATTATAGTTCATTTTGAGTGGGGGATGATTTGGGTATTATTCCCAAATGAAAGTTTTTGTACTTCAAGCTTTAGGATTTTGTGGTGTTATGATATGCCATACAAGATATGAAGCTGGTTTTGTCAGCTAAATTTCTGCTTTTAATTTAATGTCAAGCCTTGAGTCCTTCAGCTTTAGAAAAGTCAAGTAGATTTTTCAACCACGTGATGGCCTTAGTTGTCGTCAGTAATTGAGCACTGGAACTTTTACTATATGGAGCCTATTTGGTTTCCTCATGATGGTATTCATATTTTAGTATTTGATCAAGATGTGTTTAACCTGATGATGTATCTGTTTTAAGGGTTTAGTATTATGAGTCATTATTCATAGATATAGTTATATAAAATATAAAAAAGTAGAAATGATAATGTTATTTATCAATTATTTTTATTGTGCTACTTACGTTGGTCATGTTATGTTCTTGTTATCTAAACAAATAGCATAAATTAGAAATATTATTTTTTCTAAAAGATAAAAAGAAAAATCTATAATAAAAGATTTATAAAGTTACAGCTTCATTATTATCATGGCATAAAAACTTGGGGTGTAGTGGGGGGGTGGGAGGCAATCTGTTTCAACCTGGTGGGAGGTCGTTGTGCAACCTCTCTCATTTTGTTCCTCTCTTGCCCTTTTGTGGGCCAGTACAAAACCTAGTATGTCAGAAAGTGTATAAAGGCACTGTTCTTGATAGTGTCTATTTTGCAAAGGGAAAAGAATTGCATGCAACTTCACTGCAAGTACAACTGATAGAGCTTTATGTGATACCAAATCGGTAAATAGGCCTGAGAATAAATGACTGAGTAATATGTGCGTGAAAGTTATATGGTTAATTGTTTAGAAAACTCTGAGTTCATACATTATTAGAAGATGTTGCATGATGATAAATGGAAATTCTCATTGATATATGTCAAAATGTTATATTCAAAGAAATCTAATGGTCTCATTTGCATGGAAGAGTTTTAGCGTTATTAGGGAAAGAGGCAGAGATAATTACATTTACTCGTCCAAAGCAGTTCCAAATTGTCTGACAAAGGTTTCTAGAAGACTATTTCCACATGCAGTACATTTCAGCTACTTATCATACCTGGGTTTAACATTTCAGTATACTTTATTAGAAAAAGCTGCCCATGCATATTGCATAATCTAGTTACTACTCTGCAGTAAACAACATGATTTTATTCATATATTATGAAGCAACTCAACAGATCAGCATTTTGGCTTGATGGTACATTTCACATTCTGTTAGACTTGCACTATTTTAAGCATCAAATGGCCCTTGACCATGAATGACCAGTCTGTCTAAGACTACTGCACTTCTCAACTGTACAGATGTTTGCAGAATGTCCAGATTTTTGCCTCATATTTTTGATCTGTTTCTCCTAAAATTGTAGTTTTCTGGCAAATCATTGAGTTGAAGTCAGAAAATAAAGACTGACATTTGTGTTTCAGACTTCATAACCTTCAGAAAAAATTATGCTAATGCAACAACTGCTGTTCTATCAACTTTCTAAGTTTGTAAGAGCAATATTTAAAAAGTGCCCCTATTTTTGGGGCTTTGACCCCATTATTTATGGCTTTGTCCAGATTTCTTGTTCTAAGAGTTTGAGAGGTATGCTGCTTATGTGTCTGTTTTGTCAGGAAGGTTTATGCGGACATTTATTATAGCCTATTCTACAACAAAAAGCACTATCTTTCAGGAAAGACTGAAGAGTAGTGTTGATTTATCACAAGCTGGATATGCTATACAAGGCTAACAAATCCTTAGACAGCGGTATTACAGTCAGAGAAACCAAGACTGCATACTTTCTGGTCTGCACTACTAGAATGTAATACTCATTGTTCACCTCTGTAGGAACCAAAGCTCTCTGGAAGCCAGTCTCCATCATATTGCTAAATTTATATTAATATTACAATAATTCTGCCAGATTCTCATGAGAATGAATTGGCTGCTGTTTTGTACCAAATCAAAATGTGTCCATATCTGCATACTCTATTTTGCAAATGGAACTTTGTATACCTTCCAAGGCTGATGCTCATCGGCATTTCTAGTTGTATTATTGCATCCACTGATTCTATGGTTTTATATTAGAGAAAGTTAGAGAGAACAACTTCTTGTACAGATTTTGTTTTGAAAAGTATAGGGGTTTCCCTAAAAGTGTTTTTTTTTCATCATAGATGTGATCAGATTTCCCACTTCATTAATCATACCTAATCAAAAAAGTACAATAAATGCATTAATAAATAAACAAACAAATAAATGGTAAATGTAGCTTGTACCATAGAGTCAAAAGCAGTGGGGTAAGGAAGTTTTCCCTTTTACCCCAGTATTGCATGACCTCTGAGTTAGTATATTTAGAGATGCCGGAGTGTGGAAAGAATACCCCACCTCCCCGTTCCCCATTAGAATGTGAGAGGGCTTGCTCTCAAGCAGTGTGTGTGTGTGTGTGTGTGTGTGTGTGTGTGTGTGTGTGTGTGTGTGTGTGTGTGTGTGTGTGTGTGTGTGTGTGTGTGTGTGTGTGTGTGTGTGTGTGTGTATCTATATATCTATATCTAATCTATATATGTATATGTATATCTATCTATCTATATATAAATATTCTTGTACCAAATGTTTGTTTATTCTGCTGATACTTTGAGAGCAGTGAAGCTAGTGGAGACTTTGCAGATCCTTGCTGTGACTCTGTATAGGAAGAAGATAGTGGAGAAGGATGTATATTAAGAACTTACATGGGCTTTCCTTAAATTTGCTGCCCACATAAATTTTAAGTCCGGCCCCAAGTGGTATCTGCAGAAGTAGTGTGTTGTCTTGTCTATTGTTGGGACTATTACCAGGTAGTAACAGAAGCAGCATGGACTTCTGCCTGCATCGGTACAGATGCTTTAGCAGGTTAAAGACTACTTTAAGATGTCTAAGAGAGGAGATTCTTCCACCCTGCCATCCAAAGCATGATCCATAGTCAATGTCATATGATAATTTTTAAAAAAATTTTTTTTTTTTCAGTTTGTTTCTGATTCAGAGCATCCTTTGTGTTGTACTGCTGGGCTGACATGGAACCACGGGCACTTACTGCTCTCACTGGTAGTGACCCAAATAAGCTAAAATGGAAGTAGCTTGCATGGCTGTAGATTTTGGTGCAGTAGTTCATAGCTGTTAAAAGAAGACCTTAAACAAGAGAATGGAGATTAAAAAAAAAAACGTGATGTATCTTGTGACACACCATGTACAGATTTTTCCATTTGTATAAACGAGCACGCAAATAGTTGATTTACAGATTATGGGTGTAGCTAAATTAATCATATAAAATATTTAGAAAGGCAGAATTTTAGAACAGTGAGAATGCAAGATTATGGGCTTTGTTTCATATCTCAAAAGCTAGTTACGAAAATAAAATTACCAACGATTCCAAAGACACCCACAAGGCATTCTATAGTTATGTCAAGAATCTAAATGGCAATGCTCAGATCTGCTCTTTGCTACAGTAGAATGGCATTAAATATACTGATCCCAAAGATATTGCCAATATCCTGGCAGATCGATTTAGTGCCAACTTCACCCCCCTCTCACCCCCTAAAGGGCCCATCTCAATACCAAAAGATTGCCAAATTCCGATAATCACGACCACACAGGTAGAAACTGCACTCTCCAAAGCTAAGAATACAGCATCCATGGGACCAGATGACATCCCAGGCTGTTGTACTACATGAACTACAAAATGAACTGGCACCTCACCTAAGTGTCATGTTTAATCATACCTTCATCTCAGGCTTCGTGCCCACTGAGTGGCGCACAGCTACAGTTATCCCGCTCCACAAGGGAGGATCCACCTTGGATCCTGGGAACTACCGTCCCATCAGTCTGACAAGCCTGATCTGCAAGGGCATGGAATGCATTATCATGGAACTTATAAACAAAGACATTGGCAACCTTCAAACACTGGACCCACCCCAGTTTGGGTTTGTGAAGGGCCGATCTTGTCTCCTGAATCTGATTGACTTCTTTGAATCAGTCTCCAGAGCTGTGGACGAGGGTAAGGCGGTCCACACAGCCTATCTGGACCTCACCAAGGCCTTTGACACCATCCCTCACTCTGGAATCATAGATAAACTTACTAAGCTGGGCATAAATCCATATGTCACTCGATTGGTTACCAACTGTCTTACTGGCAGAACCCAGACTGTAAAAGTAGCTGACTCCAAATCCAGCTCCAGAAAAGTGACAAGTGGAGTACCTTAGAGTTCAGTCCTGGGACCACTCTTGTTTGGCATCTACTTCTCTGAAGTACAGGCCAACACTAAGGGACTCTGGCTAACAAAGTTTGCAGATGACTGCAAACTGGGAGCCATTATTGAATCCCCAAATTATGTGGATATTCTACAAAAGGGCCTTACAGAAACAGATGCCTGGTGCCAGAGCCATGGGCTCAAGCTTAATGTCAAGAAATGTATAGTTATCCCCTTTGGAAAAAAAAAACATGTTCCCATGAATTACCACATAGGTGGCAGGACACTAAACATCGAAAGTGTGATGAGAGACTTAGGGACACAGGTGGACAGTGGTCTCACTTTCGATAAACACATCACCACAACAGTCAGGAAATCCTTCTATGTGGCACACCTCATCACTAAGGGCTTTTCATCCAGAAAAAAGGAGGTCATTGTCCCACTGTACTCATCCCTCATTAGACCCATTATAGAGTATAATGCCCCGTTTGGTATGTACCTCACAAGACATCTGCAACAGCTGGAAAGGCTACAGAAATACCTCACTAAAAGAATCACAGGCCTAAAGCAGATGCCATATGCTGACTGTCTAAAAAAACTCCAGCTATACTCTGTGGCATATCGTCTACTCAGAGGCGATCTCTGCTTAACATACAAGGCCATGTCAAACCCTGAGCTGTTGGACATGCTCCACTTAAAGAAATCCCAATCCCTCAGAGCCACACGCTCCAGGGATCTAAACCTTGTCATCACAATGAACAAAACATGATGGAGGGATAGGTTCCTGACCCAGAGACTCCCCATACTCTGGAATAGACTGCCCATACATGTCAAGCAGAGCACCTCATTGGCCTCTTCAAAAGGAGCCTTGATGATTGGATGGGAGATAGGAAATTCACCCCGGGGATCATGTCAGTCGCCCTGCTAGACAGTGGCCCAGAGAAGTAAATATTGTGGAAAGAAATATCCAGGGAATTGTTATGGCTAGGCTTGCATAGGCCCCAGGGCTGATAGCCTAGTACCAACCTATGAAACTATTATAACTTAAGGAATGTAAGGTACAAGGCATAGAAGAATGTTCTTTTGTACATTTTGAGCAGAACTTTTGTAGTCTCTCTGATGTTCTTGTGTGCAGTGTTTAACCAAATTTTGTTAACAGGATAGGTTATATTCCTGGAAGGACTGTACTTTTTATTGTTTTGGATAGGTTATACACTTTTCTAATTTACCCCTCCCCCCACAATTTAGTATGATGCCAAATTATTTCACTATAAATATGATATGCCATTTTTTTTCAGACTTATCACACAACATTTACATGTGACTCCCCATCATAACTCTCAAACTATTAATGCAAGAAATTGGCTCAAAGCCAAAAATAATAGGGGCGGGGTTAAAAGGCTAAAAAATAAGGACATATTTGAAATATTGCTTTTATAAACTGAGAGGGTTGCTAGAACAGCAGGTTTTGTGTTCACTTGCATTATTTGAAGAATATCAAGTCTGAACTCAGTTGTCATTCTGTGACTTCAGTCTTCAATGGTTTGCCAGAAAACTATGCATTTTATGAGGAACAGACTAAACAATGAGATAAAAATATGGGCATTCTGAGGAAGTGTAGACAGTTGAGAGGCATGCCCCCCCACAATTTCCCCTTTTCTCTGTTCAGACAATAGTTATACTTGCTATTACTTATCACACCTGTAAGGAATTTTGCAAAACTATGCCTTCATTGAAGGTTGGGCATCGAGCTGGCAACTCAGCACTGTAAAAATCTGCTACCAATCATTAGTGGACCAGAGTTCTACTGTGGCAAACCCTAACCAGGAAAAGCCAAAAGAAGAAGATGAAGAAGAAGAATCACAACACATACCAGCAATTTTGGTTATAATTTGTAATAGTACATACATGTCCTTTATTTTTCCTCCACCTGTCTTGTTATATGCATGCAATAATATGGATCTCGTAGATGGTTCACTAAAGTCCATGGTTTCGGGTATCAGCGGCAGGGTCTGGAACCAATTACCTGCTGATAAGGTGGGCCTACTGTACATAACCTAGATCCTTCCTCATTCATCTGACTCAGTCCCACATTTTCTGTCATAGTTACATAGCTAGATAGGTCAACAACAACTTCTTTTGTAGGAGAATATAAAGGCTCAGCTTGATGGATGACTAAAACCCTCGTTATACATGTCCGTTTCTTCCTGGATGAAAACTAATTAAGACTATGCAGGTTGAGGATAGTACCATTTCTTTTTCCTTTGAAAGGTTTTTGCATGCAAGACTGCACAGCACAATTACACAACTCTTTTTGCAACTGCCCATGTTTTCTCTAATTCAAATCAACTTACTTGCAATGAGCTATAGCTAAATGGAATGGGTTGGCATCCAGACAGCCAAGGAAGAGATTGTGCTATTGTCTTCACATTTTTTTTTTGCCTGTTGCTGAGGGAGAAGTGTCCTTAGCTGTATGTGCTTAGCATTCAAACTAACTGTCCCTGGAATATGGGGATTACTCAGCACTCATTATTTCAATGGCTCTATTTTACTTAAGGTGAAGACTATGAGGTATTTTTTAATTAACCTTGCATCTAGGTGCCTCACATGGGCACCTGTGTCACCATGAGAGCCTACTATGCCATTTCTTGCATTAAATACTCCCTCCCACACACATCGGACCTAGAATCATTAACTTGGTGGCCCAAGCCTGTATCCCCAATCTGAGTTGTATCAATGGCATCAGCAAACTTCTGCTTGCTATTTATGAATGCAGGCAGCAGTCAGAATATCCATTCCCTCCCTGATTGCATGGGTGATCTGGCATCTGCTGCTTGCTTACATAATCTCCTGTATAATACCTGCAACACCTGTCACACTACTTGAATTTAGGTCAACAAAGCCATAGTAAAGGTTTAATTCCTCTATGTCACTGGCCCAAGCTTTCACAACATTAAGTAACAATGTTTCATATCCATCATGTGAATGTAGCATTGCTACATAAAATGCCTATGTACAGGTGAACTACAAGTGTATAAGTAAAGGGTGAACATATATAAAATATAAAGTAATAAATATAATGTGATGATTTATTATAGCCACCCAACAGAAACTAGACTCTGTAAAGAAATCATAACTATTGAGACAATTTAGTAAACTAAAATGAATGAGTAAGACTATAAGGTGATGAGTCACATTTATTGCATTTTTGTATTTACTTCAATAGTATAATAGTTAAAATGAGAATATGGGACTTTTCTTTAAAACAAGATTAAAATTCCCTCCGATATGCTTAGTATTTGTTTTCAACTTCCCAGATTTCAACAAATGTGATAATTAAGCATTACACATTGCTTTTGAAATTTATATCTTTCATAAATGATTCTGTTTGATTACATTGCAGTGCAAATTCTTTTTTTTTTTTTTTTTTTTTTCCTCACGGAAGCAGTGGTCTCCTGCCTACGCAATGAAATATTTGACAGCTCAGCAAGGTAAGGAAAAACAGGAGAGACATGCCTAAAATGAAAATGGAAATCAGAAATTCAAAATCAAATTCTGGCAGACTATATGCAAGGTATTGAGAATGTGAATGCCGTATTGATCTTTGTCTGTGAGTTAATATACAGACAGAAATAACAAGCTCTAATTAAAAGTTATGAACAAATATAATTGCCTACATGACACCATAGAGCTACAGTACTTGTCCATAAAACATTGCTAATACATTTTTTCCAGTCAAATGTTGACATTTGTGTCAAGGCTTCTGGAGTCTGGTGCACATGAAACATGAATTATACCTTATATGCAGTTCATTTTCTCTCTGGAATTAAAATGTTGCATTACTGCAAAGTAAGTTGAAGGAAAAAAGTGCATTTCTGGCCAAGTCACACAACCAGGAAAGGTATTCATCTTCATTTTTTGATGCATGATTTTGGCTGTGCACCAAAACTTCATGAAAAAGAAATAGCTTCACACATTTGAAATAAATCTTATTCTAACAACCACAGTGGGATTCATAATATTTAACTATGCCATTTAAATGCAGGTGTTTACTTTTTGGATGCAGTGAGTTACACCACTAGCCTTCAGAATTACTTCTGGGGGAATATAAAGAAGTATATATATTTCTTGTTATATTGTTGTATATACCTGCCATTTGTCATTTGGCGAAGCTCATCAATCATAGCAACGATATTTCAGTTAGAAAAAAATACGTACCTTCCTATTTAATCTTACAGAAGCTATTACTTTGCTCTAAGGCTTTAGAGACTACATCATTTAAAAGCAAGCTACAGTTTTTGTTATTGCGTTTCTCAGATCAGAAGACTTAATAAACGGATGTGATCTATGAACCTGGTCTTCTTTTCCTTGATCTGTTGTCCCTGAAGGGTAAGCATGCAATTTAGTTGAGCATTATTATTTAAAATATGTAGTGTATCAGGTTAGAATCATGAATTATGTACATCCCTACCGATGTTACATTAAAGTAAAAAAACGTAGCCACATTAAAATACAGACAAAACAACTATACCTGTATTTAATTAATGGCAAAAATAGTCAAACAGTGAACTTCTGTAATTAGTTTACACTAAAATTTACACTAAAATGAAAAAAAAATAAAAAAAACTAAGCCATACCAATACCATAGGAAGAAATTTGTCTGAATAGTGATAGTATTACAGAAAGGGATTTTCCAAGGTAAGGTGAAGGGTTAGGGTTACGAATAGGGGCATAGTTGTGGTTAGAGGTCTTCATTCCCTGTACCACCTTAATAATACATGATAACCCTAAGTTTCTCTGGACCAGAGGGGAGGAGACCATAAGGGTCTGGTCCCCATCCCCTTTGTATCTGTCACTCGTCTGTACATCTGTCTCTAGTGTTATTTCAAAGCCCTTCATGGTGTTCTTATATGTCTTGCCTGTCTTTTATGTAACTGACAATACCCTTACCTTCTCTCCTACTCAGTATGCCCCTATACCTTCCCCACTTTCCCTTACATATACCGGAAAAAAGTGGTTCTATCTCCACCACAAAATAAGAACCCATCCTCTTCTACCTCCTCCAGCACAACCGTCTTAGTACCCTCCTGTTGTATTTTCCTTGTTTGCCTTTCACCCTTATTTCTGATCTCCATATCTCCCCCTTTTCTAAATTATAAAAACCCAAATAGGATATCCGGTATAAGAACATATTTATAGTAAAAAACTATTCAAGTTTTGATATGCTGCTGGCCAGCAGCGGCATGCCAAAACAAGTGCAAGTTGTTTTAGCAAGTTCTATTGACACTAGCAGAGCTCTCCACTTGCTGCCAGCTGCTGAAAATTTATGAAAGCATTTGGGATCTAATGACGATATGCAGATTTTACATAGACATGTGTTTGCTTTGCACTTATTTACATTTTTATGAAGTTCACTTT
The DNA here is from genome assembly GCF_019279795.1 of Protopterus annectens. NCBI lineage: Eukaryota > Metazoa > Chordata > Ceratodontiformes > Protopteridae > Protopterus > Protopterus annectens. The sequence continues at coordinate 202,680,962 of NC_056735.1, forward strand.
TCATAGATTCAGCTCAGTTAAACTGTAGTGGGAATTCCTGCAAAATGGTAGAGTCTGCTTCTTCTCAGGCCTGAGAAGTTCAAAAATCATTGTTAATCATTTGCAGTCCTCACATTTACATATTGATGTAGCTCTGAAATTTGCACTTTTACCCTTCACGTATGTGCAGCCTGGGGGTTATAAATACCACCCTTAATACTGACTTTGCAGCAAAAATACATTTATATAAAATTATTAAAAGAGTAGGTTGACTTTATTAACCTGAGTGCCAATTGTTCAGGTTTCATCAACTTTCTGATGATTGCTTGAGTAATGGTATACTTGCAATCAGCAGCAAATTAAAAAAAAATAAACAAAAAAACAACAAAGCATCTTTTCAGGGGAGCATGCTTCCCTGCACCTACAACATGGGGAATCTCTTCCCATATCCCCTGACTGCAAATATTCTGCTTCTGAGGCTGTGCAGACTTGAAAAGAATATATTTACTCTCTGCATTTCGGTGCCACAGTGGTACAGCGGGTAGTGTTGTCGCCTCAAAGCTAGATGTTTTCAGGTACGATTCTCAGCTGGGATGGCTTCTGTGTGGAATCTACTTCTTCCTGTGTTTGCATGGGTTTTCTCTGGGTGCTACAGTTTTCTCCCTTCATTCCAAAGGCATGCAGTAGGTCGTCTGAGCACACTACATTGGCCATTTGTGTGAGTGTGCATATGTGTGGTGCAGAAGACCAACCACAGCAAGGCTAGCCACCTGGTAGTGTGAACGTACTGGCTGTAGATGATTATCACTGTTGATGTGATACATAACAGCCCGTGTAAAAATAGTAAACCATATTGTGGATGGATGGATTGTCTGTGCATTTGATTGCCATGCAGTTGTGGATGGATGGATAGTCTGTGCATTTGATTGCCATGCAGTGGAATGCACAGGCGAATGTTCAGCTGTGAACATGAGCCGCAGACAGATGGATATGATGCAAGTAAAAAGTAACCTTACTAAAATACTTCCAGCTGTGTCACATATGCATTTACAGTGGAATACACAGGCGAATGTTCAGCTGTGAACATGAGCCACAGACAGATGGATATGATGCAAGTAAAAAGTAACCTTACGAAAATACTTCCAGCTGTGTCACATATGCATTTACAGTGGAATACACAGGCGAATGTTCAGCTGTGAACATGAGCCACAGACAGGTGGATATGATGCAAGTAAAAAGTAACCTTACAAAAATACTTCCAGCTGTGTCACATATGCATTTACAGTGGAATACACAGGCGAATGTTCAGCTGTGAACATGAGCCACAGACAGATGGATATGATGCAAGTAAAAAGTAACCTTACTAAAATACTTCCAGCTGTGTCACATATGCATTTACAGTGGAATACACAGGCGAATGTTCAGCTGTGAACATGAGCCACAGACAGATGGATATGATGCAAGTAAAAAGTAACCTTACTAAAATACTTCCAGCTGTGTCACATATGCATTTACAGTGGAATACACAGGCGAATGTTCAGCTGTGAACATGAGCCACAGACAGATGGATATGATGCAAGTAAAAAGTAACCTTACTAAAATACTTCCGGCTGTGTCACATATGCATTTACAGTGGAATACACAGGCGAATGTTCAGCTGTGAACATGAGCCACAGACAGATGGATATGATGCAAGTAAAAGTAACCTTACTAAAATACTTCCAGCTGTGTCACATATGCATTTACAGTGGAATACACAGGCGAATGTTCAGCTGTGAACATGAGCCACAGACAGATGGATATGATGCAAGTAAAAAGTAACCTTACTAAAATACTTCCAGCTGTGTCACATATGCATTTACAGTGGAATACACAGGCGAATGTTCAGCTGTGAACATGAGCCACAGACAGATGGATATGATGCAAGTAAAAGTAACCTTACTAAAATACTTCCAGCTGTGTCACATATGCATTTACAGTGGAATACACAGGCGAATGTTCAGCTGTGAACATGAGCCACAGACAGATGGATATGATGCAAGTAAAAAGTAACCTTACTAAAATACTTCCAGCTGTGTCACATATGCATTTACAGTGGAATACACAGGCGAATGTTCAGCTGTGAACATGAGCCACAGACAGATGGATATGATGCAAGTAAAAGTAACCTTACTAAAATACTTCCAGCTGTGTCACATATGCATTTACAGTGGAATACACAGGCGAATGTTCAGCTGTGAACATGAGCCACAGACAGATGGATATGATGCAAGTAAAAAGTAACCTTACTAAAATACTTCCAGCTGTGTCACATATGCATTTACAGTGGAATACACAGGCAAATGTTCAGCTGTGAACATGAGCCACAGACAGATGGATATGATGCAAGTAAAAAGTAACCTTACTAAAATACTTCCAGCTGTGTCACATATGCATTTACAATGGAATACACAGGCAAATCTTCAGCTGTGAACATGAGCCACAGACAGATGGATATGATGCAAGTAAAAAGTAACCTTACTAAAATACTTCCAGCTGTGTCACATATGCATTTAACTTCTGTACACTGTGTAAGAAACCTTTGTGACTGGCAATCAAAATAACTAAATACATAAATAACACAGAAGTGTTGTTTTGCTAAGGATTTTAAGTGTAAATTGGTTTGGACAAAATAAATCCCAAATAAATCATCATGAGATTCTGTAGAGTAACACATATAATACAAATCCTAATATGTATAACTGTATTAATTGACAGCATTTCTGACTAGATTAAGTCATTACTGATATCCCTGAACATTAATATTATAGTAGTACAGAAACTGCTATCTGCTTGGGTTTATTTGGAGTTTCAAACACACAAAAGTGTCTTCATCTCTCACATTAGTGATGTTTTCATGAACTTTTAATATCTTCATCAAATGTACAGTTCTGTTCAGAATAATTATTCAGGCTTTTTCATACTAACTCATCTTATACATTACTGAAAAGTTTCATTTTTACAGACAGAATTATAGCTAATCAGTATGAAACTCTATAGCATAAAATAATATAGCAATAACCCACGCCTGGGTGTGGGTGATGCTAAATTTACCCACAGTTGGCGTGGTTTGGTCCCGAGGGCGAAGCCCGAGGGACCAAACAAAGCCAACCGTGGGTAAATTTAGCATTACCCACACCCAGAAGTGGGTTATTGCTATTATACCATGACATTATTTAAGAAAAGAAACTATTACTTTTCTTAAATAATGGCATAGTATAATGCCTGTTTACTGCCCTTCCGCAGATGTCTGGCATCCGTGGCAGTTCTGATGTACTGCGCGCCTGCGCAGTACATCAGAGCTTGAGCAAAGCAACGGAGAAAGCAAGATCTCCGTTGCTTTTTAGTGTAAGCTATGTTAAATGAGTTTAACATAGCGATACAGTTTTAAAATAAGCAATGGACATCTCCGTTGCTTATTTTAAAACTGTCTCGCTATGTTAAACTCATTTAACATAGCTATAAAAGCAACGGAGATCTTGCTTTCTCCGTTTTTAAACACTGTCTCGCTATGTTAAATGGGTTTAACATGGCGAGACAGCTTTAAAATAAGCAACGGAGATCTCCGTTGCTTATTTTAAAGCTGTCTCACTATGTTAAACCCATTTAACATAGCGAGACAGTGTTTTAAAAAATCGAGTTATACTAATGGAAAAAAGTCCGGGCGACCGGACCTTTTTCCATTAGTATAACTCGATTTACAACGGGCACGCTGGCCAATCAGCGTGCACGTTTTGGGGGGATCATGGTATAATATAGCAATAACCCATGCCTGGGTGTGAGTAATGCTGGATTTATGCATGGTTGGTGTGGTTTGGTCAAGAGGGCGAAGCCCGAGTGGCCAAACAAAGACAACCATGGGTAAATCCAGTATTACCTACACCCAGAAGTGGGTTATTGCTATTATACAATGACATTATTTAAGAAAAAAAATAATTACTTTTCTTAAATAATGGCATTGTATAATGCCTCCTTGCTGCCCTTCTGCAGCTGTTTGGTATTCTCCGGCAGTTCTGATGTACTGCGCATGCGTATGCTTATGCAGTACATCAGAGCTGTGGGTGGAAGCAACAGAGAAAGCAAGATCTCCGTTGGTTTTTACAAACTGTCTCATTATGTTAAACCCATTTAACATAGCAAGACAGCTTTAAAAAAAGCAACAGAAATAGGAAGATGTCTGTTACTTTTTTTAAAGCTGTCTCACTTTTCTAAACTCCTTTAACATAGCGAGACAGTGTATAAAAAGCAACGGAGATCTTGCGTTCTCCGTTGCTGTAAAAAAAGACCGCACCTCTTTCTTCTTTTTCAGAGCTCTTGTTTATAGCAAGTTAACCATTTCAGTGCCTAAGTGGTGCAGCTTTGAGTCTATGATTGGTCAAGTGTTATTTAAAATAGTTAAACACACTTTGTTCTTTGATCTGATGAAGGAATTGTCCCAAAGGTGTTTATCTTTTATGCTTTACAATTAAATGTATGGTTTTAGCTGTCCTGGTCCTTGTTTTTTTGCTGCTTACATTTGTGATTTGTCTGAACCAAGCTGGACTTTTATCCTTTGTTTGCTGGGTCTTCTCTACTTTTTTAAGTTGGGAAATACACAAAGGGACTTAAAGGGGCAATTACTTGTTGCAGATTACTTTTTCATTGTTAGCCAATCAAAGTGTGTTTTACTTTAAGAAGCCTGAGGCTGCTATTCTAGTGGATTTAGTAATGTTGTCTGGTCAGTCCAATTTGGGAATAACACAGGTAAACTTAAACTGAGATTGTTTCTCATTTAGTTGTTTGGTGTTAATCTGTACTTGAGCACTACTTTTGCTGCACTTTTACATTAAGAAGGTGTTTACATGGTCTATCTGAGTTGGGAAGCATTCCATGGAACTCAAAGTGGAGTTGTTTTTTTGTCCAGAGGGCAAAAGTGTTAGTTTTTTTTCTGCCTGCTATAAATTAGGCACTTTTACATGGAGCTTTTCACTGTGCAGTGGTAGTTAGCAGTACCCTGTATAGTAGCAAATCTATAAAGTTAGTATTTAAGAATTTAACCTGTAATACAGCAAGGCTTTGCATGGAGCTAAACTTAGGATAGCTAGTTATTGCATCAAACAGCACTAATATCAGATCATAGTACTATCTAACATCTAGCCTTAATCCAAGACACTACTCAGGTGACCCCCCCCCATAAAATCAAGTCCCTAAACTATATAACCAAACCTAATATAGGTCCAACAATGTGGATTTACAACTTTGTCAAGTCTCTGTAGCCAGACTGGTAGATATGAACATCCTGAGACAATGTCACAATATCCTTTTGTACACAGACAACTTTTTAATACTTAAAGAAACTAACATAGTATGTGACAGATGGACGTACATAACTTCCTTGGAGACAAAAATCTCACAAACAAGGTTGTCAAGAACGCACATTACATCCTTTACACATACTGCTCACCACACACACATAGACCTTCTTATGCTGAGGTACTTAAAATAAACGTCTCCATACTTCAAAGACATTCTAATCCATCAAACTGCAACACCTGTCCTCAGCAACCATTAAAGCACAGACCAAAAGCAACATGTAACACCCCACATATGCCTACACCCAATGATCCCATAAGAACAAAGCCTATAAGGCTAGCCAACAGTTTACCTAGTACTCTTGTCATAGGATAGTCTATTGTATGACACACAGATGCCCCTCTGGCAAGGAGAAGTTTATGGTTAGTTGCCTATCTTGAGCAAGGATCTACAATATCATGCACACACTCAAGTCACTACATCACAGGTACCAATATGATTCAACCGTAGTCCATGTAGGTGTAAATGACCTCAGACATACTTCACTGGACTGTGGGAAAAGAGTCATTATGGATCTGTCTAAATAGGTGTCACAGACAGGTATGTGCCTTGAATTGAGAAGCTTTCTGACTACACCAAGGATGATACCACAGTATGAACAGAAAATTACTGATTTTAATAACTGGCTTAGTTTCTGGTGTCACTCAAGGGGAATCCAATATCTATCACCATGAGAGAACATGGTTAACAGATCACATTGCTTCACTAAGCATGGTCTGCATCTATCTCCCTGTGGGCTTTCACATATTGGCTAAAGCTTTAAACGCCCCTTTAGCCTTTTTTAGGTAATGTCAAAATAACAAAACTACCAACACAGCAAACAACTCAAAGCATCCTTAAGGTGTTACTGCTCAAGGCATAGAGCCTAAACAAGAAACTCTACATCTACAAGCTCCCTACTCTGGAGAATGAAAGCATATTTGCAATCACCAGAACTTGCATTAAAGCCGCAGACAGTACTCTGGCAGTGGAAGACAAAAGTGCCTTCCATACATTTAGGCCAAAAGCAGCACATACAGTGGCTAAAGGTGTAGGTGCCTTCATCTACTTTAGCTACAAATACAACTTTAAGTTGGTTAAAAAGGATAATGCCTGGAGTTTATCCAAGTCTCCACAGACAAGCTTCCTTACCATGTTCTGGCTGGCTGCAAGTCACCCTCTATGACTCACAAAGCTCACAGCTTTTACCTAGACATGCTAGAGGCACTCACAGTCTTACCAAATACCTGATTCATTAGACTTAAACTACCCATCTATAGACTGGAAAACATACACTACCTGTAATTCACAGGCACAGTGTTTTGTTGACTTTATCAATACAAACACTCTGGACCAGGTAATGCATGCTCCAACCAGAGGATCAAAAATATCACACCCAGTATTCATTAATATGGGAGAGTGTTGCACCTCCCATGTCACATGCTTATTGTTGTGGTCAAATCACAAAGCTGTGATGCCCTATGCTGACCACCTTAAAAAACTCTAGCTATACTCTGTTACATATCGTCTACTCAGAGAGACGATCTCTGCTTAACATACAAGGCCATGTCAAACCCAGAGCTGTTGGACATGCTACACTTAAAGAAATCCCAATCTCTCAGAGCCAAACGCTCCAGGTATCTAAACATTGTCATCACAATAAACAAAACATGATGGAGGGATAGGTTCCTGACCCAGAGACTCCCCAGACTCTGGAATAGACTGCTCATACATGTCAAGCAGACCACCTCCTTGGCCCTCTTCAAAAGGAACCTTGACGATTGGATGGGAGAAAGGAGATTCACCATGGGGATCACGTCAGTCATCCTGCTAGACAAGGGTCCAGGGAAGTAAATAGTGTAGGAAGAAATAGCCAGGGAATTGTTAAGGCTAGGCTTATATAGGCCCTAGGGCTGATAGCCTAGTACCAACCTATGAACCTATGAACATGTGTCTGTCTCTCAAAATAAAGATCAACCCATAAACCCAACTAAACCTGTAACAGGTAGGAACTATTCTAAAGCAAACCACATTCTATTAAGGGACAGTTTGTTAAAATTCACAGCTCGCTCAAACCCAGAGAGCATATGAGTAGCTACCTATGCAGAATTATTTACAGAAACCCTGTACAAACCTGTAAATGATGCATTGAAACTGTCATAGCAACCAGAAGTAAGCCTAGCTCAATCACCTAAAACAAACTCTTCTGGTGGAATCTTTACCTTGACAGAGTATAAAATAAAAGCAAAAAAGTCATTGCTGAAATTATAAAGAAAAACTCTCATTGAGACAAGAGCTCTAATTCAACTAAACAAGAATCTGAATAGCTTCCCAAGCTAAGAGCAATCACAAGGCCTTCATCAGCTATGTCAGAAGTCTTAAAGCAAACATTCAGCAGTGTCCAGAACTGGTGTAAGTTGCACAACCTTCGCTTAGCAGAGTGACATAGTGAAACTACTGGTTGATAAATGTAGCTCTAACTTCACCCCCAAATCCTCCCCACTGTCCCCCTGCAAAATCCCTTCTACCATATCCCAGCCCCAACAATCAACAGGGAGCAGACACAGGTGGCATTCATTAAGACCAAAAATTGTATCAGTGGGCCCAAACAATATTCTCGGTTGCCTCCTAAATAACCTAAAATATGATGTATCAGGACCACTTGAGGCACTCTCCAACTACAGCCTCAAAACAGGTTAAATGTCACATTAATGCAGGGCCATAATGGTCATCCCTCTTCATAAGCGTAGACCATCAACTAACCCCAGGAACTGCAGAGTCATCAATCTAGCAAAATAAAATAAAAAAGAAACGCCAAAAAAAAACACAAAGCAGGAATAACTGGATCAAAGAATATGAATAAATATTACACCAAGCAGGCAAAACGTGGACTTTTAATAGTGCTTTTTGGTACCTCGGCTAGGTGCATTCTAGGGAATAACTCTTACACCATTAGCAACTCCAGTTTATATGAAAAACAGACAATTACGAATTATTCAATCAATCTTACAACCCTTACACATTCCACCAACAAAGTGAGACAAAAACTTAAACCCTATAAGGTGTATATCACACAAAACATTACAATATTGCACCTGTTGATTAAGCAGCTTCTAAAAACTACATATTTAATAGAATTAAACCAGTTTATTTGAAATTTCAATACTTACATATAACAAAAATGCTGCATGTAATCAAATTTAAAAACATAGGTTCATAGGTTCATAGGTAGGAAACAGGGTATCAGCCCAAGGGCCTACGTATGCCTAGCCGATACGGTTCCATGACTTATGCCACCCAAGAAAGTTATTTTCCTATACCACTGTCGAGCAGAGACACAGAAGTGATCCCCAGGGTGTATTTCCTATTTCCAATCCACTCATCAAAAATTTTCTTGAAGAGTGCTAATGAAGAACTTTGCTTGACATAGATGGGTAGCTTGTTCCAGAGTACAGGAAGTCTCTGGAACAGGAATCTATCCCTCCAGTATGTCCTGTTTATTGTGGTGACAAGGTTTAGGTCCCGAGAGCGTGTAGCTCGGAGGGATTGGGATTTCTTTAGGTGTAGCATATCCAACAGTTCTGTGTTTGACATAGCCTTATATGTTAGGCAGAGATCACCATGGAGTAGGCGATATGCTATGGAGTAAAGATGGAGTTTTTTCTGGTGATCAGTGTAGGGCATTTGTTTGAGGCCAGTAATCCTCTTTGTGAGGTACTTCTGTGGCCTTTCCAGCTGCTGCAGATGTCTTGTGAGGTAGATTCCATAAAGGGCGTTGTACTCTATAATGGGTCTAATGAGTGTTGAGTAGAGGGGAACAATGACCTCTTTTTTCCTGGATGAGAACCCTTTTATGATGAGGTGTGCCATGTAGAAGGACTTCCTGACTACTGTAGCGATGTGACTATCAAAGGAGAGACTACTGTCCACCTGGGTCCCAAGGTCTCTTATCACGCATTCGGTGTTAAGTAGATTGCTACCTATGTGGTAGTTCATGGGTACAGAGTTTTTACCAAAGGGGATGCCACTGCACTTTTTGGCATTGAGCTTGAGGCCATGGCTCTGACACCAGGCATCTGTCTCAGTGAGGCTCTTCTGTAAGATGTCCATATCATTTGGGAACTTGACTATGGCTCCTAGTTTGCAGTCATCTGTGAACTTCGTTAGCCAGAGGCTTCTGTGTTAGCCTGTACTTCAGAGAAGTAGATACCAAACAGGAGAGGTCCCAAGACGGAACCCTGTTGTGCTCCACTTGTCACTGCTTTGAGGTCAGATTTGGAGTCTACAACTTTTACAGTGTGGGTTCTGTCAGTGAGCCAGTTGGCAACTCATCATGTGACGTAGGGATTTATACCTAGTTTAGTGAGTTTAGCTATAATTCCAGAATGGGGGATGGTGTCAAAATTCTTGGTGAGGTCAAGATAGGCTGTGTGTACCACCTTACCCTCATTCATGGCTTTGGTGACTGCCTCAAAGAAGTCGATCAGGTTCAGGAGGCATGATCTGCCTTTCACAAACCCGAACTGGGTGGGATCCAGAGTTTGGAGGTTACCAATCTCTTTGTTTATGACTTCCATGATGATACGTTCCATGGCCTTGCAGACCAGGCTCATCAGGCTAATAGGTCGATAGTTCCCGGGATCAGTGGTGGCTCCCCTTTTGTGGAGTAGGATAACTGTTGCTGTGCGCCATTTAGCGGGCATAAAGCCTGATGCAAGGCTATTATTGAACATGAGGCTTAAGTGGGGAGCCAGTTCTTTCTGAAGTTTGTGTAAAATGCAGTCTGAGATGTTGTCCGGTCCCATGGATGCTGTGTTTTTGGCTTTAGAGAGTGCAGCTTTTACCTGCGTAGTTTTGATTACAGGGACTCTGCATTCTTCCTGTATAGATATGGTCCCTTTAGGGGGTGAGAGGGTGGTAAAGTTAACAATGAACCTATCTGCCAGGATGTTGGCAATATCAGTTGGTTCTGTAATTTTCATGCCTTTGTGCTGTAACTCAGAGCAGATCTGGGTGTTGCCATCTAGATTCTTGACATAGTTATAGAATGCTTTGTGGTTGTCCTTGGATTTAGTGGTGATTTTGTTTTCATTGCTAGCTTTGGAGGATCTTAAAGGGATCTCAGCTTCTTACTGAGGCTGACCAGGGAGCTCCTCCACTCATGGGATTTTACTCTCTTTTGCAACAGTTTCTTCCTTCTGTTGTACAGTTTTTTTATGGCAGGGGACCACCAGATTGGCTTCCTTTTTTTGGAGGATAGCTTCTTGGTTCTGTTTGAGATAGCATGATCCATGCACTCGTGTAAGTGCTTATAGAGTGCATTTGTGTAGGATTCAGCAGTTGTAACTGTTTTGTCCATCTGCATGGGTGTCATGAAGTTCACCACTTCTGTCTTAAGAAGCATGAAGTTAGCTTTGGAGAATTTTTTTACTGTGGTTTCCTTAATGGGGGGTGGGGGCGAGATGTGGATATCAAGCGTGATAAGCTTATGGTCGGATCGGACCAATGAGGAGTTGACTTCAGGTGTGAAACACCAGTCACTCATGTTGGTAATGACTAGATCTAGGATATTGTTGCCCCTGGTGGGGGTGTGGATAAGTTGATCTAGGGCATTGGAGGTTATGAATTCCAGAAAGTGTTGAGCTAAGGAGTTGGTACACGAGTAGTTTTCCAAGTTAATGGTGGGTTAGTTGAAGTCGCCCATTATTAGGGTGTTTGGTTGAACCCTAATATTTTCCAGTACATCAAGAAAAGAGGAGTGGGAATCCTGGAGCATGGTGGGGGATCTGTAGCAAGCTACAATTTGGATTGCAGTTTTGCCCAGAGTTAGTTGCACTTGGATAACCTCCGATGCATTATGCTGAGCAACTAGCCTGGAGGTGTGGATATCCTTAATGAATGTGGATATACCTCTGCCTTTGGTGTTTCGGTCCAAGTTACATGTCCGAAAAGTGTGGTATGAGTTATAGCCTGGTAGTGCAGGGGTGCTCTCTGGAGTCTTGAACCAGATCTCAGTCACTGCACAGATATCAATGTTCTCCATTTTAAGGAGTGCCTTGAGTGAGTGCATTTTGAGATTTAGACTTCTAGCATTGAGTAGCATTACCCTCAGTTTTTGCTTGCTTGTTCCTGTTATGGTGGTGAATTTGTTATTTGAACCCTGCCTAAAAAAGGCACTATAGGGGCAGCAAGAGCCTTAGCCAGTATCCAGAATCCCAGGGGCGACAGGTGCAGGCCATCTCTGGCAAAGTATTGTGGTCTGCTGACCATGACATCCCAAGCAGACAGATACTGGATCCCCTTAGAATGACACCAAAAGCTTAGCCAATTGTTGAAGTCAGTCATTTTGTCCTTGTACTGCAGTATCATTCTGGGTGATGGCAGAATGCTACTCAGGGCTAGAGTCATACCTGCCTGTGCTACAAGATCAAAGAGCTCTTCCATGTCTCTTTTCATGGAGTCCAGGGAGGTATATCTCAGGTCATTCACACCAACATGGACAATGACAGAGTCATATTTGTACTTGTTGTGGAGTGACCTGAGTGCATGGGTTATGTGGCGGATCCTGGCACCCGACAGGCAGCTGGCAGTAACCTTCTCCTTGTTTAGCCTGGTGAGTGGGACATCAGTGTGCCTGACTATAGAGTTACCTATGACTAGTGTGTTGGGTACGTTGTTTTGCCTTATTGGCTGTGGTTGAGTGGCACACTGTGTGTCATTTGGGTTGTGTTGGGGGATAGAGGTTGCTTGCGTTTCTGCTTTGGAGGTCTTTGTTGCTTAGACAGATTATTAATGAGAGCCTCCACGAATGTTTTTGTGTTACAATGTGTGGATTTTGGTGGCGTAGATTTAGTAAGACTATGTGATGAGTGTGGTGTGGTGCAAATGTTTACCTTCTCCTCATGACTGTCAAGTTCAGTCTTGGTTGGAGAGAGCTTTACCTCCAGTTTGGCTAGATAAGAGCATCTCTCACAGGTTGTAGTGTTGGGTGGTAAGAGGAGAGGGTTGTCTGTATACATGAGGCAATTTCTACATTGCTTCAAGATGCCCAGATTCATCAGATAGACAGGAGAGAACACTGGGAGCTGACCCTTGGACATGCCTGAATAAAAAAAATATTTTCCTTTAGATAAGTGAGAAAAGTAAGTACAAAAACTGTTTTCCTCTACGGAATGAGGAAGATTGAGTGCTATAGTAATTAGTAGCTTATTTAGTGCTTACACATTCTGAACAAGTGCTGAGCATGAATAAGCAAATTTAAGTGCTAAAACTAAGAATCTGTATCTGCACTAGACGAGTTACAGGACAGAAACTAGTGCAAATGCAGGCTTTCAAATCAGAAAATTGAGAGAAGGAAGATTGCCCAAACGGCCAATAACTACAATTTCTGGGCCAGAACCACTCCTTATGTGGTAGACAGGTTACCTAGTGCTTACCACTTCCGTTGATAAGCTAGAAGGCTACCCTCCAACACAGAAAGGCTTGGGGGACCCAGAAGCTTACATACAGTCCTGGATACAGCAAATCTGTATCTGGAACACTAGTTACAGGAAAGGTAGGAAACAGACTTACAGTTTTTTTTCTTTATTTTTTTTTACAGAAAAGTAGCAAAAACAGTAGTAAAAACAATTCACATGCAGTGCAAGCTAGCACACTTGAGTATGTAGCAATATTAGACCAAACACAGTTTAAAAAATGCAATTAAATTAAAAAGGACTAAAAGCAAGTGCAGAAAGAGTTTATTAGGTACAATGTGGTAAAGAGACAGGACTGGGGGAAGTGTCCCAGATCAAATCTGCAGTGGGGTGGGCAACTGCAAAAGCCACCAAATTTAAACCACAAGCCAAAAATAGGGGGTGGGGGGTGGGTGGGACAAAAAACAACTAACAGTACAAACTCTAAAACCAAAAAAATACTCTCAGCTCTGTATATTTGCAGATCAATCTCTCAGAACAGTGAGACAACAGTTTCAACAGAAATCTAAGCAACAATTAACAAACTCTATAACCAAAAAAATATATACTCAGCTCTGTATATTTGCAGATAGTCTGTAAGGCAGTCTCTCAGAACGCAGATTCCAGCAATTTGAATGCAGGCTGTTCCTAACAGGTCAAATTAAGTGACATACATTTATATTTAATATGATATTATTCAAATTTTATAAAATACATGTGTTGACTTCCTGATTAAGACCATTGGGATGAAGAGTTCCAAAATTAATGATTAACTTAGCTTCCAGCTATGACAAATTGGTTAAATACTCAACCCCCTGATTCACAATGGGTTTTGCCAAAATGCTAAAAAGTAAGCTACCATCCGAACTTCCATGTGCTGTATGAAAATGGTTGGCCACCAGGCTTTCCAATCTACCATTTTGTATGTCACACAAATGTTCAATTATACGAATCTTGGCCATCCTTTTAGTTTGGCCAATGTAACATCAAGTTGGTGTGCACCCGCATCCAATGATATATATATTCCCACAAGACCGGCAGTTGAAAGAGCCCATGGCCTTATATTTCTTTTTGTTAATAAAGGCCCCATCCAAATTCTTGGCCTTGCCAGAGACCCTACAACCACCACAAGGATGACAACCCAAACAACCATGCCCACCTTTGAATTTTCTCTGATTTAGAAGTTCCTTAAGATTACAAAATCTTCTATAGGAAAAGGTCACCCTATTGGGGAACAAATTTGTCAAAACTGGATCCTCACAAACTAACGGCCAAAATCTCTCCACAGATCTCCTTAAGATATCTGAAAATTGGGAATATTTGGAAACAAAAAATAATCTATCATCACTATCTATTTCCTTTATAGCACTTGACTTTATATAAAAATCCCCCTGTAAATGACTGTACTGGGTATGTGCCATCTCATCTATACCCCTTGTTCTTCTTTCAGCCCTATCCAAAATAGCAGCATTGTAACCTGTACTTAGAAGCTTCAGTCTGACCTTAAGAAATTGCTGGTCTATACTAGATTTGTCAAAGGTATTATTGGGAATACATTTGTATTCCCCATACAGTAATGAGGCCAAAAGGAGGGAAGGATGCATACTGCCAGCTGACAGGAAATTATTGACAACGGTCTCTTTAATAAATGGTCTATTGGAAACTTCTTGTTTGTCTGATATAAAAAATTCCAGATCCAGAAACTGGATCTTTTTTAAATCCGTTCTATGAGTAAACTGTAAACCAAAATTGTTCCTATTCAAATCCTCCATAAATTTATGAAAAACTTCCACCTCACTCTTACAAATAAAAATCAGGTCATATATAAGCCTCTTGTACACAACCACATGGTGTGCATAAAAATCAGTATTATAGATGAACAAATTTTCAAAATAACTCATGAAATAATAGCATATGTGGGGGCAGAAGATGCCCCCATTGCCTTACCTTCCTTTTGCAAAAAATACTGTTTATCAAACTTGAAACAATTATGCAATAAGGAAAATTCCAATAATTGTAATAAATAAGTGGTAAGTGGACTCTCACCCAACATCTTCTCAACCGCCTCCAAACCCCATGAGTTTCTAATGCTAGTATAGAGAGACTTGACATCTACACTAGCCCAATACAGATTTTCCTTCCACTTCATTCTACCCAGCAGGTCACAAAATTCCTTGCCATTTTTGATGCGTGACATAATTTTGGGTAAGTAACTCTTGAACTGGTAATCCAAAAATATGCCAACATTCTGCAAATATGAGCCCTTACCCGACACAATTGGCCTACCCATTGGGTTATTCAAACTTTTATGGATTTTAGGAATTATGAAAAAAAACTGCATCCCTGTGTTTTTTTATGTGTAATCTTTTGATGTCCTGGTAGAAAAAAAAAAACAATCTCTCCCATCTCTCCAAAATTTCTAATAAACTAGCATTGAAATCAACAACAGGGTTCTCACTTAACTTAATATAAACTGAGGCATCATTCAACAATTCGTCTGCCATGTTATGATACCTAACTCTGGATAACGCCATCCAGTTGTCACCTTTATCTGCTTGAGTATACACATGATTACTATTGGCTGCCTGTAACTTTTGTAAAGCCAACCATTCATTCTTATTTAAATTATATTTCTTATGTTCTTTTCTAACATTATTACATTCAAGCTCAATTTGTCTACACACAAAGTTCTCAAACTGGCAAATGGAAAGAGAAGATTTGGGGGGTACAAAACTACTAATGTAAGGGACAGGTGGAACAATCAATTTCCCATACCCAGTGCAAAAACCCATCCCTTTTTCATCCTTGGTGTCAGCATCATCTTCACACCACATTTCATTTATGTCAAAAAACATGTTACCATGCAGACACATGTCCATTAAAGAATCATCATAAGCAGTGCTTACATTCAAATGATTTGTCTCACTGTTAAGTGCACTTGCAGTTATTCCTGCTTTGTGTTTCTTTTCATCAGTCTAGCAAGTCTGATATGTAAAGCCATGGAATTAATTATCATGTAAATCATCGATAAGGATATCGGCAACTAGTAGGCATTGGATCTCATCCCAGTTTGGATTTGTTAAGGGAGGGTTTTGCCTTCTCAACCTAGTAGACTTCTTTAAGAGGGTCACCAAGGCTATGGGTAAGGGGATAATGGTGTATACTGCCTACCTTGACCTGGCCAAGGTGTTCGATACAATGCTCCACTCAGGTATTGTTGGCAAACTCTCAAAACTGGGCATAAATCCACACATAATTTGCTGGATTGCTGGCTGACTCACAGATAGGACCCAATATGTCAGGATCGGTAAGACTACCTCCACCAGGAGACTAGTCACCAGGGGAGTACCCCAGGGCTCCATCTTGAGTTCATTCCTGTTTGGCATTTACTTCTTGGAAAGTAAAGGCTAATGTGAAAGGTCTCCAACTCTCCAAGTTTGCAGATGACTGTAAATTGGGAGAGATCATAGATTCCCCCATGACAGCAACATCCTGCAATGGGTCTAACACAAATAAGTGTTCCCAAGGTCACGGATTAAAACTCAATGCAAAGAAATTCATTATAGTGCCCTTTGGGAAATCATCCACTCAAGCTAATTACTCAATTAATAAAATACCCCCAAGAATTCACTTTATAGATAGGGATCTGGGAAATATATAGACAATAATCTGGCCTTTGACCAACACATAGCTAAGACAGTAAGAAAATCATTCTATATTACAGAACTCCTAAGAAAGGGTATGGCATTAGGTCCAAGGAAGTTATAGTACTATTCTACTCATTCCTTGTCAGACCAATCATTGAGTATTTTGTACCCTTTGGCATGCACCTAAACAGGAATATGCAACAGATGGAATGCCCTCAAAGATTCCTCTCCAGGAAAATCCAATGTATAATGCTCTTTCCTATACAGATCATTGGTTACTGAGAGGCAGTCTATATCTAGCATATAAGGCATCCCCAGATCCAGGTCTCATGGAACTCTTGCACATCAGAAAAATAGCACCAAAAACACTAGATCTAAGAGTCTGAACTTTGAGTGTGACATAAATACAACATGCTGGGTAGGCCAATATGTGTCTCAAAGGATCCCCATGCTATGGAATGAGCTCCCCCTTCTATGTGTAGCAGAGATCTCCCTGTCCCTATTCAAATGAAACCTTGATCATTGGATAGAAATTTGCAAATTCACCCCAGGTTTAGGCCCCATCTCTATGATGAACAGGGGTAGGCAGTAAGTAAAAGAATCTCCAGATAACTTTCCCCCTGTATAACCCTTTCCTACCCCTTTACTAACACACCCTACCATATAGGCATCCAAGGAACTCAGGTACAAAACTGAGCTGCGTTGCACAGCTAGGCTTATAAAGACCCTGGTGGTTGTTGGCCTAGTATAAACCTGCAAAACTGTGGACCTATACTAGTCCTAGTGTACTAAGGCAAAAGGAACATTCACATGTGTTGGTAGTATAGCAGTATTAAACTCCTGTCACTCTGTATTAAAGTTCTGGAGAGGGTGATTGAAAACTGAATATACAGTGTAGTGGAAAGTAAGATGTGGGATGAGCAGTTCAGATTCAGATCAGGATGTAGCACAAACAACCCGATGTTCACAGTGAGACAGATAGTTGAGAAAATGCTAAAGACAAAAAAAGAGTCAAACTGGATATTCCTAGACTAGCAGAAAGCATATGATATGGTCCTATGGGCAGCCCTGTGAAGGCATGAAGTCCCAGAAACATTTATAGAATTACTACAGGCTATGTATAAGGGCCCAATGACACAAGTATTAACAGTGTTTAGACTCAGGGAAAGGTTCTCAGTGGAAGTGGGTATGCATTAGGGTTCAGCCCTGAACCTAGTCCTTTCCATACCGGTGATGGACTACATTAGCAAACAGGTTGGAGGGGATAGATCAACAACAATGCTGTATGCAGACAATGTGGAATTACAGGCAACAAAACTAAAGGTACATGGGATGAAAATTAATACAGATAAAATAGTTGTAATGACAAGAAATGGGGGACATCAGATGATGCTGATACTTGATATAGAAGGGAAAATAGTGGAACAGGTTAACAGGTTCAGTTATCTGGGAGAGGTGGTTTTGAAGAAAGGAAGTCTGAATGAGGAAGTCAAAACTAGAATCAGAGAGGATGCAGCCAACTGCCACACAGTGTCGGGGGTAGTATGTGACAGAAGAATGCCAAAGAAGCTGAAAAGTAAGGTGTAGAAAACAGTGGTGTAACCAGTACTACTGTATGGTACAGAAACCTGGGCAGAGAAGGCAAAGCAGTTGAGAAAGCTAGAGGTGATGAAGATGAAGTGCCTGAGATGATTGGTAGGATGCAAACTGTGGAACGGACAAAGAAATGAGAACATCTGACCCAAAGCCCTAGTAGCTCCAATTGCAGAGAAGGTCAAAGAGAACAGATTATGGTGATTTGGGCAGATGGGCAAGAAAACAAAATAAAATCTGGTGAAGAAGATTTGGCACAGGAGGGAAGAAGGCAAGAGGAGACAGGGGCATCTAGCAAAGAGATGGATGAACTGTGAGAGAGAAGACCTACAACAGTCAGGTAAGACTGTAAAAGAAGGTAGGTGAGTGGTATTGAATTGAGAGAGATGGCAACAGTTGACATGACACCCCAACACCATGTAAAAATAGGGAAATGGGCATTGTTGATGATGAAAATGATAATGATGGTGACTCAGCAGAAGAGTGCTGTAGAAAGAGAACAGAGATGAAGGAAAAGAAGAGAATGTTTATAGTCAGATAGCACTGTAGATGAAAATTCATACTAAAATAAAATAAAAATATATCAGATCCATAAAGGTGAGGAATAAAGAGTGAAATCTAATTTCCAGCAAAAGATTGTTCCGTGGTTTGCTACTCTTGGGACATTACCCTGTAGTATATGATTATCCTTTCCTTACTTTCTGTTGAAAAAAATTGCAAGAATTTTTGCTAAATCCTCAGGTGCCATCTAGATGTTTACTTAATTTTATGTGTGCATGGTGCTCCATGCTGCTGTAAACTGCTGAGTCATGTTAAATGTTGAACTAATTTTATATAGCAATTTTATTTACCACGTGCAAGAGACATACATTGTTCATATTAGCTATGTATATTAGGCAAACTAAAAGGATGTGTAATAGGAAAGAAGTTGATTTAATCTATAGAAGAGTGGCTGGTAGTACGAAGCACACATTAGTACATGGTAACCCTATGAAAGAAACATCAGTACATGGTAACCCTATGAAAGAAAGAAAGAAAGAAAGAAAGAAAGAAAGAAAGAAAGAAAGAAAGAAAGAAAGAAAGAAAGAAAGAAAGTAGTGGGTAGAGGGGTTACACAATTTGGCATCAATGTATCAGATATCACAGAATAGGATCAACCTATTTATAAATTACATTAAAATATAAAGCTCTAATAGTCATAAAGTAGAAAATCAGAGGGGGCAACTGACCTAACAAAAGCACAGAAGATGAAAATTTATTTGGTGTGTTAGTAACAGCAAAATGATCTACCATATACAAAACAATTAAGATGTACAAAGGTCATTAAGATGCAAGGCTCTGGAACATGCTACAGGACACATGTATGATGCTACTCTACTTCAGATCTCTGGTCGGGTTGCAGATGGAGTAATCTTTTCAGCTCTGCTGCTTTTATAAGGAAAAGGATATCAAGACCGTGAAGAAGGCAGAAATAAATACTACACTTTTATAAAACTGGTTGTTAGGTTACAGGAGCTATATCTAGTCACATCTGTGGATATGCAAGAAAGAGGAGACATATCAAAGGTACCCAAAACAAATGTGCGACAGAACGATGACATGCCACTTAAGAAAGGGAGGAGAGGTCATGCCTACCCAATTAAAGGGTACAAAGTTCAACCCATACATTATAATTTATTGATTGATTGATTGATTTTATGGAAGGAGTAATCAATAAATATAACATATTAACTGAGTAGCTAGTAAATAGTAAAACTACAGAGTATTACAAAGCCTGATAAAGGTGCTGGAAAAAAATAAAATGATCATAGGAGTAGCAACAGAAACATAATTGCTACACAACTTAGGAAAACCTGATAATCTTCTGTTGCCACAAGTAGATAAGATAGTGCATGGTAATGTATATCTAGTTGAAACTGTTTTCACGTTAGCAAAGTTTATAGAGAAACATCCCCTGAAACAACTCTGAAAATTGATGAAGTAGTCATGGACTTGGTAACCCATGAAGACATTGAGGTGTCTTTTGATCATTATGTATTCACTGTTGTGAGCAAATCTTTTCTTACTGCACAACTTATTACTAAGGGTATCACATCTGGGTCTTTGAGTGTGATTATTCCATTGTGTTCTGCACTTATTAGGCTAATCATTGAGTATAATGCCCCCCTTGGTATGCACCTGTCCAAACACCTGACACAACTTAACAACCACAATTTCCATGTGCCCTGGGCTGATGAACATATTGTTCACAATATTTATCCATCTAACATCATCAAACATATATTTTCAATTGCTAGTTTAGCAATTACAGTAATATTATATAAACATTACATGCCCATATAAAAAAGTGAAATGATGACTATTCAAGAATAATGTGACAGAAATCATTACTATTCCCAAAAATGAATTAACTGTCAATAAATAAAAATAATATTTTAGAAAATAAGCAGGTAAAATTTGTCTGTTTTGGCCAATATAGTCTCATCAAGAAAATAAAGGACCTAAATCACAAAAGCTACACTAATCATCACAAAGCCTTGTCCCTCTTCTCAGGATAGTATAGACAACTGATGGTCGATCTCTGTCTGACTTAGCCTCTACAGATCCTATCCTTTCAGACCTACTGCACATCTGCAAGTTCAGTACTAGCAGAAACGCCAACTCAAGAGAGCTTCATTTTTTCTGCAACTTAAATAGAACATGCTCAAGGGATAGATATGCTTCACAGAGAATACCATTTCTCTGGAATCATCTACACATAAAACAAACTACATCTCTTACTCTATTCAAGTGTAATCTGTGCAAATGGATTGGGAAACTGCATGTAGACTCCAGGATTTGCAGCCTTGTTCCTTTTGGATCAGGGTAACATGTAAATGTCTGCCTGGCTCTGGTTAGTTGTACTTAAAATACAGAGGCATCTGGGTTAAATAGAAAAGACTCTGAGTTAATTGTACTTATAATAATATGGCAATAAACCCTTGGAAATGCATGACCATGCTTCTGAAGATCCTCAGGGGTTAATAGCCTAGTAAGTACCTATCAATCTATGAGAGCTTCAGTTATGTTATTTAACCCAGAACAGTATATGGTTGGAGAGTGTTCAGCAATAAAATTTTTTGTATTCCTCAAGGCAGAGTAGAAAATTAACTGAAGATGTGATATTATTTTATCTGTGGTACACAACAAAATGTGTGAAAGTAGTCTGCTGTTTGATTTCTGATTGGACTATAAGTAGGGGAGAGGGTGGACATGATGAACAAAACCAGTATATTGTTTAACTAAAACAAGTTTCAAAAGTGTGTCCAAATGCTTAAACTAAAAAAATAAATAAATAAAATATCAAGAAGAGAGACAGAGGAAAAAGAAAATGATAACTGAAGAACTAATAAAAATAAAGTGATCTATGTTACTCTTAAAATGTATCATTGATAAACGATGCGTAGGTAAACCGTGAGGGTAAGAAAATAAAGCAAAGCAATTTAAGCTTTAGAATTATTCTGAAAATATTTTTGAAAATACCAGTGTTTCTCAACATCAAAATCTTTTGAAATGTAAAAAAAATAAATGGATGAGTTAACAGCAAAGTTTGCAAACTGGATGCAGCTGAAGCCTTAAGGATGGATAATAAGGAAAGAAAGAGAAAGACAGAAAGAAAGAAAAAAAATGAAATGCTCAGACGTGACACAGCAAGAATCATACAAAAATAGCCCCCAATTAACTCATTCTCTCTCCAATAGAGCTTAGGAAGTTTGCACTGTAACTTCCAACGGGCTGACTCTAAGCCTTTTCACAGAATTTAATTTTGTCCTCACATTTCAAATAACTGTTCATATCTCTGGAACCATGAAGATTATGAAAGTAGTATAAATGGAAACTCTTCGGCACAAATTATTTTTATAGTAGTAGTATTCTTTAGGTTCTACTCTTAAACTGAATTTTATAAGTCACAGTAAACACAGTAATTATTACATTTCTAATATTTTGTAAACAACTTAGAATATGTCAGCAACCACTCATGTTACACACATACTGTCAGCAGCATTTTATTCATCTAGCTGAGAGCTTTCATATGAGGCTAAGAAGTTCTGTCTGTGTTACTTGGTTGTTGAGATATTTAGAAAAATATGAAAATAATATCTATATAAATTAAGATAATTAAAAACAACAGTTAATATCTATTTACCCGGACTAGACAGATGTCAAATATTAATGCAGTTGAGCTTGCTATTGTGTAAGCTTTAAGAAGAAATCTTTTAAAACCTTGTATATAGCATGGTTTTGGAATTATTGATGAAAATATGAACAAGCAGTATTTGATGCCTAGAGGTGTCAGCAGGAGTTAACAACAGATGGACTTGGAGATGTCACTCAGATACTCGGATGTAATGAGTTAAGGAGGACATTTTATAAACCAGGTAAACATAAGAGACTAGAATGTAGAAAAGTGGTATATACACACACACACACACACACACACACACACACACACACACACACACACATGAGCACACACATATGTGTACACACATGCACATAATTTTGAGTCTGGAAATCGATAAATAATTGATACAAAAGATTCCATTATAATAATAATGCAAAGAAAACTGAAACCTGAAACGGGAAAAAGTCTGGTCTGAGTAATTTTTCACTGAAATTAAAAATCATAATTTTTATTCTAGAACCTGTTGTAAACAGACGATAGAGAGATCATGACTTAAAGCACAGAGAATGTCAAATTAAAATATGTAGGCAAAACACTGGTCTTGAGTGGAATTCTTTCTTCCCCAGGAATAATGCATAGATACAAACAAAAGACAATTGGGTTCAACAACTGGTTAAATAGTTCGTGTCATTCCAAGGGGTCTAATATGTGCCATCATGGGACAAGATGCTCAATACTCAAACGTGCTTCCCAAAAAATGGCCTGTGCTTCTTGTTCCAGGGCTTCCATACACTAGTTAAAGGTGTTGCTGTCTACATAGTACCACTTTTAGGCAGACTGCAGCTCATGGACATTCCAATGTAAAAGACATATCGAACTAAAACCTGGATCAAGGGAGCTCTGCTCAGTGCCAGAAGTCTCAACAAATTGATTGATCTTGAGGGTCTCTTGCATTATGATGACATCCATATCTGTGTAATTACTAAAAATGGTTTAATTGTAAAGAAAGCACCTACTATGCCTCCCAGGCCTGATGGTAACTGTGATGATATCTTCATATTTATTAATACAATATCCCCTCCCAGAAGATTCCCAGAAACCCACACATGGAATTCATAGAGCTCTCGATTATACTTAACATGTTAAACAGGACTGCGCTTCTACTGAAAAATCATATAAGATTCCTAAATGTCTTTGAACAGAACCTACATTATACTGGCAGACTTCAATTACCTCTCAATAAACTGGACTGCCTATACGTCCAATGTAGGGGTTCTCTGATTTAATAAACAAAAAATGTCTTGGATCAGATAGTTAACCAACCCACTAGAGGTCACAATATTTTTAAACTGGTCATTCTAAATACAACATTTTCTCATAGCATCACCTTTGATGGATAAGTCAGATTATAAACTAATGACTTTCACCTTCAAA
This sequence comes from Protopterus annectens, assembly GCF_019279795.1. Classification (NCBI taxonomy): domain Eukaryota; kingdom Metazoa; phylum Chordata; order Ceratodontiformes; family Protopteridae; genus Protopterus; species Protopterus annectens. Next base: position 202,704,604 of record NC_056735.1, read on the forward strand.
ATTTCCAAAACCCATGCATGTATTTTTTGGAATTCATGGATGTCCGATGCACTAACCTCATTAAATTCTATGACAAGATTACAAAATACACTCATGACATCATCTTCTCAGACAATGACACACCAGGTAGTTTCATGAAAGACATATTTACCCCTTTAGAGCTGTTAGTCCCAAACAGAACAAGATATAATGAGATGTTTAAAGATAAATCTCCTTGGTGTTCCTCCAACATAAATAACCTTTACAATAAAAGAAAAAGCTCCTTAAATTATATAGTAGATGAAAACCCCGTCCTTAAATTATACATCAGACACAATGACCCTAATATCAAGGAAATTATCAGAAATATTACTAAAACTTTGAAAAATACTATTAGGTCTAGTAAAGCGAACTATGAATGAAGGCTGGCATCTAAAGGCAAGGGCAATAGTTAACCCCTCTTCAGCTGTGTTAGGAACGTAAGGAATAATGCTCAATATTGCTGTAAATTTAATCAAAATGATATCATGTATTTGGACCCAATATACATTGCCAATGTACTAGCAAACAAATTCAGTGTTAATTTTAACCTAGAAATTTCCTTCCAAAGTTTGCATATCCCTGAATTCCTTAAACTTCCCTTGTTACCCCAATGGAGCATGTATTGAAGGTGCTTTCTAAGATCAAAAATACTTGTTTTTTTAATAAACAGTATCAAGCATGCCCTGACAGAAACACTCCTCAAACTGCTTAACCTAAGTTTAGCTGTAGATTTTGTCTGTGAAGTTTGGTGCAACACAGTGGCAATACAACTCCACAAGGGAGGTCATACAGCTAACCTTTGGAATTAGAATCTCCTTAGCCGGATGACTCACACCTGCAAACCCATGAAATATATTATAACTCATACCATAAGCTATGATATCAACAATTTTGTTATACTTCTCCCACAGCAGTTTGGTTCTCTGAAAGGAAATCATATTTATGAATTTGATTAACTTCTTTGAAAGAATTCCACAGGCTATCAGCAGTGGTCATGCTGAACCTTGACCTGGCCAAGCCTTTTTGATACAATAAACCATGTTGGCATTGCAAGTAAGCTCAATGCTTTAAATAAAATATATTCTAATTGATAAGATGGATAGTAAAATGGCTAAAAGATAGCTCACGCAGTCTGAGTGTCAGGTGTTGCATCAGGAAGTATGAAAGTACCAGCTTGGTCTCCCAGGTCTTCGTGCTGGAGTCTCACCTTTATGGCAGTTCCTTTTCTGAGTTCCTGACTGGGAAGCAATACTTTTGGCTAATTAAATATGCAACACATAAAAATTCTGAGTTATCATTAACTCCCCTTCTGATACTCTAAGCTTTCAACAGGAAGGTATACATGTAAATAACTGGTATACTGAGAATAGACTCAAATTAAATGTAAAAAAAATGCAATATTGTCACATTTGGTAGACACTTCCTCCCTTCAGTATGCAATATAGACAATACTCCCCTTCAAAATGAAAATGTTGCTAAAGACCTTGACACATGGTTTGATAAACTTTCTTTCAATCATCACATGACAACAGTAGTCAGAAAATCCTTCTAATTAGAACATCTAATTGCTAATGGAATATCGATATCATACAAATGTAAAGCGGCTGTTGTCCCTTTATATTCAACATTGATTTGGCCAAGTATTTTGTATAATGCCTACATTGGGAGGGACATCACTAGACATATCACATGACTAGAAGTACCTAAGAAGTTCCTGACTAAGCAGATCATGTGCTTAAAGCCTTAAGCTACCAGAAAAAAAAACTAGAAGCACTGAAGACCTAAAGGTACAAGAAGGAACTGGAAGCTCTGTCCATTTATTCACAATGTTAGAGAATCTTAAGGGGAGAGCTCTGGCTTTCCCTCCCATGCCATTAGAAACATTTGCTCTGGATCTTCAGTATCTATAGAATTCTAATAGCTCCACAAATACCACAACTAGGAAAATAAATAGTAACAAGCAGACAAATAAAACATGATGGAGTGATAGATTCAACATGCAGTGCCTTCCCTAACTCTAAACCAGACTGTCTCTGCAGATTAAACAGTCTGATAAACTATAACCTCAGTGGGACCTAGGTGATTGGATGGGACCCCACAAACATACATGAGGTGTCATTGGTTTCTTGCTGTTACAGCAAGAGGTTATGGCCTAAGGGTGGCTACTGGCAAGAGGTAAATACTAAATACTTGAAAATATATTCAGGTATCACCACTGATGTCTTCCCCTGTGTTTTCAGTTTCATAATTACACTAGATGCATCCCTATGCATTTGAAAAATAATACAGTATAAAAAAATACAGTAATTCCTCTCCCAAAAATGAATGAAATACTTCATTACCCAAAACATATTGATAGATTTCAGCATTATAAATGCAAAACTGTTTGGTGAAAGACTGTTATAGCAACTCTGGATATATTTTCATTAGCCCCATTGCTTCATGAAAGACACAGGTACAGATTCCATGTTGGCCAAGGCAAACTACAGGATATTAACAGGTTATATATTTATAGAGTTGTAAACCTGTCGAACCTTGCATCAGATCTGCAGACCATAGCCATGCAGATAAATCCCTCTATGCAGATAAGTCCCTCTTCTTCTTTTCAGAAATTACTTGAAACATACATATGTATAAGTAAAAGAAAAGGTGGAGCACCTACAAAAAATAACCTTCATTTCAGGCAACACTTAAGAAAGAAATTGGTTTAGGGCTTTAGTTATTATTAAACAATGACTTTTTTGTATAAATGATCTACATAGCTGAATTTACAATACAAAGCTTGAAAGCATTTTGCATGTTGTACAGCATTATCATTTCTACAGTTCTAGGTTAAAATCAGTTCCTTTTCCATTAGAAATGATCTCTTTTTTACCCTTAGTGTCTACATTACACATAAAGAACTCATCTGGTCATATTTACCTTTTCCTGCTTCTTTCAACACTTTCTTCAAGACATAAGACATTTTTATGCATATTAAGAAAAATCTGCAAAATGCGAAGAGTTGACAATTTAAGATGTTAGATAAATTAATGCTTTCAGCACAACGTTCATCTAGAAGACAGAATCATGCACTACCTGAATTCCAAATTGATACTTGGTATAACATCAACAGGAGTACTACTATGAATTAAATTAAAATACTTCATAGGTATGATACTCACTTGGGGTTCTGGGTTCATATCTGAATAAACCCAGTGTTTGGGGTTGTGGTTGGCATAATAGCTAAGGTGATTTACCTCATAGACACAGTATGGAAGGCTTGCTTTTTACCGTTAAATGGAAATTGTCTAGGCATAAAATGACCTGCAAGGGCAGCTAGCCTTGTATTACCTATCACCACACTGCAATGATTATTAATGGGAGTGAAGTTAGGCATATTATATGGAATCAAATACCTATGTTTTTCATAGAATCCCTTAGAAACAGTGGAACTCATATAGATTAGAAGTACTTTAAACCTGTCTACATTAAAGCATACAACACCAGTTAGTACATATTATTCTTGGATGAGGACTAGCTTTTCTAAAAGCACATGTTCATCTTTGTAGTATCAATAATAAAAAAGAATGTATTCATCAGCTGAGTGGGTAATATTAAGAGACATTTATGCATTACACAAATTCGATCCATGGGGGATAACAACAACATAACTTTTTTTTTTCAATTAAAATAACATTTACATAATATTTTTAAATATCATTTTAAACAACTATATACAATATTTAAAATAGCTTGACTTTCAATTATATACACTGTATGTTATTAAATATAGAATTAACAGATCAGTTATCAGAGATACAATATTGATTATTGCAGAGTGTCCAACAAAGATATAACTTTCTTCCAAGGATTATTTACCAATGGCCTGGGATAGATTTGTAGTTCATTGATTTTTATTTCCATCAATGCAGTTGTCTTCAATAAAGTGTAGAATTCTTCCAAGGTCGGGGGTGTATTTGAATTCCACCTTCTGGTTACACATTTCCTAGATATAGCAAGCATTGTCCATAACAAATACATATTTGTCTTATTCAGGTAGGGACCTTCATTTACATTTAGTATTATCAATATTTTAGTTAAGGTAAAGGATTTATTAAATAAAACTTGCAAAAAATGATTGATTCCATTCCAATATGATTTAATTTTATCACATTCATAAAAAAATATTAATCCAGTCTGCTTTATTTGACTTTTCACACCTCCAGCAAAAAACATTTTTAGTAGTACTGATCTTTTTCTATCTGGTGTTAAAAATGCTCTATGTAATTATCTCCAGTTAAATATTTTCCAGAACTGTGTGTTAGAGGTGTAAGTAACTGACAGTAAGATGTTACTTTTAATTTCTTCTATTAACTGCAATTACTGACATTTTGATAAAAACTGCCAGTATGATGGTTTGGGAATTGTTTTATATGTTATTAACTCTTTATATAGATTTGAAATGGAATTTTTCTTTTCACAACTATTATATATAAATTCATACAGAATACATTAGATTTGGAATATCTTTAAATGAGAAATTATTAATTAATCTGCATAAATCTTGAGTGTACATTAGAATGCTTTGTAAGGTTAACCAGTCCTGTGTTGGAATATTGTAAGCAATTTTTATCATATGTATATCTAAAACATTTAATTTATTTACACATTGAAACCAGCATAAGAATCCATTTTGTTCCCAGGAGGTTATTGTTTCCCTATATATTTTGTGAGCAAAGTTCTTAGTGATGGTAAATGGGGTTAAAATGTCAAAACAAAGTTTTAGATCTATATCTACATTGATAAGTTTCCTAAAGGAATTGATGTAATGATTAATCAGTGTTGTTTTAGAAGGTTTTGTGGTATTATATTGTATACTTATGCATAGTATGTACCAGGGTTTGTTTGATTTGTCTACTATTAAATTGTTTTTAACAGATTAAATTCATTTGTTAATATAGCCATTGTTAATTCTTTCCAGTTGGCAACATAATTTGGGTTTATCCAGTCTATTATAGTTTTAAGCACAGATGCTTGTATATATGTTTATATTTCTTGGAAGTTCAATCCTCCTTGTTTCCAGGGTCTAATGTGATGAGTTAAAGCTACTCTATTATTTTTGGGATACCATAAAAATGTTATTAAACATGAGTTTATTTCTTTAAGAATGTATCTTTCAGGAATTAACTGTATTGCTAATGCTACATACAGTATTTTTGGCAATAAGACCATTTTTATTAATTGCAATCTGTCTTCAAAAGTTAATATAATTTTGTTCCACTTTTCTATTTATATTTTTATTGTTTCATTAATGTTTTTATAATTTATTAATATTGTTTCGTTTATATTTTTGCATAACACTATTCCTAAATAATTTAGCGTAAGTTCTTGTTTTCCTATGATGGCTTTATCTGTAACTTGTAGGTCTTTTTCCTTATTTAAAAATAGAAATTTTGATTTTTGATCTATTGAAGTGTAGACCTGAAATCTTATAAAATTTCTTCATTACTTCTTTTAGCTCTTCTAATGACTCTCTGGAGTTTGATAGTATTAATAAAATATCATCAGCAAAAAGCATTTTAGATATGTATTGGTCATAGACTTCTGTTCCTTTTATTCTTGGATTATTGCGTATTATTTCTGCAAGTATTTCTATAGCCAAAGCAAATAAAATAGGAGAAAGGGGGCATCCTTGTTTAGTACCTTTCGTTATATGGATAGATTCTGAGGTGAAAGGACCTAATTTAATGTAGGCTAAGTTATTAATATATATGTTTTTTAGTAATAAGATGAAGGGAGGAGGAAATTCAAATAATGCTGAAGTTTTAAATAGATATTCCCAGTTGAGGGAATCAAAGGCTTTTTCTATGTCTAATCCGATTACAAGTGTTTCTCTATTTTCTTTATTCACATAATCTATAAGAGTAAGTATCCTTTTAATATTATCATGTGTGTGCCTGTTATATAAAAATCCAGTTTGATCATTATTAATAGTCTTTGAAAGTGAATTTTCATTCTGTTAGCTAAGATTGACATGAATATTTTGTAATCATAATTCAGTAATGATATAGGTCTGTATGAGATGCAAAGGTCTGATGGCTTATTATCTTTTAGAATTGGTGTTATGAGAGAATATTTTCATAAGGGTGGTATTTTTGCTTCTGACTGGACTTCTAGCAAAGTTTTATGAAAAAGGGAGATTACTGTTGAAGGGAAGAGTTTGTAAATTTTTGTAATTATACCATCTATCCTTGGAGCTTTGTTAGATTTACTTTCTTTTATCTTGTCAACAATTTCTTTGTAGGATATAGGTTTTTGTAGGTCTAGTTTTAAGTTTTCAGGAATGTTTTTTGTATTGATAAAGTTTGTATCTAAGTTTATTTGGCTGGTATCTAAATCTTCTTTTTTTAAGTGTTCCATATAATGGAATTGAAAGGCTTCAATGATGTCTCCTATATCTGATACTTTTTTCCCTTTCTTTTCATGATATATACTACTAATGTTATTTGCTTTAGATTGTATTTTAATTCTTATAGATAAGTTATGTAGATATCTGGGGGAGCTGGCTAATGAGTTTATGTTTAATTTTTCCAAGGCTAGACAAGTTTTGTGTGTTAGAATTTCATTATATTTTTTATTTAATTCCTCTATTTCTTTTTTGACTTCTGGACAATTCAGATTTTTTTTTTTAGATTTTGCTGTCAAGAGTCTGGTTTGCAAGTCTAATGATTCAGATTCCCACTCTCTAACTTTGTTTTTTTTTTTACCAGCTAAGGGTCTTACCAAATAAATACACTTTTAATGAGTCCCAAACCATGACTCTACTGATTTCTGTTGTATTATTAATTTCAAGAAATAATTGTAGTTCTGACAACATCCAGGGTCTGAATTCTTTAATCTTTGTGATATATGATGGGATTCTAGTTCAGAGGATTAAAAGTTTAAACTTTGGAGCTTCATTATCAGAGAGTCATGATCTGAGAAGGGGCATGGAACTATATAGAAGATGAGGATTTTTGTTTGTAAATCTTGAACTATGAATAATTTGTCTAGTCTGGTTTGTGTTCCAAATCTATAGTCTTTATGGGAAAATAATAAGGATGTATCATCTTTTATTTTAAAAGTGTCTATTAAATGAATCAATCAATTTTTTAAGGATTTTGAAATAGTTGCTATACAAAAAGGCTTCTTGGTGGTTTCAGAAGCTTCTAAGGTACAATTAAAGTCTCCTCCCAGTATAAGATTTCCTTTATAATTGTTGGAAATAAAATGTAGGTTTTTTTTAACCTTTCCTGCTCTAATTCCTGGGAACCAATATAGATTAGCTAAGGTCCATATTCTGTTATTAAATTTAATTATAACAAATGCTAGTAGATCTTCCTTGTCTTAATATTTGTAAATAACTTTTGGAGTGATTATGTTTTTCTTCCAGAGAATTGATACTCCTTTTGTCTTTGAGCTAAGACTGTATAGTCCTTAGGGTTCCAAATAAAGCTATCATAGTCTTAAAATGTGTTTCCTGGAGAAATACTACTTGTGCCTTATTTAGATTTAAATATTTTAGTAAGTTTGATCTTTTATTTGCATTATTTAAGCCATAAGTATTTAATGATAAGAATGTTAAATCCATTTCAAGTTATTGTTGGAAGAAGCGTTTTTCTTCTTTTTTTATTTTGATTATAGTAGTTATACCATATTCTCTGATAACATGGGATGTTATTTTTATGTGTGTAAACCTGTGAGTGTAATTTAATGTTCTTCTTTAAATATAAGTAGGGTAAAATTCTGGTCAGGCTTTAAAAAAGTACTTCTATAAAAACATTAATTCTAAAGTATCAAATACAAGTAAATATGAATTTCCCATTAAACATGGAATGAAAGTCATTCCTAATCCAATATATAAAGATAGATCTATTGGATTATCACTCATACCTTTAACCAACAATATCAACTGAGCTCCATATGTTAAATTATTATATGGAGAACTTTCTTAAAAGAGATATGAAATTCTATATTATTCTATTATTGTTCTATAGTATTTTATATATCAGGATGGAATTTTAGTAGTGTAAACAATTATTATGCTGACTTAGAAAATATCCAATATTTATTTACCCTTAAGAGATCTCAAACATATCAGATATGTCATTTTAGATAAATTAAATGCAACAGAGGAGGATACACTAAATAAGCCAACAACAAATAGATTATTACTAAAATAATTTGACTAGAAGGACTCTATATGAGACAATGAGTGATTACCAATGAAATGTGAATTTACTGTAGGTTTACTGTCTTCCTTTACTTTCCCAGTCTTCAGCTCACCATCTTCAACTTACACTTATGAAAAGACATGGCTTATCAGTGGTATCCTTACTCTGAGTAGAGGTGCCCTACATTCCAGTGTACAGTGCTTTTACATATTTATAAATTTACAAAGCAGAGTCTAAGAATAAACTATGATCACCCTGAGAATTCCCATCCTGCATAGGGCACCTCCTGCTTCCAGAATGGGTAATCACATCAAGTCTAGAATGAATGTGAAGGTACCTATATGGTAATCCTTAGGTAAGTATTAATCAAATCGTATTTAGAGCATCTTAGAGAGTTCTTGGGGCAGTTAGAATACTCTTAAGCCTCTCCTCCCTTGACCAAAAACAGAGATTTCCCTTCCCTTTCTTTCCCTTGTTTTAAATCAGTATTAATAAAAGAAATTCAGCAAACATAGATAAACAGAAATAACATTCAGTAGTCCGTCTTGTACATGACTCGCAATTAATTAAACAAGTCAGTGACTAACATCACTTTAGTAAACATTATAAAGACAAATTAGAAATAATTTCCTAGCTCTTTCAATTTTCTGATAAAGCAAAAAAGTTAACAATAAGCTATTTTAACTAAAAGTATGACGCATTTCAATTTTTCTTTGCATGCATACATTTCTACTTATATTGTAGTGTCAATAGCTGTCTTTGAAATCTGTACAATGCTTCACTTCTTCAAATCATTCCTTTTTCAATTCACATTTTGTTTTGTCAAAACGGCAACAATATTTCAAGGGCACAATTAATATTGAGACTGATGTTTCAAATAAATAAATTGTCAGTTGCCAATTGAGTTAGTTTAGAATGTATGGTTAGTGCAAATATAGCACATTGCAAAAATAATATGCATTTTTTCATGTGCACTAAAGACTATCATATGCAAGTGACATATATAATGTAGCACATATAGAGCAGATAGCTTATGGATTCAGGTTGTTAAAGTAAATTATGCTTATTAATGAGGCAGTTTCATTTAAATTCACAAGTAATTTGGGAATATTTCAGTTGAGTTTCCAGGAATGTGTAGTCCAATGTGAGTAACTGAGTCCACTTTTCCTCATAATTTGCTCATACTTTGCTCTTCAAACTATCTGGAGATATACAGAGCTAAGTATATTTTTCTGGCACTTCAGAGTTGTGTACTGTTAATTGTTGCTTGACTAATTTTATATCATTGCTGGCTGACTTCAGAGTTGTGCACTGTTATTTTTGCTTCACTGTATAGTTTTTCAGATCTCTGCTGAAGGTGTTGGTTTTTCCCTACCCACCCTTCCTATTACTGTCTTGTTGTTTAAATTTGGAGGATTTTGCATTTGCCAGCCCCCACTGTAGATTTGATCTGGGACACTCCCCCCAGTCCCATCTCTTTACCTCATTCTACCTAATAGACTCCTTCTGCACTTGTTTTTAGTCATGTTTAATTAAGTTGCATGTTTTAAACTGTTTGGTCTAACATTGCTACATATTCAAGTGTGCTAGCTTGCACTGCATTTGAATTGTTTTTACTGCTGTTTTAGCTACTTTTCTGTATTAAAAAAAAATCTAAGCCTGTTTCCTACCTTTCCTGCAACTAGTGTAGTCCAGATTCACATTTGCTGTATCCAGGACTGTATGTAAGCTTCTGAGCCCCCCTAAGCTTTCTGTGTTAGAGGGAATCTTTCTAGCTTATCAGTGGGAGTGGTAAGCACTAGCTAACCTATATAACACACAAGGAGTGGTTCTGGTCCAGAAATTGTAGTTATTGGCTATTTGGGCAGTTTTTCCATCTCTCTCAACTTTATGATTTAAAAGCCCACATTTGCACTTGTTGTCCCCCTTTCCTATAACTAGTTTAGTCCAGATACAGATTCTTAGTTTAGCACTTGAATTTGCTTATTCGTGCTCAGCACTTGCTCAGAACTTGTTGTAAGCACTAAACAACCTATTAATTACTACAGCACTCAACCTTCCTCATTACCTAGAGGAAAACAGTTTTGGTACTTACTTTCCTCACTTGCTTAGAGAAAAACAGCTCTTGTACTCACTTTCCTCACTTATCTAGAGGAAAATAGTTTTTTATTCAGGCATGTCCAAGGGTCAGCTCCCAGTGTTCTCCCCCCTGTCTATCTGATGAATCTGGGCATCTTGGGGCAATGTAGAATTTGCCTCATATACACAGATAAACCTCTCCTCCAATCACCCAACACTACAACCTGTGAGAGATGCACTTATCTAGCCAAACTGGAGGTAAAGCTCTCTCCAACCAAGACTGAACTTGACAGTCAAGAGGAGAAGGTAAACACTTGCACCACACCACACTCATCACATAGTCTCACTAAATCTACACCACCAAAATTCACACATAGAAACACAAAAACATTCATGGAGGCTCTCAATAATAATCTGCTCAAGCAACAGAGACATCCAAAGCAGAAATGCAAGCAACCTCCACCCCCCCCAACACAACCCAAAATACACATAGCCCACAGACTCAGTGTGCCACTCAATAAGGCAAAACAATGTACCCAACACACTAGTCACAGGTGACTCTATAGTCAGGCACATTGATGTCACACTCACCAGGCTAAACAATGAGAAGGTTACTGTCAGCTGCCTGTCGGGTGCCAGGATCCACCACATAACTCACGCACTCAGGTCATTCCACAACAAGTACAAATATGACTCTGTCATTGTCCATGTTGGTGTGAATGACCTGAGACATACCTCCCTGGACTACATGAAAAGAGACATGGAAGAGCTCTCCGATCTTGTAGCCCAGGCAGGTATGACCCTAGCCCTGAGTAGCATTCTGCCATCACCCAGAATGATACCGCAGTACAAGGACAAAATGATTGACTTCAACAATTGGCTAAGCTTCTGGTGTTTTTCTAAAGGGATCCAATATCTGTCTGCCTGGGATGACATGGTCGACAGACCACGATGCTTTGCCAGAGATGGCCTGCACCTGTCACCCCTGGGATTCCGGATACTGGCTAAGGTTATTACTGCCCTTATAGTGCCTTTTTTAGGCAAGGCTGAAATGACAAATTCACCACTGTAACAGGAACAGGAAAGCAAAAACTGAGGGTGATGCTACTCAATGCTAGAAGTCTAAATCTCAAAATGCACTCACTCGAAGCACTCCTTAAAATGGAGAACATTGATATCTGTGCAGTGACTGAGACCTGGTTCAAGGCTCCAGAGAGCACCCCTGCACTTCCAGGCTATAACTCATACCATACTTTTCGGCCATGTAACCTGGATCGGAACACAAAAGGTGGAGGTGTGTCCATATTTATTAAGGTTATCCACATCTCCAGGCTAGCTGCTCAGCATAATGCAGCCGAGGTTATCCAATTGCAACTAACTCTGAGCAAAACTGCAATCCAAATTGTAGCTTGCTACAGATCCCCCACCATGCCCCAGGATTCCCAATCCTCTTTCTTGATGTACTGGAAAATATTAGGGTTCAACCAAACACCCTAATAATGGGCGATTTCAACTACCCCACCATTAACTGGAAAAACTACTCATGTACCAACTCCTTCCTGAAATGCTTTTTGGAATTCATAAACTCCAATGCCCCGGATCAACTTATCCATACTCCCACTTGGGACAATAATATCCTAGATCTAGTAATTACCAATATGAGTGACCGGTGTCCCACACATTAATTCAACGCCTCATTTGTCCGAGCCAATTTTTAGGGATCGGAATCACAAGCTTGGCAGTAAACTTTAGAGAAAGGAATGCTATGTCAATAGCATGCTTAGTCGAGAAAGCATGCATCCTAATTTTATAATTAGAAATGTCGTGCAAAATCAGACATTTAGACTATCAAGACTCAATGTACAGGATGACGAGTTTAGAAGGCAAGTGGGCAAAGCAGAAGAAGAGTTTATACAGACAGGGTATGAAACTGAATTTGTTAAAACAAATATAAGTCAGGTAGCTAAACTTAGAGAGGGTAGGGCTAAACCCTTCTTTACAGAATATACCTACCCTACAATCAGTGAACAAAATACCAGGAGACTTTCTCCCCAGAAACTAAGGATGTGTCTAAGCTACTCCAGGAATATCCGAGCGTATACAGGCATATTCAATAGATATTGGGATATTTTAATGATGGATGAGCAAGTTAGTAGACATTTGGATACTAGACCACAGTTTACCTTTAAAAATAAGAAATCTTTAAAGAGAAGGCTATGTACTACGAGAGATGTTAACAAAGTACAACATATGGAAGGGACAAAGGCTTGTAGAAATTGTCAATATTGTAGATATATTTTAGATGAGACTACATTTGTGCACCCAGATACAGGTGAGATATTTTACTTTAGGACATCTGTCACATGTGACAGTTTACCTTTAGTATATTTAGCCATCTGTCAAATTTGTTATAAATTTTATGTAGGGAAAACAGATAGACAATTTAAATTTAGGATTAGAGAGCACTTATAACATATCAAGAAACAGAGTGCACACAATGCTTTGGCTAAACATGTCAAAGAGGCTGATATACAGCACAATTTTAAGTTTTTAACATTAGGGAGATGTTTTGAAAATATGAGGGGTGGAGATATTAGAACAAGAACTGAAGCAATCAAAGCAGAGTGGATCATTAGACTCAGGGCAGATATGGGACAGGGACTTAATGACCATGCACCTATCAGACCTTTACTTAAGGTACGACCCCGACGAAATGATTCTAAAGTATCATTTTTTAGCTGATATGTATAATGTGTATGAAATGATGCATCTATGTGATTAACTTATTATGCATTTTCTTATATAGATTTATATTATGTTTATGGAGCTTTGTGCATATATATTATAGATTTTATGAAATAAGGTCACTTTAAGATTAATTATTATTAGTCATGTGATCTTAATTAATTGCTATATAATAGGCATTTTTTGTAACTGCACTCTATTCACCTGAAGAAGCTAACTGTGAAAGCGCTTGTGTGTGTCAATCTGACAGAATTAAACCTGCTTTTTAGAAACTGGAAGCCTGGTCTCCACTAGTTTTTTTGCTTTATTGATGTTGCAAAAAGTAACATGTATCTTTTCATGTGCTCTAGAGACTGTCAGTTTCAATTAACATATAAAATGTAACTTTTACAGTGCAGACAGCTTGTGGAATCAGCATGTTAAAATGAGTATTATACCATGACCCCCCCCAAAACGTGCACGCTGATTGGCCAGCGTGCCCGTTGTAAATCGAGTTATACTAATGGAAAAAGGTCCAGTCGCCTGGACTTTTTTCCATTAGTATAACTCGTTTTTTTAAAACACTGTCTCGCTATGTTAAATGGGTTTAACATAGCGAGACAGCTTTAAAATAAGCAACTGAGATCTCCGTTGCTTATTTTAAAGCTGTCTCGCTATGTTAAATCCATTTAACATAGCGAGACAGTGTTTTAAAAAAAAGCAACGGAGAAGGGAAAGTTCTCTGTTGCTTTTTTTTAGTGTTTCGCTATGTTAAATGAGTTTAACATAGCGAGACAGTTTTAAAATAAGCAACGGACATCTCCGTTGCTTATTTTAAAACTGTCTCGCTATGTTAAACTCATTTAACATAGCTAAAAAAGCAACGGAGATCTTGCTTTCTCCGTTGCTTTTGCCACAACTCTGATGTACTGCGCAGGCGCGCAGTACATCAGAACTGCCGGATGCCAGACATCTGCGGAAGGGCAGCAAACAGGCATTATACTATGCCATTATTTAAGAAAAGTAATAGTTTCTTTTCTTAAATAATGTCATATAATAGCAATAACACGCCTGGGTGTGGGTAATGCTAAATTACCCACGGTTGGCTTTGTTTTGGTCCCTCGGGCCGCCTCGGGACCAAACCACGCCAACCGTGGGTAATTTAGCATTACCACACCCAGGCGTATTATATAATACTTTTTAATCAAGCAGCTACATTTCAGTGCACATGTAGTTTGGGAACATTTCAGTTGTGTTTCCAGGAATATGTAATCCTATGAGGATAAATCTTAAAATATATACAAATAGTCCTATTATGTATTTATTTTAACTTGTTTAGGTTGTTTTTTATTTTAATAACTAAACAACATTACTTTTTCTTATTATTTGTTATCTGTGAGGCTAAATGCACTTCGCAGATTCACACTATCCTTAGAAACTATAGCAGTTGTTTACTGTTGCTATAGCAACGCAAATATAATGTGAAGAAAGCTTCACTTCTCTTAACCAACAGTACATTTTTCCCCTCCTTTTTTATGTATTTGTTAATACTAAAAGGAAACAATTCAAAGGACATATGTACATGAATGGAACATTTCATAGTTAATCACAAACATGTCCCCAATCCCAATAAGCCTAACAGTGACTATCATTAATCTAATAAATATTGTAATAACAATTAATTAAGTTTACTATTCCAATTAGTCTACCTTAAAACTAGATTATTTTAGATTATTATTTATCTATGTATGGATAGTGAGTTATTAAATATATACAGACTATATTAGTATAGTAAATAGGAGAGAATTTAGAAAGGGAGACAAGATGCAGTTAAAATAAATAATGAGAAGAGAGAAAGAAAAGAGAAAATTAAGAGAAAATACACATATACCATGTATGTTGTTTTATAGTATAAATATTTTATGTGCTATTTAACCCTCCTTCTGTGAAAGAAAAGTACACTGTTTTGCATACCTGAGGTAACGTGAAAACTCTCATGTGTCATCTATTTTCAAAAAATATAGATAAAGATTCCAGTAGTTAGTTACCTTTATTTTAAAATTCCAAGTAGTAAAATTGGTCCTTTAAAGTAATGTTAAAATAATTCATATCATAGTAGATGATTTGAGAGATTTGGCTGTAACAGTATCAGTCTTTTGCTTCTTCTTTTTGACATCTGTCCAGACATTTGTTTCGTTTGTTCTCTTGAGAGAAGGTGACATCCAATCCATATCTTCTGGTAAAGTAATCACATTATTAGTTTTAATAAATGAAGAGGCTTCCTCTAAATCAGTAAAAGTCCTAATCTCGCTGGCATACAGTATTCTTATCTTAGCTGGATATGCAAGTTGTGCCTTTGTTATTTTGTTTCAGAAAGTTTATCATTGGTCATACTTTTTTCCTTTGTGCCATTATTCTAGATGAATAGTCGTTATCAAATCTTATCAGTCACTATTTATATTTTAGAGGTGCCTTCCTCCAAGCAGGTCTTAAAATCAGTTCCTTGTCCAAGTATGAAAGAAATTTGATAATTATTGACCTAGGAGGAGAGTTTGAGTTAGTGGCAGGTTTCCCAAGAGCTCTGTGTGCCCTTTCAATGCCAAAGGAAAGTCCTTTTAAATTTAAAAAGTCAGGGATCCAGCTTGATAAAAAGGAAATAATATCCTCACCTTCTGTGTTTTCAGGTAATCCAAAAATCCTGATGTTATTTCTCCTCTCCCTATTTTCCAAGTCATCTGCTTTATTAACCAACCAATTGTTTTGTTAAAGAAGCAGTTCTTTCTGTGTTTCCTCTTTCTTAAGTCTGCTTTCTAAGTCATTTAGAGAAACCTCTTTTCCTGTTATCCTTGTCTGCTGGTGTTGTAGCATTTCCTTGAGGGTGTCAGCCTGTTTTTGACTGCTTGTTTTAAGATTTTCCAGGTTCTCTTTAAAATCATACATCTTCAAAGACAATTCCTGCAGGGTAGATGCCATCTGTTGTAGTTCCTTCTTTAAGGCAGCATCCTAGTGAGAATTCCTTGAGTTGCTCATTTTAACAAGTGAATATACCTCCAAGCTTTTTGACAGGAAATTATTTGTAAAACTTCACTAAAGTTTCTAATTATGTAAATTAGTCCTTTAGCTATAAGATTTTAAACTTTGAAGAAAAAAAAATATATTTTTCCTTTCTTATTTAACTAGTTATATGGAGCTCTAAAATACTGCTGCTTTCAGTTAGCCATTCAGGCTCCCCCACAACATAACATTCTTGTTGCAAATTGGAGATTTCTGGATATACTTCTAACTAAGGAAGCACTATGTTAAATAACTGATGCATAGTATATAGTACTGCAGTAGACAGAGGTCAAATGTCTGTTTAAAGCATTGCACATCATATTAGTGATATCTTTCTGTAATATGCTAAAATAATCTCAGATAATAGAAGTATATGAACATAAGGAAATGGAAACATTTAATTCTGAATGTAAAGGGGAATTGTGTTTAATATTTTGTTCACAGACCTGCTAAATCAGACTTGAAGGGAAAGAATGCAAGAGCCAGAAACATTAGCATGTTATAAAAAGGGACAGGGAAGGGGTGGAAAACATCATGATGGGAATGGCATACAAGTGCCAACGAATTTAGTGGTTGCAGTTGTGTGTGTGTGTGTGTGTGTGTGTGTGTGTGTGTGTGTGTGTGTGTGTGTGTGTGTGTGTGTGTGTGTGTGTGTGTGCATGTGTGTGTGTGCATGTGTGTGTGCGTGTGTGTGTGCGTGTGTGTGTGCGTGTGTGTGCGTGTGTGCGTGTGTGTGTGTGTGTGTGTGTGTGTGTGTGTGTGTGTGTGTGTGTGTGTGTGTGTGTGTGTGTGTGTGTGTGTGTGTGTGTGTGTGTGTGTGTGCGTGTGTGCGTGTGTGTGTGTGTATGTGTGTGTGTGCTTTCACTATGGAGTGTTGAGTATGGGTATTTCAGTGTTACCATTAATCCTCCATCTGACAAACATGGTTTAAATGAAGCATTATTCAAAAAGGATTAATAAACTGTGTATAAATTACATATTACAACAACTTTCTGCCACAGAGTAGGGGAGACATTGTGAGTGTATGCTGCTGAGCACTACAGGTGTGATACCTTTTAGTACAATTTTAAATCCATGATCCGCCTCTGAAAGAGCAACATCTTGTGTTATGTAAGACCACAGGTTTGGTTATGAAAGCTTTTTAAATCTGTATTTTCAACACTGGTCGGGCTACAACATTTGAGCCAAAAGCAGTGCAGATCATAATTTATATTGCACTGTATTGATTTTGCAATGAATCATACAGAAAAACCTGGACAGATAGTTGCTGGAGGATGACTTTCTACACATTGGAAGTAGCTGCATTCATGCTGTATCTTAATGAAAAAAAGCATTTTTGAAAAGCATTTATTTCAGTAAGGAAACATGATAGTTTGCTGAAGTTCTTCATGAAGTATGCTAGGAAAATAACAATTCCGATTGAATGTTCAGTATTCCAAAAAAGCACAGCAATGCACAAGCAAAGCCTGATTAAAAATCAGTTCAGCTAGGTATGGTACAAAATCTGTCTGCCACATGGAAAGTAAAAAAAGTAAACAGTTGTGATTTACTTTCTTACTAAGTGACAGATCAGTCAGTGTTCCTTTTAAATATGAAATGCACAGCCCAGTCTATAATGGATGATGGAAGTTATTCTACTGTTGTTCCAACTGAAAACAAAATTTATAAAAAAAATCATCAATCTAATGTGACTTTGCTGTATATTTTTCACTTTAAGGCATTCTGTGGAGACATGAAATTACTTTTATTTCATGCATGCTGTTAACTTCTTTTGAACAACAGTACTTAGGAGAAAAACCTCCCCCTCCCCTGCACCTTGACAGCAACTGCTAGGCCCTCCAGAGGTACCAGAATTTGACATTCAACTCATACATTTATAAAACCTGATTTCAACTGGATATGCAAAAAACAGCCATAAGAACTGCTGTTCTGCAAATAATGAAAGAAGGTCACAGCGACAGCAGGTTTTTAGCCCCATTAATGAAGCATATGATTGTGAAAGCCATTCAGCTTATTATTTATTTATTTATTTACATTTGTTGACCGGGAGTGTCTGACTGGACGTAGGTCCATTTTCAGCTGAGGCCTGGGGAGAAAAGCTCCACAGTTAAAATAAACAGACAGTAGTTACATCGGATTACATAGCAATTAACAATTTAACATAGCAATTAATTACAAACATATTTACAGATGAAGAACATAGTACATCAGTAGACAACTAGAATCTTTATCTGTGAAGTACATAACAGACATTAACAAATGTTACAATAAGAAGTTCCTGCTGTATAATAAGTACTAGGCTTATGAGCATCTGAGCTTGCTATAATCAAGGTAGTTAATGGGATGGAAAGAAAGAACCACCAAACATACATATTTTAGATTACACTGCATTGCTCCCCTGAGACAGTAAAGATCGCCAACCATAAAATCAAGGGATGAATCAGAACATATCAGGGTTCCCTGCACTGCTAATACCTCTTAGACTTTAAGTGCAAAATATTTATTCACATTGCTGGAGCCACAAAACGTGGACTGTTGTATTATGTTAAGCCCTTATCAAAAAAGGACAAGAACACGAAATTCCAACAGACCTTGGTGATCCATTGCTTTGTGTAAGAAATGGGAAAACATATGAGAAGTATGCCAAAATGTGACATTGTGTAATATTGCAACACATCTAGGTGGTTAAAATATTGAAATTAGAATGAAATACATTTTATTAATACAGTCTTATTACAATTGCACTAAGGTAACTAATGTTACACCAGAATTAAGGATTTTAACAGTTAAAAAATAGCTTTGTATACCCCAAATCTAGTACAACTTTTGTTTTATGGCTAAGTCTCATGTCTAGAAAGTTGTACTTGTGCATGGCACATAATACAGTGGAACACATATGCAGAAATTTGCTTCTTCACCTATAAATGTTTTCACTGAATGAAGTGACCCACAGCTACTTTCTGAATATGAATAAAGCAAGAATGAATATACTTGCCAAATAATTTACTTTCTGACTTGTCTTAAATCTTGAAAGGCTCTTGCTTTTCTCATTCATATTTGATTAAACCATCTACCAGTGACTGTAAATTTAAAAGTTATAGCTCATGTATGTTTTATTCCAATTTCATATCAACTAGAACTTACTAAAATATGTTCCTAAAAGCCTCAATGCAGTACCCAGATTAATTTGACAAATGTATGATCAATGCAGTCAACCAGTTCCACTGTTGTTTCTACTTCACACTGCATTGGCTGAAATACAAATCTAACTATGCTTACACACATTACCTTTTCTGAAATACAAATAACAAAGTCAGAAAAGTAAGGTTTACAACTTAAGCAAAGCAAAAAAAAAACATCTTAGGATGCCTGTGGTAGTGGCCTCAAAATGCCTCGGAGTGATCTGGCATTCTCCTTCTAATGCAAACCTTATTAATTTATTTTTATTTATTTTATTTAACATTTGTTTACCAGGAAAGTCCGACTTGGAACAACGCAAATTTTCAGTAGAGACCCAGGAAGAAATCTTCCAGACGTATGTCTTTGCAAAGTGGGAGGAAACCAGAGCACCCAGAGAAAACCCACAAGAACGCAGGGAGGACATGCATTCAATGCACAGAAGGCACCCCAGCCAAGAATCAAACTGGAGAACCTCTTGCTTTGAGATGACAATGGTACTGCTGTACCACTACACCATATTATTAAATAAATATTTGAATTTGAATATAAATTTTATCTATGTCTTTTAGCTAGGACTTTATACCTTACTATGCTATAATATATTATCAGCCCAATATTTTTTTCACAGTTTTATCCAGTTGTGGTTAATTATTTATAAGGGCCATTTCAGAATTAGTTAATAAGGAAAAGTTCATAAAATGTATATATGCGTGTGTGTGTGTGTGTGTGTGTGTGTGTGTGTGTGTGTGTGTGTGTGTGTGTGTGTTGAAATTCAAATTTATTCTGATCTACAAAATTGCTAAGACTTTTACTTGTGTGGAATCTAGGGTGACTACAATAGCCTACTGCCCGATGAAATAAAGAAACTGTAAACAAATTATAACTTTGTAATAGTTTATCTATCTATCTATCTATCTATCTATCTATCTATCTATCTATCTATCTAACTGTCTATCTATCTATCTATCTATCTATCTATCTATCTATCTATCTATCTATCTATCTATCTTTTTCTATCTATGTCTTATCTGTCTATCTATTTGCCTAAACAAAAGATGCCAGAACTTGAGGTTATCTGGCAACTCAAAAGCAGTATAGCACTGAGAAATGGTTTCAATGCAATGGCATCACTCCTTCTATTTTAGGGTTAACACCGTTCATGCATTCAGACTTTTGTGCAACTGCAAGTATAGTATAAGTATTTATCAGAAGCACCAAGACCTCGTGTCATACTACCTACGGCCTTAACATGGAAGTTCTATAGACCCAAATCATCTTCAACAAATCAAACTGAAGACATATTTGCAGTTTCTTTGGTCTCGGCAGCTGTATTAAGCTTATATTCCACTTTGCATTTTCTAGTAGTATTGTTTGGTTAATTGATGGCATGTTCCAAGACAATGTAGAGGTAGAAGGATGGGGACTCTGCAACTTCTGTCGCACAGTTTATTAATATGGAAGCTCCATCAGACAGGTTAATTCCTCAAATTGGTGTTATATTTAAATTGGATGGCTAGAGACATTTCCATGAGCTTAATACTGCTGCTGAGACCAAAGAAACTACAAATATTTCTTCAGTTATGTCCAGGATATTAAGGACTTAAGTCTAACAATGCACTGTCACCATACACAATAATGTTATGCATTCCAATCCCAAGGACATAGGGATTATTATAGCAAAAAAAAAAAAATTAGTGATAACTTTATCCCAACTACTCACATTTTTCCTACCACTATCCCATATAATGTACTTTCCCAAACGCTAAAAAGTAAGACTTCTGTGGGACCAGACAACACACTAGGCTATATTCTTATCAGGTCAATGTATGCACACTTCAAATATCTACTTAAATGGTTCAGTTTTAGTTTATCCACATGGGTTGGGCCTCATGCCTCATGCTTGGAGATCAACTACTGTGATCCCCCCAACACAAGATTGGCTCCTCTGTCAGCCCAGGTAATCAGTCATAGGCCCATTAGTCTGAAAAGCCTTTTATACAAATCCATGCTGACATAGGCCAATTCATGTTGATACTGCTCTTCAGACAGGCATGGTCACAAGAGACCTTGGACCACATGTGGACAACTCTCTCTTATTTCATCATCATGCTTCCACCATAGTTGGAAAACCCCATGTCTGCCCAAGTTCATATTCAAGGGAATACCCTTAAGAAGCAAAGAAACCAAACTTTACTCTTCCCTTCTCAAACTTGTCATCAAATTTATTACCCCCTGAGTTATGCATAAATCCAAGCATAGCCCTCAAATGGAAAAGCCCCAAATACTTTTAATGAAAAAAGTAAAAGGCCTTAAATTCTTCAACCATCTTGAGACATTTTTATGATTCTTTTTTTTACACAGTAACCTATAATACACACATTATCTGTGCCATGGCTTTTATGCCATGAAAGATACAGTCCTATATGACCTCTTATTTTTTCACAAAACCATTGGCTGTTCAAACACCTGCACCACAGATCCAAATCTGCACCAATAAATAAATAAAACTCATTGGAGAAATAGGTACATATCTCAACATACTTACTGTCTAAGAAATAAATTGCCACTAGAAGTCAAACAAAATATTGCATTAACTATATTTAAAACAAGTCTATATGATTGGATGTGTACAATCAAATGGGTGCCATGAGTTATCATGCACAGTCCTGTTCAGTTTGATAGGTCAGCATAACCAAGTGCCCCAAAACAGAGGCAAGGACATTTAATTATACCCGAAAGTCTTCATGACATCTTATGGTCTCCATGATCACTTGCATAATATTGTATCTGTGTTCTTATGTAACCTTATACTAACAAAACAAAGGCAACCTCAGCAGTGACTTACAGGAGGCCTAATGCAAAGTTGTATGCCCCTTCAAAAGAAACATTTGAGGTTTTTAATAATATCATTCGCTTTAATATCCACATGACACAATTACAATACAATGCTATTAATCAGTAAAATGTTATTTCAAATGAGTTGCTAAATGATAAGATGTAATCCAGCTGTATTAAAACATATAATAGTTTTATAAGACTCGATAATAACATATTTGAAGAGAGAGACTACACAACAAATGTAAAAATATTTATAACCTTCCTGTATAGAAAGGCTGATCAAAATTTTATACCCAAATCTTTTTTTAACAATGTTACTTACAGAAGGTTTATGTACAGCTGATAACTGATATATGTGGATATCTACAACAGAATAGTTATTGTGTGCTTAGGTGTAACATATACTCTGTTATTTTCCTAACCAAATAATTACCCAATAAGCTGTAGAGTTACAGAAATAAATAAACACAGCCAGAACATGCAGAAACCAAACAATTTCATATGTGATTACACAAAACTGACTCATCAAGAACAATATTATATACACTAGGTACAGTATTACATAACTACAAATCAACTTACTAACTCTAGTCTCAGAATAAGCATAGTTTTACTATCTTATCTAGAGAGAATGCTTAATAAGGATGAAAATCTAGGAAGCCAGCATAGATTCTCATGCCATTAATCCATGTTAAATAAGAATATAAACAATTTCAGGCAAATCTGTCTATAGGAAGCATATGTGTCATATGTTCTGTCAAATATGCAAATAGTTCTCTAAATAGTCAAAGTATTTATTTTCATAAATGGTCAGAAAAGAAAAACCTGAAATAAGGCCAAAGCTTATAAGTAATACATGTGCTTGATTAACAGATTGCCATTGCAACGGTTCAAAAGAGGTCAATATCTGTAGTACAGTAAATACTATAATATAGCAAACAACCTTTTAGTATCAGCCATGGGTTATTAATTACATCATTAACAATGTTTTTTTAAAGTTCGATACATTTACAGGAACCCACACATTAATTATGTTGAAATGAGTGGCAATGCTGATGGCAATAAATAGAATCATTAGTCGATAACAATGGGGAAAGTCAGTTTTTATAGCAACAAATAAAAAAATCTCCTTTCTTTTTGTCTTGTACTTGTAAAATTTAACACACACTGCTCTTAAACTTACTTATCTCGAATGTTCTGTCGAGTTATAAGAAATGAATATACCAAACAACAAATTACACTAACACTTCTCCTTTTTTATACTCAAGAATCATTTAAGTTTGTTTAACAATGAAAGCCAATCAAGCTGAATAGATTTGCACAAGCAAATAATGTGAAAGTCATACATTACATAATTATACACATAAGCACATCACTTTCAGGAATAGCATTTTCCTAATGCTGCTAATTTAGGGGGGCTCAATTCAGCATTATGGCAGAATCACAAACTGTTGTTGCATAAATGTATAAAAACTTAAGTTCTTATATGCATTGCACCAGACTTATTATCATACAGGGAAAAACATTAATCAAATTAAGGAATAAACTACAATGATTACAAGAATCAGCAGCAGTAGTAATGCAAAGATTCATACCTGAAATATTGACAAATGATATGCAATGCTTCTTTCTGGGGTAACTCAACCATGAGAAAACCAAATTAAGTACACTATTATCAGCTTCAAAAATTAAAAATGTAGTAGCCACTCATATTAAATTAATTTGTGTGGTGCCACTGGTTTAAGGTTTCATATTTTTTTATTGGTACAGAGAATGAAATATCATCAACTAATAGATGATAAAATCAAATATCTTCCACAACTGGGAAAGCTAGAAAGTCTAGAGGTTCTTAAATAACTGTAACATTTATATGCAATTGTTAAATAAATTTGTTAGAGTCAGACTGTAAAAATCATTGAGTTATTCAAAAACAATGTCAATCAATCACAAACAGTAATGCAGGAGAACTTGAGCATCTTAAACTCTAATGTACATTAGGAGGCAAAAAACCATACACAAACTTGTACAGAATTTTGTCTAACTTTATTGACAGAGGGCACCATTTTTATATATGTCATTATCAGTTTTGCCCACCTCACTGGCGTGGTCAGTGACAGGGTCTTTACATCATAGTAAAAGTGCTGAGATTGTGTTTTTCAAAAAGTCTTTTTCCCATGAGAATGTTACAGCCTTGCAAGCACCTGGTCAGTCACGATGACCTCCTGAGGATGTAGCCAATTCAAGGCTCTTAGATTAGTTCGAATACAATAGATGTATGTCTTCTTTAATGCCTCTCTTTGTCTTTCTTGTTCACCAGCTGCGCATTATCAGAGATAGTGCGCACAAGGCTATTCTCCTGGTGGAAGCAGGAAAGAGGATACACATGAACAGATTTATTATTTTCTAACTTTGCAAAATAATCTTTACTTGAAAGACATGAGCCAGGCTGTGCTTGCATGCTGCCAAGGCCAAATTTCTGATAACACTGCAGCTTGTGCTTCAAGCAATAATATGCAAGTTTATTTCTACTATCATTCTAGCAAGACAGAATTAAATGCATTATATACTACTTTTCAAACTTTGTTCTCTATTATGGATTTAAGTACATTTATTCCTAACTAAAGCACACATTTCTCTATATATTTGACCACACAACTTATATGTGTTTGAATGTTTGAATACACATTTTCCCAAGCAGCATACATTGTAAATATATTTTCTAAGCAGCATACATTGTAAATATATTTTCTAAGCAGCATGTATAGATTTTTCTAACATTCTCCCTCCTGTTAATGCATTTTATTCTATTTGAAACATAAACAGTATTATTTCATTTCTTAGCCTTTCCCTTTCAAGGACTCTCAGCTAAGTAAGTCATTTGTTTTATATTTCAGATAGGCTTTCACTTGGTATCAACAAATTCAATTCCATGTCTTGGTACATAGTTTCAGTCACTGATACATCAACTAAGTCTTTAACTAATTTTTTCACACAGGGTATCCCGCAGCAGACACATGCTCCAATTATGAGCAGTACTACACAAATTGCAATCAGAATGTTCATAAGGACCGACCCCACCCCCAAACAGATTCTGGAAAAACTTGGTCAGTGGGTTTGGGCCTGGTTCTGCCATTGCTGACACCTCCTGTATTACCTCCAGGTGATCATTGTTTTCATGCTGGTTATCTGGAATGTCACAGCATTCTTCTTTGATAAGCGCACGTACCACCTCTCGCCGCTAGGGTGAAGTCGAGCCATTCGGTTCTGTAATACAACTGTTCTCATTGCATTCATTTCATCAGTCACAAGTTCAAGAGCGGAAAAAGTCGCATTGCTCATTACTTGAGGAGTTTTGACAATTCCCTCAGTTCCCAAATTGATTTGACTGCTCCGTAGGCTGGGAATATCCCAGCCCAGGATATAACACTGTCACTCAAGTCCATATGGGTCAACTTTTCTTTGTCCTTCACGGCCGAATGATCCTTCCAGCTTGCTTCAATCTTACCCACTGGATTAGTAGGTTTTCTGACTGTATTTTCGCTCGCTGAGCTACATCTCTCACATTACGTATTTTACCCAGGGCAATTCTGCAGTATGTCTTATGGCTGGAACCAGATAACCCAAAAACAACTGCCGGACCAATTCTCAGGTAACCATTTATAGGCCTTTTTCCCACAAACAAAATAACAGTTTTCTACTTTTGTACTGATGCGAGTTAACCCTGAATGAAACATTTTCTTATCTATAACAGATAATTGTCTATATATTTCAGGAGTTTTTTGCACATCTCTCAATGTTGTTTTCATCAAGCTTAAATATGAACCATAATTAGTGCTACAACTAGTACCTTGATCTACAGGTTTTATATAACATTTGTAAGACACAGTTATGTTACAGTTACTCCAACCAACCTGGAGTGTATCATTTTAACAAAACAAACAATTCCTTTCTGAGTAACAGGCAAATATAATGCCACTTTGTCTTGTGATCTCACAGTGCCTGTATCAAATAACAGGTTTTCCCAAGTTTCGTTTATCCCCAAGGGGACAGCAGACATCAAAAGTCCTCCATATGCTGTGGGTATCGCAGTACAAACCCAGCAATTTGAAGCGTTCATAGTCTCTACATAGACTCGTTTCATAGCCAGGTATGTGTTAAAGTTTGGGTGCCAGTCTATAGCCAGTCCTTCATCACGTTTTATTAATTTCACTTCTGTAGTTATATGCAAGAAAAACCATAACAACAAAAGGTTACTACAAACATAGTTAATAAGTGTATGATCAGTAGGCCAGTGAACCAATGTCTCTGGGGTTGTTTCACATTTTTATTCATTCTGCCTCTGGCCATCCTGTTCCTGTGGTATGTCAAAACTAAATTTCTTAACAGGTTTGCAGTGTGTCAAATGAACCCAAGATGATCTCTCAGCAATTTTTACTGCAGTAGGTGTTGCCAATAGTACCTGGTACGGACCTTCCCACTTTGGGCTCGCCCAGTTCTTTTTCTTTATGATTTTCAGCCAAATCCAGGACCCGGGTCAGCACGGCCTCTGGTTTTGCTTCTTGTTTATCTGAAAAAGAGTTCAACTGCAAAACAGTCTTATTTGTTAACAATTTCTTCATATAACTAGCTAATGAGCCATCGGCCTCCAGCTCTGCAGGCATGAGGGCCTTCCATTGTGGCACACAATATGCCCTACCAAACACTATCTCAAAGGGGTCAAGCCCTTTACATTTGGGACAGTTCTCATGCTCAGCAGTGCTAAAGGCAGACAGCAAATCCAAGTTTTCTGAGTCTCACTCATTAATTTTCTCAACTTGCTTTTCAAAATTCCATTGTACCTCTCCACCAGTCCTGCTGACTGAGGGTGATAAGCACAATCGTTCTTCAAAGAAATCCCATAAAATCTCCCAAGCTGCTGAATTGTCTGCTTTACTAAATGTGTTCCTTTGTCACTATTTATTCTTTCGGTATGCCAAATCTAGGAATGATTTCTTTCACTAGGGCTTTTGCTACTGTTGCTGCATCCGGATTCCTGGTTGGAAAAGCTTCTACCCATTTTGAAAACATATCTATGATCACTAAACAGTATTTTTTCCCTTCACATTTATTCAGTTCTATGAAATCCATACAAATAGTATGGAGCGGATAGGGTGGTGTTGGAAAGCTCCCGCTTTGGTTTAAATGCTCCTGTGCATGATGCTTGCTACAAATATGACATGTTGCACAAAATTTTTGTGTATAATTGTAAATCCATATGTTTGGAATGTTTTGTTAACTAACTGTACCATCCCCTGTTGAGACATGGCTCTGCCCATGACTCAACAAAGCTGCATATCTAAATAAATTAGATGGCAATATGGGCTTTTCTCTTTGGAGATGTACAGTCCCTCTTTAAGGATTGCTCCTCGTTTTATCCACTTTTGCTTTTCTGCTTTTGTAGCTAATGTCTGCATTGTTTTTAACATTTCTAAATCTAGAGTCTCAGAAGGTTGTAGTTCTTCATTTAAAAGCACAGTTTCTGGGTCTGAGGCAGCTTGCCGCAGCTGCATCAGCCGAGCATTCCTTTGAAATTCTATCTTGTTGTTTGGTATGGGCTGCACATTTACAGATAGCTATTCTAGTGGGTAACTGAATAGAATCTAACAGGTTCAAAATCAATTGTGCATGATTAATCGGCTTGCCAGTAGATGGTATCATTCCCCTGTTTTTCCATTGTTGTGCAAAGACATGCACTGTAGAGAAAGCATACTGACTGTCAGTATATATGTTAACACATTTGTCTTTCGCTAGAGTGCAAGCACGTGTCAAAGCTATTAATTCTGCTGCTTGAGCTGACAGGTTATGTTGCAGGGGTTGTGCTTCTATGATTTCGTCATCAGTCACTACTGCATAACCCACTAGGTTTTTTCCTGTAGGACCTCGTCTACAGGACCCATCCACAAAAAATGTCACCTCTGCGTCAGCTAAAGGTACATCAGTAAGATCTTGTCTGGGTGTGGTTATTTGTTCCATTTCCTGTAGGCAGCTGTGTGGTGTGCCATCCACAGGAATCGGAAGTAATGTCGATGGATTTAATGTCGTGCAACGTTCAATTGTCATATGGGGTTGACTCAGTAGTATGGTCATGCAAGAAAGATGTCTGGCAGGGGATAAAAATGCTATTTTTTCTTGCAGTAAAATTATTGCAACTGCATGAGGTACTCTCAACGTGAGAGGATGAAACAATACCACTGAGGCCGAAGCTTGCACTGCCATAGCTGCTGCGACTACTGCTTGTACGCAGGGTGGTAATGATCGTGCCACCGGATCTAACTGTGATGAATAGTAAGCTATGGGGCGTTGCTTGCCGCCATGTTGTTGCGTCAGTACTGACGTCATATATCCCTGCCTACAATCTACAGTCTGGAAAAATCTCTTATGGTAATTCGGAAGCCCTAAAATTAACGATGAGACTATTAGTTTTTTTAGTCTGCAAAAGGCTGCTTCTGCTTCCGGTGTCCAATGTAGTGTTTCTTGTGCTGCCATTGGTGTTTTAAATATTAAATCAGCCAATGGAGCCGTTTCTAAAGCATAATTCGGTATCCAACTCGACAAAATTAGTCGTTCCCAAAAGGACATCATTTCCTTTTGGTAGTTGGTCTTGGTGCTTGTAAGATAGCTGTTTTCGATCTTCATCTAATGTTCTACCTTCTTTGGATATCACATATCCCAGGTATTTAACCTGTTCTTTCCAAAGTTGCAATTTATGCTTGTTCACTTTATGCCCTTGCTCAGCTAAGAATTTCAACAATGCTATTGTATCTTCCCTACACTGCTGCTGGGTAGGGGCTGCAAGCAGGATGTCATCTACATAGTAGTACTTGGCTGCCCCTGGTGGAGAAAACCCGCCAGGTTGCTAGCCATCTCTTGTGCGAATATTGTTGGACTTTCACTATATCCCTGTGGTAGTCGGTGTACGTATACCTTTTGCCCTGAAATGTAAATGCAAACCAATGCTGGCTGTCAGGGTGGATAGGTATTGAAAAAAACGCATTGCTAATATCTACCACGGTAAAGTATTTTTGTTGCGGCTTCAAATCATTTAACAAAGTATGTGGATCTGGCACCGTAGGTGCTCTTGGTATTACCGCATCATTTACAGCTTGTAAATCTTGTACCATCCGCCATTCCCCGTTTGCTTTTTTCACAGGAAATAGGGGAGTATTACATGGTGAATCTAAGGATTCTACCAGTATCCCTTCCTTAAGTAATGCCATTATGATAGGTTTGATTCCCTGTTCCGCATCCTTGCTCAAAGGATATTGTCTTTTCCTTGGTCTAAAGGCCGATTTTGGTGTAATAACTACAGGCCCTGCTGTTCGAATAAGTCCTACATCTGATTTTCCTGTTGACCAAAGAACATTTGGTATTTCACTCAAAGCTTTTTCTTCTTCTTCTATCAGGAACGCCAGTCAGCTGTTTTCACTCTGTTGTAAGTGTACAGCTGGGCGTGCTTGCGTTAACCAATTCAGTTTTTGTTTCTGTACTCCTAAGTCCGATAACTCTAAGTCAGTTAGTTTCTCCCATTTTGTCACTTTGTCACCCAAGTCTACCCACCTAACATTCCTGTTTTTGGTTAGGCTAACATGTGGTAGTTTATTGGATTTGTACAATTCCAAGAACTCCTGAGGTAACGAACAACTCACTACACTGTTGCCCTCAGTGTCCCAGTATAGGGTCCGTAGTATTAGTCTATTTATGGGATTCCTGAACAACTTTTGTTCATATTCTTTATCAGGTCCTGATGTGCTACAATAATATAGGGTACAATGTAATAAATGTTGCTGGTCAACATCGAGGGAAGCACCTTACTGGTGGCTACATTCATCAGTTCCTTGGTCACTGCCCCTGGACCGGTTGTAACCAGGTCCTGGCTGTACCAATAATAAGCCTCACCCTCCGATCGTACTACAAAAGTATCAGTTTGCCTCTGTGCCTCCATACCGTTCATGGTAGGGACTACTGCTATGCCAAAAAGTTGCATAAGATCTCTTCCTAATAAGTTCATAGGGCATTTGGCAGAAAGTACTATTTTACTTCTTTGGGTCATGCCTGAGACGGGGTCAGTTATTGCTATATCATGGGAAAGTGGTTCCCTGTACAGCTGTCCGTTTGCTGCTTTCACTAATATGTAATCAGGTGACTCAGAATGTTCCGGTAACTTTGAAGGATGTATCAAAGTTCGTGATGCTCCTGAATCACACAAAAATTTGACTTCTCTCCCTTCTACCAGAAGTGTAACTTCCGGTTTCATGTCTGCTAAATAGAGCTCTAAGCTCAGTAATGCCAAATCCAAAACTTCACTTTCCCCAACTTCTACATCCGGTTGCATGTCATTTGTTTCTTCTAAGGTATTTACATCATTCCCCTGCTCATTAGTCTCTCCTGGTGACTGCTGAGCAGCATAACTGTCATATAGTCAATCCTCATCTTCCTTATTCTTTTTTTCCACAGGTGCCTTGCTCCTGCAATCCCTTGCCAAATGTCCCTTCTTACCGCAATTGAAGCACTCACCTCTTTTCTTCATGTCCTCATAAATTTCTGAGTTTCTGTCAGAGCGTTTGTTACCCTGAGTATTTCGCTTACCTTTCTTGGCCGTTTGTACTACAAAAACTTCCGCACCGTCTTCAGCTGTGAAGACCTGCGTTTTCTTTTTCTTTTTACTGTTAAAATGTTTTTCGGCATGTCTAGCATACTCTAACAAGGCTTGAAGCCTACTTGTTCGGTGATCTATCATGTGCTTCGTGATGAAGCTATTGATAGGGGCAATACAACCTTTCAAAAATGCATTCTTTAACTGTTGTTCATACGAGCTATCATTCTTTTGATTTTCAGGAATAGGCATGCCACTATGGTTATTAAAACATTCTAATAATCTACCATAGTATGCATCTACTGTTTCATTATCTTGTTGTACACATTGGTTAATGCAAGTCCAGTCTGCCCTAGGTTTCCATTTTTCAGTAATGCGGTCTGTAAGACCCTTCAATCTAGCATCTAGTTCTGCGTCACTATGTGGGAGTGGCCTGTGTTGTGCGTCACGGGCATTCCAGGCGCCACAAATCATGTGCCAGTCCGGACCTAAAATTTGTCTAACTACTCTTTCTACCTCTTCCCCATTTAAGTGGTAACTCAATCTCATGCCCTGTAAATCCTGTAGAAATTTCTCAAAGTTAATTTTTGGATGGGGAATTCCTTCTGTAGCTTTTCGGATGTCTTCCGGTGTCCATGGTCTATACACTAAGAGAGTTGAGGCCTGGCCCTCCTGTCCTGCCTGTGGGTTAGGTACTTCTATTAATGGACAGATTTCCTCACTCTCATCTAATAAACTTCCGCTTGGTTGAACATCTATAAATGTTTGACGTGTTCGGGATCTAGTCCCGATAGGTTCTCTTACAAATGGTTGTCTTAATATCCCTGTTGTCTCTGGGTAACGTGGGGGGGTCCAGCCCGCCCTCCCACTTCATATTCTGAGTAAGGCATCGGTGGAGGTGGTAGGGGAGGGACCGATGCTACTATTATGTTATTATCCTCTTTGTCTAAAAATAATGCCTTTGCATTTTTATTTTTCTGTTCCCTTCGGTTCACTTCCTCAATCCACCTATGTGCTTGAGGAACACCCAACTGTTGTTGCTTTTTGCCTGACCTTCTCGTCAGATTTTAACTGTTTCAAAAGTTTTACTAATGACATTTTATCTAATTTACCATCAAAGTCATACTTGTTAACCCATTTTGAAAAATATCTCACATTATCTGCTCTCTGTAATTGCATATATTTTGCATCTTCTGTTAGGGCGGGTCACGTGACCCTTTAGTGCATTCATTTCCCATGTCTCTGAAAGAGAAAAAAAAGAAGAGAGAGAGAAAAAAACAGAACTGTTACGTAACCCTTTCTCTTGTACCACGTGGTATCTTATTCCCCGTATTCACAGTAGTGTCTAGAATGACTGTTTACTTTGCTTTGTTTTATTTCCTGATCTATGACTCAAGATACAATACTTCGACTACCTCTCTCCCTGCTATCACAAACCTTAGCAATAGCACAGTGTAACCTGGTCCCCGATCTAAAACAAAACAAAGAGAGGAATTCTGCTTACCGAGCCTCCTGCTTATGTTTGATATGCTTTTTAGGACCCAGTTTTCCGCTTTTCGGCCACAGATCAGACAAGTGGACAGCCTCTTTGGGCACGACAATTCAGTCGGAGGTTTTTCCTTCTTCTGCGCAGATTTCGGTGCCACCTATATATTCTGACCTGCAGCTTACCAAGGGAATTCCGGTCCGAAGGACCAAAATGTTAAATAAATTTGTTAGAGTCAGACTGTAAAAATCATTGAGTTATTCAAAAACAATGTCAATCAATCACAAACAGTAATGCAGGAGAACTTGAGCATCTTAAACTCTAATGTACATTAGGAGGCAAAAAACCATACACAAACTTGTACAGAATTTTGTCTAACTTTATTGACAGAGGGCACCATTTTTATATATGTCATTATCAGTTTTGCCCACCTCACTGGCGTGGTCAGTGACAGGGTCTTTACATCATAGTAAAAGTGCTGAGATTGTGTTTTTCAAAAAGTCTTTTTCCCATGAGAATGTTACAGCCTTGCAAGCACCTGGTCAGTCACGATGACCTCCTGAGGATGTAGCCAATTCAAGGCTCTTAGATTAGTTCGAATACAATAGATGTATGTCTTCTTTAATGCCTCTCTTTGTCTTTCTTGTTCACCAGCTGCATTATCAGAGATAGTGCACAAGGCTATTCTCCTGGTGGAAGCAGGAAAGAGGATACACATGCGAACAGATTTATTATTTTCTAACTTTGCAAAATAATCTTTACTTGAAAGACATGAGCCAGGCTGTGCTTGCATGCTGCCAAGGCCAAATTTCTGATAACACTGCAGCTTGTGCTTCAAGCAATAATATGCAAGTTTATTTCTACTATCATTCTAGCAAGACAGAATTAAATGCATTATATACTACTTTTCAAACTTTGTTCTCTATTATGGATTTAAGTACATTTATTCCTAACTAAAGCACACATTTCTCTATATATTTGACCACACAACTTATATGTGTTTGAATGTTTGAATACACATTTTCCCAAGCAGCATACATTGTAAATATATTTTCTAAGCAGCATACATTGTAAATATATTTTCTAAGCAGCATGTATAGATTTTTCTAACAGCAATATTAATATATAATTATCTGACATTTGTAAGAGTAGCAGATTTTTTAAGTAACCATATATTTTCAGGAATATTGTGAAAGTCTAGTATTTATACTTTAATAAATGATGACAATTTACCAAAGCTATACAAACACTGACATAAAAAAGAGAAATATTTCAGAGATGTATCATGCAAAATCACGCAAAGTGGGAGGTTGGCATAAGGGTTAAGGTGTTTACCTTATAGATTGAAGGTGCAGGGTTTGATTCTTAGATGTGGTAATTGGCTAGGCTTAAAATGACTCCCAAAGGCAGTTAGCCTAGTACTAATCTATGAACCAATGAATTTAATATGTGTTGTAGCTGAGTGAATCCAAAGAAGAATGTTGTCAGGGCCTAAAGTAATGCATCCAGAAATATAAAAATGTTTAATTAGTCTCAAGATTATATAGAAAAAGTGACAGATTATGTATTTTAAATCTGTATTGTAATTTTAGTTCCAAAGGATTACTTATCCTGATGCTGAGATTATTATTCCATTGAAATGTTTAGATGCTTTGTTGAAACACTTGAGTTACTTTTCAAAATATAGGGAATCATTACAAAAATGAAGCTATCTCAAGAAGACATTTGTTTTCTCCAGTTATCCAGTATACCTTATTTTCTCTTGGAATTCATATAAATGAACAAACAAAAATGGCAGATTTATGTTGTTTAACTTAAGTGCATTTAAGACTCAGTAACAATGGGCATGATTGGAAAAGACTTGTTGTCAAAGTTACCACTTACACTGAGAGCAGGCTGAGAGGAAGTCTTTTGGAATCTACCCCCATGGTGTAAGCCTGTTCATAGATAGGCCTTACAGCCAAAGTAGGTCACTTATACTGAGCAAAGGTCTTTCAGAATCAGGGCAACTTATTTGGAATCTGGCCCAGGGAATAGATGAGCATCACAACCATGGCACTCAGACAGAGAAGGACTGCTCTATCAACATTTAGTTTGCAATTTGAAGATGAGCTATAGTCTTTGAATACGTACAATGAATATGGAATATATTTAGCTGGATACTCAAAATACAAGAGAATGGCATCTGCAAATTAAGTAATGCTAATTATATTATAAAAGAAATGAACCTCCAAACTCTGGATCCCACCCAGTTCAAGTTTGTGAAAGGTAGATCATGCCTCCTGAACCTGACTGACTTATTTGAAGCAGTCACCAAAGCCGTAGATGAGGGTAAGGTGGTTCACACAGCCTATCTTGACCTTGCCAAGGCTTTTGACACCATCCCCCATTCTGGAATTATAGCTAAACTCACTAAACTAGGTATAAATCCCTACGTCACAAGATGGGTTGCCAACTGGCTCACTGACAGAACCCACACTGTAAAAGTTGCAGACTCAAATCTGTCCTCAAAGCAGTGACAAGTGGAGTACCACAGGGTTCCATCCTTGGACCTCTCCTGTTTGGTATCTACTTCTCTGAAGTACAGGCGAACACAGACAGCCTCTGGCTAATGAAGTTCTCAGATGACTGCAAACTAGGATCCATAGTCAAGTCCCCAAATGATGTGGACATCTTACAGAAGGGCCTCACTGAGACAGATGCCTGGTGTCAGAGCCATGGCCTCAAGCTCAATGTGAAAAAGTGCAGTGTCATCCCCTTTGGTAAAAACTCTGTACCCATGAACTACCACATAGGCAGCAATTTACTTAACACCAAATGTGTGATAAGAGGCCGTGGGACCCAGGTGGACAGTAGTCTCTCCTTTGATAGTCACATCGCCACAGTAGTCAGGAAGTCCTTCAACGTGGCACACCTCATCATAAAAGGGTTCTCATCCAGGAAAAAAAGAGGTCATTGTTCCCCTCTACTCGACACTCATTAGACCCATTATAGAGTACAATGCCCCTTTTGGAATGTACCTCACAAGACATCTGCAGCAGCTGGAAAGGCCAGAGAAGTACCTCACAAAGAGGATTACTGGCCTCAAACAAATGCCCTACACTGACCGCCTCAAAAAACTCCAGCTTTATTTCATAGCATATCGCCTACTCCAAGGTGATCTCTGCCTAACATATAAAGCTATGTCAAACCCAGAGATGTTGGACATGCTACACCTAAAGAAATCCCAATCCCTCCAAGCTACATGCTCTAGGGACCTAAATCTTGTCACCACAATAAACAGGACATGCTGGAGGGATAGATTCCTGTCCCAGCGACTTCCCATACTCTGGAACAGGCTACCCATCTATGTCAAGCAAAGTTCTTCATTAGCAGTCTTCAAGAAAAATCTTGATGAGTGGATGGGAAATAGGAAGTACACCCCGGGGATCACTTCTGTGTCTCTGCTGGACAGTGGCACAGGAAAATAACTTTCTTGGGTCGCGTAAGCCAAGGTCCTTGTTGGCTAGGCGTACATAGGTCCTTGGGCCGATAGCCTAGTACCTACCTATGAATCTATAAACCTATGAACTATCCAGTCTCTAGCCAGCCAACTCTCTCCCAATGGCTCTAATTCTAATGTAGCCACACCCAGTACCCAAACATAGTTTACCTACCAACCTGTTCCTACTCAACTTATTCATGCCCTACTTAAGAAACTATGACCCACCACCCTAGCTGCCAACCTCCTCCCAGCAGACTATCTGCAAAAGGCTGCTGACACCATAGCCTACTCCATCTGCAATTTCCCGATCCCATCTGCTATCAACTCTTCTCTATGCCTCACCTCTATTCTCCAACTTAAACAAAATAGATCTTAATAAACTATCATCCTGCTATAACCACATTGCCAGATTTGCTACTGGCACAGTCTACCGGACCCGCCACTGTCACAATTTAAATTGCCTAGGATGGTTTGAACTGCCAAGCCTACTGCAGTTCAATCCGCTAATAGTGGCACATAAAGTCCTTTACCAACCAGAAAATACACCTGCACTAAAAAATATTATCAGCCCCTACACCAGCACCCAGCCACTGCTACCATCCACTAGAGTCCTAGTTCAAACATACAAATCCAACTACTCAGCTTGGGATTCTCTGTTTGCCAACTCTGTTGGAAAAATATGGAACAGACTCCCAGCTGACTTGACTCTAGAACCCTCACTAACTCAATTCAAAAACAAACTCAAGAAATACTTCAAAACTCATTGGTTATGTCCTTGCACTAACCCCGACTAGTGACCTCTCTCTTTTTTAGGTGCCTTACTTTCAACTACTTCTAACTTCTTTCTACCACTCCATTTCAGGAAGGGTCAATTGTATAACTACTGCTCAGTGTGTCTTAAATCTGAATGTAATGTTATGTATGTTTAACTTTGAAAATAATGTTATATTTTGTGAAGTGTTTTATAATAAGTACTATATGTGTTAAATGTTGGTATTGCTTATGACTGTAATCTGCTTGAAACTAGCATTTACTAAATGTTCGATGTGTATTATTATCTTGGAGCTTTTCTCCCCGGGCCTCCGCTAAAAATGGACATGTATCCAGTCGGACTATCCCAGTCAACAAATGTAAAATAAATAAAGAAATAAAATGCAATTTGTTTGTGTATAAAGATTGCTATTTTTGATCACTTACAATGTATTGTGGATATGTGGTTTAAATTCAGTAGCTAGCTAAGACTCTTGATGGAGAAGCTTCCTACTTGACATATTTTCATTGATATTTTGATTCAAAAAGTTACAGATTAGAAATGTTCAATTATTATGCTCATGAGCAATCAGTAATATGAATATGAGGAGGGGTTGGCATAATGATTAAGGTGTTTTTCTCACAGTCACAGGGTACAAAATCTGATTCTCACTTTTGAGGGAAATTGGCTAGGCTTAAAAAGGCCCACAAGGCAGCTAGCCTAATAAAAACCCAGGAGTTAATGCTTCGTTTACCTAATGCCTATTGATGCATTGTTTTTCATTTCACATTCATTGAAAGACAAAATTCAAAAATGGTTAATCGAAAATCTGAAAAGGCATGAAAATATATTTTTACAGGGGGCAATCCCCCCTTTTTGCACCCAAAAAGAAAAGTAACAGTTGAGACAACAAAATGGGCTACCACAGGTAAATAATATGCTGTCAGAACAGTACTAAAGTTCACGACTGCATCTAACACTACTGGCTACCAAAGTTAAACCTTTTATATTAAAATAAAACAAATCAAAATAAATAAAATAATTGGCTTTTGCTAAAGGATAACAAGTTTGACTGTTTATATTACATCACAGGCAGGCAGATGGACATTTAAAACTGTTTGCAAAAATATGGTGGCTAACAAATGACTTAATAATACTACCTCTAATTTGATATTAATTCGATTTGAACTGGATTTAGTAATGTATTGCCCAGTACAAAAGATAAAATGAGACAGAGTTTTACTATTAAAACATTTGTGTAGAAAGCCATATCTACTACAACTGAAAAGAAACTATTTCTTCCCCATAACAAAAAAAAAAACAGCCAGAACTATTAAAAATCATTCCATGGTTTTATTAGAATCACTTTACAGCATTTGTCATCTGTTATTTCCCCCCAAAATGCCACTGCTCTTGCACAGTAAAAGTTTACATAGTAAAAAATTAATGAACATTGGTTTGATAGCCTTGCCAAGGTATCTCATAAAGATGACTGTTGATCTGCAGGAATAGAGATCATCCATTATCTGGTGCTCACATTAAAAGGATGTCTCTTAAAATAATTGCTAAGAACTTAAGCCACTTAAATGCTCCGAAAATGTAAAGCAGAGAGCAAACAGTTCAGT
This sequence comes from Protopterus annectens, assembly GCF_019279795.1. Taxonomy (NCBI): domain Eukaryota; kingdom Metazoa; phylum Chordata; order Ceratodontiformes; family Protopteridae; genus Protopterus; species Protopterus annectens. The sequence continues at coordinate 202,742,673 of NC_056735.1, forward strand.
AGGTGAGGAAGATAACTAGCCATGCCAAGAGTAGAGTATAAATTCTAACCACAATGCAACACAGGCAAACAATGCTTAATAACAAAGGCCGTATTTCAGGAGAGTTTGTAATTATCTCCTTTTGGTCTGTTTTCCTTACTTTGCTTTTGTTTCCCTAATTATGACTGCTAACTTTTCATTCAAAACTGAAAGAGCATTACCATAGGAAAATATTCAAGGCAGTGGAAAACAGATACTTTTTGTAGAACACTACTGTATTTTTTATCATAAGAGGAACTGTGAGCATGAAATGATAACCACTCCAAGCATTTCCAGCATGCATCCAAGCTATATATTCAGATACACTTTTCATTCACACATCCTTATATTTTACCACTGAGTAGTAAGCTAATCTGTGTTGAGCTAGCAAAAGTTTACATCATAACATGGCCCACAAAACAAATATGTAGGTTTATACAGTCTGCTTAATAAATCACATCCCCATGACCATCTTTGCAATGGCAATAATAATGGCCCATGCTGAGTTTAAAAGAAACAAGGTGTAGTGCATGGAGTGCCGTGACTAAGTTATGAATTCATGAAAAAGCAACTTTGTAAAGTACCCATCGGCATAGCAAAGGTACCTAACAAGGTTTACAAAATAATTTTCAGCACTGTTAAGTTCTAGTGTCATGCAGTAGCATGAATAGCGGCCACCAAACAAGAACAATGAGAAACTAAAACTCCTCTAATAGCTGTTTGTCCCAATCCCCTTCAATAAAGACATCACACTGAATGACATTTGACGACCTTTATTAAAACTTCCATAACATAGTTTTGTTCACCAACTTTATTAGTTACAACTGGCCATAATAAAGATGATTCTAAACACAGCATAACATTCTTGTAATGTTAATTAGGCCTACTCACCCTGCTCCAGTATGCAGCATCCATACCTCCGCTCACTTACCTTACATATGAAGTGCCATCCTTGTAATGCTAATCATGGCAGCATACCTACTCACCCTACGCAGTCAGCAGGGTCCATACCTCTGCTCGCTTACTTTACTTATGAAGCAGCATCCCATCTCACTTAATACACCATTCATTGGATTACCTTTCACCAAATAGGCAACATCCTTACTTCAGCTTACTCATCTATTCAGCAAGCTTCCTCCAGCTGCTCATTTTCCTTTCCCCAGATCCTTGAAATGAACCTCCATACACCAGAGGGGGATCAGAAGAGGGCAAGCCTGTCCCTCTTCTCCAGCAACCAGCCTGACCAGGCTGTTCCCCCCTCCCTTCTACCCAAAATTGTTCAACCAACTACCTCCCATAATGGGAAGGGCTAAGCCAAACATCATTCGATGTGCCCATCATCTGTAAAGCCCTTAGAATCCTGCATACCATCCCTGAAACACGCCCTAATGAAACTAAATAAAGTAGGATTACCCATGACTCCACTGTACCACTGTAACATCCACACCAAGAGAATGCATTCCTTTTTAAACTGCTTGCTTCCAGCCACTAATCATGGCTCAATCTGAATGGAATGACAACGTATAGCCACAAGCCTGTCAACTGTTGCATATCACCTTAGTCCACCAAACTACCCAGTTATGAGTATGCAGTAACCCAATTACTGTAGGGAATAGTTTAACTCCAAAACTTTAATGCCCTAACCTTAAATGGCAGAAAACCAGCACCCCTTGATCTAGTTCCTGAAAACTCGCCTATGCTCAGCAATGAAGTATTCTTCGTGCCCAGCCATAAACACCCCCAATTCACTCATTACCAAATGACAGTCCAGACTAGAACCCAGGCCTCCCACTTAGAACCTTCTAGCAACCGTCCTAACTAAACACTCAAACTACTAACCATCCTTAACCCCTGTTTGTCCCTGTCCTTTCTCCTCGAAGGCTCTCTTCCCTTATGTTACCTATACCACTAGTAAGTAATTAAGACCTGGCCTACAGCTGCCATATCCTGCAACCAAGCTTCCTTTAAACCTTCTAACTCCCCTGTAGCAACGCACCTAGTTTCTGAAATTATCCCAACGCAGCCACCTACCTACCATGCTTCTAAAACCATACCTGCAAAATTCACCCAACCTCCAAGTGAAATTATCCTTGTGCTACTCTGTAAAACTTTAAACTGGTATGTAACATTAACACTACCTACTCAAGGGACAAATTTGTCACCCCAAAGATGCCACCCATTAGAAACAAACTCCAGCATCCTGTTAAACACCTCATTGGCCCTTCCCCCAAATATGGTTCAAACAACTGGATGAGCAAGTTCACGGCAAAATGTGATTGCTTACCTAGCTACACTTGTCTAAACCTCTTAAGCCCCTCCCTACCCTTATCTCATTTCTTCCCAATACTCCCTGCCTCCACTTAACCCTTTCACCTCCCCAACCCACTTAACACCCACTAATATCAGTCTAACCCCTCATGAAGATGTCCCGGGACAACTTGGTTTGTTGCCAGACTTCATTTGTGTGTATCAGCACAAACTGTATTGTAACTTGTTTTACAGGAATAACAATTCACTTTGTGTCTGTAAGGCAGCTTTAACTGTGTTACAGATTTCACAGTTGTAAAACACTTTCTGATCCTATACTTTATGAAGTGTATTTATTTATTTATTTATTTATTTGTGCATTTATATTTATTTTATTTTATTTATGTATCTAGTAGTCTAGCAGGGCAGCAAGAGCTCTATTAAATGCAAAGAATTATGATCAGGCAACTCTGATTAAAACTCACTTGTTATACATTCTCAGTGCAGATGACAAGATTCACCTCTTCAGCTTCATTACGTTTTACTCTCAAGAAGTGAATTTCCTGAAATCTATGTCTCAGCCACATAACAATTTGGTAATGATCTCAGACCAGTTATAATCTTCTGCATTAGTTTCTGCAAAAACCCACAATGCCAGCAAATAATTGTATGCACCTGTTAAATTTCCACATAGTAGTCAGTAGGCATGGTTTATTTAAGCAATAACCTATGCCTTGGTGTGGGTAATGCTGGATTTACCCACGGTTGGTGTGGTTTGGTCACGAGGGAGAAGCACGAGTGGCCAAACAAAGACAACCGTGTGTAAATCCAGCATTACCCACACCCAGAAGTGGGTTATTGCTATTATACAATGACATTATTTAAGAAAAAAATACTTACTTTTCTTAAATAATGGCATTGTATAATGCCTTTGTGCTGCCCTTCCACAGCTGTCCGGTATTCTGCGGCAGTTCTGATGCACTGTGCATGCGTATGCTTATGCAATACATCAGAGCTGTGTGTGGAAGCAACGGAGAAAGAAAGATCTCTGTTTCTTTTTAAAAGGTGTCTCGCTATGTTAAAAGAGTTTAACATAGTGAGATAGCTTTAAAAAAGCAACGGCGATCTTCCTTTCTCCTTTGCTTTTTTTAAAGCTGTTATGCTATGTTAAACGAGTTTAACATAGTGAGACAGCTTTTAAAAAAGCAACGGAGAAAGGAAGATCTCCGTTGCTATTGTTTAAGATATCTCGCTATGTTAAACCGGTTTAACATAGTGAGATTACAGCAACGGAGCTCTTCTGTTCTCTGTTGCTGTCTAACAAAAGAAAAAAAAGACTTATACTAATGGAAAAAGTCCGGGCGACTGGACCTTTTTCCATTGGTATAAGTCTGATTTACAACAGGCACGCAGACCAATCAGCGTGCATATTTTGGAATAATAATGGGGGGGGGTCATTGTATAATTATTTATGTATGTGTGTATTTAAGCTTCTTTACAGGATTAGTGCACTGATCACAACAGACCATTTGCAGCCACAGACTGGGTGAAGAAATTCTCAAAAAAATTAAAGGGACTGTTCTTAAACACAGAGTAATCACAGAAGGTACAAGTCCAGCAAAGAACTGCAGCTGTGAGCAAATATCATTAACAGAGGATAAAAACGTGGATTGATTTTACTTGTAAATATTGAGGTAAGCAGCAGGTGAGAATAGGGGGTAAAAGTATTGCCGATGTAGGTAAGTAAGGACTTGGGTAATGTGTCTAGTGGAAAAGCACTTGTACTCAAGAGTTTTGATGGAGGTGTCTTTTGAGATATGCTCTGAAAGTGGGAAGAGGAGATTTCTTTTGGGTGCGGATGAAGCAATTGCCAGAGTTTGGATGCAAGAATGGAGAAGGACTGGTCAGCACAGTGAAGTTTCGTTTGGGGTGTGTGGAGTTACAGAGTCAATTGGCATCACTTGAGGAGGTTGCAGGAGAGGTAGTTCTGTTACTGAGTTTAGCAGCAAGAGACAGGAAGGCACCTGACTGAAGTAGTTTGACAAGAAGAGAGCCTAGATGTAGTTCAGCTTTGTAAGTGACTGGAAGCCATGTGGTTTTGAAGAGTGTGGTGCAGTGATGTTCAAGATGGGGAAGAGGTGTAAATGAATTGCCTGATTTTGTTTTCAATAAACTACAGAGTGGAAATTCTTTTGATTTTTTTTTTTCATTTATGAAGCTGTATGCTGTAGCTATAATGGGACCCCATTATTCAAGTTGAGATAATATGGTTCCTTTGTCTGTTGCAATTCTTGCTGGTTTTCAGGGAAAGGAGCAGAATCAGAGTTGATCTTTTTCGTGGTGTTTATATTGTGACTATGGAAGTTAAATGGCTGGTCCAACCATAAACCTAGATATTAAAGGACATGACTGTTTTGTGGGCTACCATTACGATGTGTGTTGCTGATATTTTAAAGAAAGTTTCTTCAAATTTTTTGCGGTTCCAAATGTCATATTTTTTGTTTTGGAGGGGTTTAAGAGTAGCTAATGCTTTTTGTCCCATTTTCTCTATTGTGTCACATCTTCTAGTCCTACTTCAATGCCCCCATATATCACTACACTTGTTAATGCCTCCTTTCATCCATGACTAACTCTGATCCCAAGCTGGGGTCAGTGTGCAACTTAAGGGCATCATGCAGGGTCTTGCCAACAACTGCTTGTGTGAGAAGGAGGGACTGATTTTTTTTCTCTAGGACCAAGCTTTGTTTTGTCAGTCCTACCTCTCCTATTACCATCTTGTAATGCCTTCCATTGGTTTCTTCCCTCTGTGGACTACGCCTCTCATTAAGGACCAAGATGGTATGGGTATGTCTAGTCCTCCTTGCCAATGCTGCAGATGAATAAGACACTAATCGAAACCTGTTTGCCTGGGCTATAGTTAGGGCTTTATCTCTCCATGCCATGATGCTGGCAACATAGCTTATGGTTGTTTAGCTAATAACTAAGGGACTGCATGTTTGAATAGCTGAATGTTAAGGATTACATTGTAGAATAACAATGTTACCAGTAGAAAGAGTGTTAAGAAGGTTTGGGGGGGGTTGAAGGGTATTTTTTTTCACAAAGACTGAAAATAACAGAGGGGTTATTATATAGCCTTGGGGTACTTCTTTGGTAAGGGGTGCTGCAGGTAATATCGATGAGACAATTTTTCCTCTGAAATATGTATTTGTTTAGAAATCTTTTAACAAGGTGACATTGTTGGAACTATCTCCAGTTTCTGGAGACTGTGAAGGAGGAAGACATTATTATCAGTAAGATCAAAAGCCCTGGCAAGGTCAATGAAAAGTTTAAATAAAAATGTTCATTAATTAAAACCTGCAGGACATTATGCAGTCAAAGTCTCTGTCTGTCTGACTGTCGGGCTCTTTGCATTTAATATTTAAGGCTCTGAGATGTTGGCATGCTAATTTTTGTTGTTAGAAAGGTAAAGGAATTGATTCCTTTCACCTCAGTTTGCCTGCTATGTGACTGATCAAATTATTTACCAGACATGGCAGATAATGCTCCTTGGTACTCCTGGCTTATCCCTAAAAAGGGACACTTTATCCAGTATGCCTACCATATTTAAAAATTGATATAATAAAAACAAAATAAAAAAGAAACACCTAGCAGTGTGAACATACCAGCTTCTCCAGTGAGTAAGCATTTGTTTTTTAATATAGGGGTGCATAGTTTAAACACAGGTATAATATGAATGTTTTACACAATAATCATAATGTTAAAATAATACAATGCAACTTCCTATTGGGCCAGTAGTTGAAGTCAATGGCCCTCCTCTTGGTAATATGTAAACTGAAGTACTTCTCAACAAATACCTATTATAGGGATATCTTACAATACAAAAACAAATGTCATAACCACATATCAGAATAAATTCAAAATGGCTTACTCAGAATAAATTGAAATTATGTTTATTGCCACTCCTATTGTGATTTAATGCCAGACTTCAAATACATATTCAATGAAATATACTGTTACTAATCTGCTAAATGGCATTGAAACTCCCTTCCAAGAGAAGGACAGAGTATATGAGTAAGCCATTTTGAATTTATTATTACACCGATTCAGCAGTTATGGGCACTATGTGAGAAATATCTCACTAAAAGAATCACATGCCTAAAGCAGATGCCCTATGCAGACCACCTTAAAAAACTCCAGTTATACTCTGTCGCATATCATCTACTCAGATGCAATCTCTGCTTAACATACAAGGCATGCCAAACCCAGAGCTGTTGGACATGCTACACCTAAAGAAATCCCAATCCCTCAATGCCACACACTCCAGGGATCTAAACCTCATCACAATAAACAAAACATGCTGGAGGGATAGGTTCCTGACCCAGAGGCTCCCCAGACTCTGGAATAGACTGCCCATACATGTCAAGTAGAGCACCTCTTTGGCCCTGTTCAAAAGGAACCTTTACGATTGGATGGGAGAAAGGAAATTCAGCCCAGGGATCATGACAGTCGCCCTGCTAGATAGGGGTCCAGGAAAGTAAATAATGTGGGAAGAAATAGCCAGGGAATTGTTATAGCTAGGCTTGTATAGGCCTTAGGGCCAATAGCCTAGTACCAACCTATGAACCTATGACACGTTTGGATGCCAAGCCTTTCTCAGCTTTCCTGCCAATAGACAGTGGAAGGCTGAGGCCTGAAAGTGCAATGCTAGGAAGATAAAAAAAAAAAATCGCACCCTGACATAAACAACATATCAAAGCAATAAAGGGGGTAGAGGAGGGGAGCAGCTACTGCAGCAGCACAACTGTACTATGTTCATCATATTGATTTCTGCTGCAGTAACCTTAGCTATATGGGTAAATTACCCCAGCTTACTACATTTGGGAGGTAGAAGGAGAAGTGTCCTGGAGCCCATGGAGAATGGTCATAGCAAAGCCTGATCCAGATGTAGAGAAGGAATCAAGCTTGTGATGCTCTGTAAAAGTATGTACAGAGGACCAAGTAGCACTTCTAGCATACTTGTTGAATCCAACTCTTTCCAAAAAGGGATAGATTCAGCTTAGGTCCTAGTAGAGTAGACCTTGACCCTGCCTGAAAAAATGTGGTTATGCTGAGCATTAAAAAGGCAATAGCCTTAGGCAACTATTTGAAAACAGTCTGTATTGACACAGATTGATTGTCATTTCTTCTTACCTTCACAAGAAAAGAAAAGCACATCTGAACATATGAAAGATTTAGATCTGTCAAGATAGTACCTGAGTTGTTAGTGGATGTCCAAGGTATGGCATATCCTCTCTCCCTTATTTTTAGGATCAGTAGAGAAAATGGGAGAATCAATAGTCTAACATAAAAACTTTTTATTTGTGGAAAATGAAATAGGGTTGACCCACTACAAGAGCTTGCATTGGAGATGTCAAAGCAATCAGTAAAACTGTTTTTCATGTTAAGATCCTCAAGTCAGTCAGATTAGCTTGTTCAAATGGAACAAATGTTGACTTCTCTAACACAAAATTAAAATCCCTAGAGGGGCCAATGCTTTTCTTGGAGGCCACTTAAGTCCCCTTTCAAAAATATTTTGACATGAGAAAGACTTGAAAGAGGAGGATCCATGTGCAGACATGCTGAAATGGCCAAAAAATGAACCTTGAAGGTAGAGTAAGAAAGGCCATAAGAAAGTAACTGACAAAAATATTGTAAAATCAGAGCATGACTAACCCTGAGTGGGTGCTGGCTATATTGTTGTTGGCACCAACTAGAAAGCCTTTGCCACTTGATAATATATGATTTTCTAGTAGGTGTCTTTCTTGCCTACATTAGTACCTGCTGCAAGTCCTCAGAAAACAGGTGCCTACAGGAAAATAAAACCCTATCATCCAGGCAGTCAGTTGAAGTTGCTTGGTGTCAGAGAATATCAAACATCCCTGATCTTGTGTGAGTAGATCCATTCTGTGAAGAAGCTTGTAGTGACTGCCCCTGGCCATTTTTAAAAGAAGGGAGAACCAGTGTCGCCTGGGCCATAAAATGAGTCACCACACAAATCTTGGGGGATTCCTTCTATATCATCCAAGGTACCCTGGATATCAGTGGAAAGGGTGAAAAGCACACAGGAACATTCCTGTCAAAGAAAAAAGACAAGACATCTGTCTTCTAAGCCGTCTACCATGAAGTATTGGAGCAGGACCTTGCTAGATGATTATTTAGAAAAGAGGCACACAGGTCCTGTAGAAGAACTTTGCACTTCCCATAGATGGATTAAATCTTGGAATACCCCCGATCTAGTTTGCATGCGTGAGGGTCTGCCCTCTGTCACACAATATTGCTCTGATGGTATGAAGAATGCATGTAGAGTGAGATTGTACTGTGAAGCTATATCCAAAGCTAATATATCTAATCTGCAGAAGTGGCATGACCTGGCTCTCCCTGCTTGAAGATGTACCACATAACTATAGTATTGTCTGAAAAAAGTCGAATAGGTCTTGAGGACCAAAGACGATTCAGAGAGTTGAGTGTGTTGATCAGGGCAAGCGTCTATTTCATATTTATGTGCTTGCTTCTGTCCAAGGTGTCCCACACACCTTGCACTATTATTTCTCCTGAAACTGTTCTTCAAGCAAAGTCCATGATTTCTGTGATTATTGACTGCTTTGGAAAAGTGTGGGATAAGGGGATATCCAAATTTAGGGATATCTGCTGTTTCAACCAAGTAATTTTTCTGTTGACAAACTCCAGCACTGGGATTTGAAAAGGTATGGAATGTTGATACTGTGACCAAAGAGACTTCAGGCATCATTATATTTTTTTCATGTGGAGTCTTGTGTCAGGCTTATCTTGCAAATCATTGATGCCATGAGACTCAAAATCCTGAGCTATTTCCTTGCAGTGGCTGAAGTCTGAGTGGGAAACCTTAGAAATTGATCTAGATGTAGATCTATTTTTTTCCTGTGAATGAAAAGCTCTTTGAACTGAGGTGTCCAGCTGACACAACAAGAACACAATCCTGTGTGAAGGAGTTGATAAGGACTTTTGAATGTTCTATTGGAATCCCAGCTTGCTTAGGAGATCTCTCAGCAGAGTGAGAGATTCCTGATACTTTGAAAAATATTCTGTGAAGATAAGCAAGTCATCCAAATCTGGAAAAAATAAAATGGATACCCTGTAGCTTGCAACTAGCTATAACTAGAGCTATCCACTTAATGAACACTCTTGGTGCAGTGGATAGTCCAAAGGGTAAAGCAGACAACTGACAAAGTGATCCAGACACACAAATCTTAAGAAATACTTGAAGCCTGGATGAAAAGGAATGAGATGATAAGTGTATTTTAAATGTAGAGCCACCAGGAAACTTTAAAGGATGAAGAAGAGGTAACAGATTGTGAAGTGTCATCAGTTTGAAGTTAGGCATTGTCACAAATACATTTAAGAAGAAATATCCAAAACTGGCCTCTAAGCATCTTCTTTCTTTGGTACTAAAACATCCTTGAATAGAAAGCTCTGCCAATTTGGGAAGGAGGAACTGGTTCTCTCACTTCCTGGAACATAATGAAGAATAGGTAGAAATAAAAGAGTCTGGTCTGTTGGATAAGGAGTAACCTCCTGACAAGGAGGAATATCCTCTCATTGCAATCTATAACCTTGATGAATTATCTTCATAAATCATTTTCTGAAACTATTTGTTGTCAAATAGGAAACTGGAGACTCAGACTTTCTGGAAAAGGAAATGGACAGCCAGGGTGGGAGGGAGGATTAAAGTCCCTTACATAGTCAAACTGACTAACTGGAATGCCCTTGTTTTTGGGGATTTCTGAATTCTGTTAGGAACACCCTTGCCATTGTGCCAAAATTAGATGGGGGGGTTAGAGAATCTCTCAGAAAATTAGTAAAAGGAGGTCAGTAAATCTCCAAAATTCCCTGATTTAACTTAAAAGATAAAATAAAATATTATTATTCACATCGTCATGGCAGGTTCTGAGACTGCAGACAGGTAAATCTCAAAGTAATACCAGAGACCGTAGTCTTGGAAGAATTACCATCTGAGCCATACACACACCAAAAACGGAGAAGAGTGACTAGCACAGAAGAAATTAAATAAGTTAAAGCAGACATTTCCTCACAAGAATCTAGACCATACATTCTTCATACTTTCACAGTTAGTCAGACTAAACATTAATCTGTGAGCCTGACAATTCAAAATTCTGAAGATTAAATCTGCAGAGGTATACTCTATTTTCCCATACCCATCAATAATCTTCCTATCCTTATCAGAAAGAGTAAGAGCAGCATTAAGTAACTGTTTAACAGCAGTATGAATAACAAAAGCTATAGCTGCTGGTTCAAGTTTGGGAAGAGTATATAAAAGCTTAAAAAGACTCAGGAATGTTATGCATGCTATCTGCTATTTTAGTGGCAGCAGGCTGGCTATCAAGAAAATACAAGTAGAGACACACAGATTTTGCAATTCTGTCAGAATGGGAGGAATGATGAAGGTTCAGGAAATTCCTTATGTAACAGTTCATAAAATGTTCTGAGGGACTGATAAACCTTTATGTACTCCTATTGAAAATAATGGCAGATTTTGGAAATAGTCTCAAAGAGACAGGAACCTCAAAGGGAGAATCATAAACTGAGCTCTCCTCTTAGACTGAATCAGAAAACTGAGCAGAAAACCTGAATTTATCCCTTCATCTTCCTCTCCAGATTCAGTATGACGAATCTCTTTAGAAAATGTATCCTTTTTTCTTTTAAAAGAAAGTAATAAATAAGAAGGATCCAAAGCCTAAATAAAACCCTGAACCAGACCCAGTAAACTACTTTTGTCTAAAGAAGTTCGGGAAGGAGGAGGAAGAGTAGAATGCAAATTTTTGATAGAAAAAATGGAGTCAACAGTGTTATCAACAGCAGCGGTAACTTCTCCATGGATGGACACAACATTCTGGCAAAATGGGAAGCCTTCCCTGTTCCGTCTTCCAGAACCAACAAAAGTGGCTCTACCTTGCCCACTCAGAAGACCTGCTAAAGAGGACATGACTAACCTCTAGTCCATAATGGCTGTAGGTGCTACACCAGAGACATCCAGGGTAAAAGATGAGTGGTCCGAATTGCAAAACAATGGCCACAGTAGAGTTGTCCACCTACATCTGAGACAAATTGCCAGCCTGCAGTAGTTTCAAAGGCTGCTTACTTAAATTTTTCTTTTGGTGGCTGTAAGAAGGACCAACTTTTAAACAGACTCTTTTTTTCCATGGTCAAGCCAAAAATGGTATCTGTTTCTGGGTTCCCTACAGAAGAACAACAGCTGTGAAGTCTGAAACCCACATAACTGACACCACATGGTCGACAATCAAAATGCAGACAATGGGGAAACAGTATATCTCCATAGTGCGGAATGGAAAGATTTCCAATCCTGCACTGTAGTGCGATCTCGAAGATGCTATATTAAAGTTACGGGTAGGGTGTGGGGGGTGCAGGGTGGCGTAGCCCCCCTGCTAGCACAAAAAAGGAAATTTGATTTTCTTTTTTTTGTGCAGTAATTACATTGTTGGTGTTTTGATTGTCGACCATGTGGTGTCGGCTATGTTGGTGTTGGTGTTTTGCGCTTTCGTTCTTGTGTAGGTAATCCCTGTTTCTTGGTGAAAACAAGCAGCAAAAGCCAGTAAATTGTATAGTCTTTAAGCCCCATATCGCTAAGGCAACTGTAGCAGTGATCGATATGATGAACATCTAATCATCCCTAAATGAATAATACCATTATGCAGCATAATGGAAGCCTTGCGGTTCTACATTAGATAAACTGTCATCATTTATCGCTACAATACTCTCCCCCTCTGCATGAAAACTTTTCTGATGTTCCTTTCAAACGTAATGAGATGAGATCTTCTTTTTGTTATTTTTCTCAAAATAGTGAAGACAGTTGATTCAAAGAGCTTGTTTTTGCAAACTATGATGATGATTGACATAGTCATGTTGTTTTTTTTCCAAGTATTGAATGCATTCCAAATATTAAAATGCTTTAACACACCAAGTAGGTAAGGCATTTCCTCCAGCTGTAGATCAGAGAGCAAGTCTTTTGGCATCTGCTCCCCACACACTTGTAAGATTGCTTTATATATAGGCGTTACACCAAAGTAAGTCATTTACACTGAGAACATCTCTCATAATTAAGACAAGCTTACACTGAAAGTCTTTTGGAATCTTATCCAAAGTGTGGAGCCAGTGGAAATGATTAAATGCTTTCAAAAATGTAAAGAAATATTTGCTTGATATAAGCTTGTGGTAAGTTATGACTATGAGTTATCAGTATCAGTTAATTGAAATTCCTTGCCTTATAGCATGCTTACAGTAATTCCACATATCTTGACTTTCAGGAATAAAAGACCAGTTCGAAGTCTATGAAGAACCTTTTAGCCTATTGACAGAAAGTATCATTAGACTGGAAAAGAAGCTATTCCTTCAATATTTGGAGAAAACGAATCCAATCATTACCATTAGCATGGACATTAACAAATGAGTACATTCTTTGGTGAGCGTAAGAGTTTGTACACAGAGACAGCAGCAAAAATTCAAAGATGAGTTTCCTAGAGTCATAGTAATGCAGTTAGCGACTATAGACTTACATTACCTAGAATTTCTGGTAAAGGTATAGATTATACTGAAGAGAAAGATATAGCTCTCAGAGACTGCCACTTCTATGGAGCAGGCTTCAAATTCATGTGAAACAGAGCCCCTTCCTGATGTAACCTAGATCAATGGATGGGTGACCTCAAATTCACCCCTGGGTGGAGCCTATGTCCCTTCTAGACAAAGGAAGTCAGTGTTGACTACCATAGACCTTTACCACTGAGAACTTCACTCATCTAGCTACTGACAATTGGGCAACTCAGAATTATTATGTCTAGGCTTATAAGGGCTCTAAGGCTGTTAGCCTAATAACTTCCTGTGATCCTATGAACCCATGAATCACAGAATATGTGAATGTTTTTAGTGAAGAACATTTTCAGGTATATGCTTAAGTCTCAGAAGTTCTGAGATTCGCAGGAAAAAGGATGGCCTATTCTGATAGTCACAAATGTTTATGAGAATATGGAAACAAAGGCTTTATAAAAGAAGATGCAAGTTCTTGGTGGAAAACGTTATGTCTTTTGGAATAGCCACTGTAAGATATCTAAATCTGCACTTGTAAAACTCGTTGCAAGTCATCACAACATTGTTAAATAAAACCAATAGCTAGAAATTTTCCTCAGATTCACAAAAATAATGGGACTTGTACATATATGGTGTAAACATCACCTTTACTGTATGCCATTACATCATTACCGTTATTGTTAAATATGGAGCGCACTAGAAACAAGGAGGCACACCAGGTTGTACGTAGCAGATAGTTTTGTAAAATGTGCACCAGTGTCTACAGCTGGATGGTGGCACAGGTCAGTTCCCCTTATTAACCCTCATGGCAAGGAGCAATTTGTAAAATGTTCACCCTTTGTTACAGTGGTTACAGGGCAGGGTATATTAACATATTACGGTTATGATGGGATACAATCAAGGAAGGGCCCACATTTGCTGGGGCTCTAATGACTCACTGCTGGGTATTGGGACAGATGTAATTGTGCTAGCAGATCTGCCTGCAAAACAGGTGACAGCATACTGAGTGTGGGGTTCCCAATATATAAAAGGGTTCTTTCAAGATTTTGTATATGTGTGATGTTACTTTTGCTCAGATTTGTAAGCTAAGCAACACATCAGCAGCAAAGGGAGAGCTCTATATGGTCAGCTGAATTACACCAGTTGCTGAAAAAGATTACATATAGTTGATCCTTTCCCTAAACAGTTTTCATAGCACCATTGAATCATGGGCAAACCTGGCATGGGGGTTGTTTACACAGATGCTCCATGCATAGAATATTGTGGCAATATAATTGGTAAGTCAGTGTAGCTCCATGTATGAATCACAAAGGTCTTTGGTACATATGTCTATTTCATATTGAATTACCAGTTTATTTATGTTTTATGAAATGTTTATGCATTTGCTTGTTTTTATTCTTATTTTATTATATTTTAATAAGATGCTTGACTACAAGCACCTTCATAAATTTGAACTTGAACTACCTTTCTCTGAGTCGATTGACCAAAGCCAGAAGAAAAGACTGAAAGAATGGGAAAAACAAGTGTATCATGTCAAACCGTGCAAACATGTCTACTCAAGAATTATAATATCCTTGGATATGTTTCTGATTTTTCAGGAATAATATTATGCAACTGCAATGTTATTTCTGTTGTTAGCCATACATAAACAATCAAAATGGTTAGAAGTGGCTAATATTTCATCTAGCTCTACCGTTACCAAGTTGAGAAGGCTTTTTTACCGCTTATGATTTATCCAAATACAGAAATGAACCAAACTGCAGCAGAATTGTTTTAATGATAAAACTTTATAAAGGCAACAATTGCCTGCAATTTAATAATAATCCATTAAAAAACTGCTAAAAAATACAAAAGATAAGCGCTTTCATTTGCAGTATATAAATTCAAACTTCTTCAGATTCGTTTTAAGATCACCATGTGAAGATGCTTTTATAAGCTCTTACTGTCACATGAACTTAAAGAGAATTTGCCTTTAAAACAATAAGCTGTTTAACCATGCAAAACACCTTGAAAATCATCATGCTGTAGTTGGCATGCAACTTTAAAATACTTGCTATAATAATTTAAACCTGGATACATAGTAGCATTCTGGTAAATTTGCCAACGTAATTATCTTTGTTGTAAAACAGTTTGCCATATCCCAACTTTAAATCAGCATGCATCTTCTCCAATATTATAAGCTGAAAAGTGTGATCCGTATGTTGGGAAATGCGCTTATATAAAGCATTAGACATTTTTGCCATTTTTATGTCATAAAGATGTTCATATATTTTTGATCTCAGACGACATTCAGTCTTCCCAATATAGTATGCTTGACATGATTTACAAATAGCAGCATATACCACACTTTCTATCTGACAGTTATATATCCTTTTACTATTTTATTCTTACTATTAATTTTACATCTTGATGTCACCATTATATAAGGGCACTGTGGACAGGCTCCACATTTATGCATGTATCCTTCATTTTGTGAAATGCTTTTGGTATATTCTCTAATATTTGTTTAAGATTTCTATCATTTTTATACACAACTTTGGGATGGACACGCAAAATATTATAAATGTCTTGGTCATGTGTAAGTATTCACCAACTCTTATTTATTATATTGTTTATTACCATACGATCATTGTTATATGTTGTAACAAAGTGACAACCATTTTATATATGTTCATCCAAATCTGTTATAATATTACTGGATCTTATTAACCTCATTGCATGCTCATCTATTTCTCATTGAACTTCATCACAATTCACTACTTAATTTGACAATATGGAATGAAAAACACATTTCATTCTCTTATGTGTCACTTCTTTCTTAATGCTGGTAATAACCCTTGCTGGATGACCTCGATTCTTGAACAATTCAATCAAATTTTCATAGTCTTCCATAAAATCTTCTTCTGTTAAAATCATTCTAACAGCATGTACCATCTGTCCCTTCATGATGACATGCTTTTGATGGTATGGATGATTACTATCAAAGTGTAAAATCCCATTAGAAAATGTGGGCTTTCTGAAGATTTTAGCAGATAATGTATTATTCTAATAGTCTTTACTCAACTGAACATCCAGATATAAAATAGTCTCAGGATTTCTAGAACAAGAAAATGATAAAAATGTTGTGGTACTATTTATGTATGTCATGACATCATGTATCAGAGCTTCAGGCCCAGACCACAAAATAAATAAGCCATCCAAGAATCTTGAATACATCTTGATATGCTGGAAAAAGTCACTTGTATAAAGGAACTTATCTTCCCAATAGGCCATTATAATCTTGGCATATGTACGTCCAAAGGATGCTCCCATTGCCACTCCTGTGGACTGACAAAAAATCTAACCTTCATAATAGATATAATTATTCAGTAGTACAAGCTCCACAAGAGTAGCTAAAGTATTGGTTTTCTCTTGCATAATTTTCATATCAAATGTTAAATAATCAGTAAGCCACTGTAATCCTAATGTCATGTGACATACTACTGAATAAACCACGGATATGTATAGTAATGAAGATGGCTTCAATGTTACTGTTCAACCTCTGACAATAATTCAAACATTCCCATGAATCTTTATAAAGGGAAGGTATCTTCTTAACTTAACACATTATTTTAATTGCACATCAATAAACTTGGCTATGCCACTAGTTTTTGCATACGTCGCACTAACTACGGGATGGAAAGGTGGATTTTCAGTGTTTTTATGCATTTTGGGATAACCATGAATAGATGGCAATATAGGATGTTTCACCATCATATACTTAAATGTAACTGATTTTTCTAATAATAGATCTTCCAGATGTTGATCAATCCTATTGTTTGCAATATTAAGTTAATTTAAAGAGACCTGTCGGTACAAAGTATCATACAAAATAGCCATCATCTTCTGTTCATGGTCATAGTCATTCATAACTATAACTTCGCCTCCTTTATCAGGTCTTAACCATCTCAAATGTTTCTGCTTTTTGATATTCTCACATATTTGTTTTTCTCACATTGTTAAATTATTATTACTATGCTCGTTCATCATTGGTTGTTCTGTTAGATATCTAATATAATTTTCGTACATGTATTGGAAAGTCATTAAAGGTAGATGCAACTCAGGATTAAACTGGCTAGGCATTCTTAAAATGTTCTCTTCATTTCCTGGACGGTCTTTATCCTGGAAAAATAATGCCAAATTTAGACTGCAAATAACCAGTCGCAATTCACATATTGTCTCTGCAATATTCATTCATCTACAAGGCGCAAAAGTCCCACCTTTACTTAATAAGTCCTCATGTTCCATAGTGAATTCAGATGTGTTATAATTGTACAAAAACAAAATCTCCTCTGGAATTGGACACAATATTACACATTGTTGGACTAATCAAATTATTAAATTTCTCCATTTGTTGCCCCTCTCTTTCAGCTGTGGTGTATGCTAGTTGGTTTATAACAGATATGGGGTATATTTGGTGTTGTACCCCCGGTTGCGAATCTGCTCTGATCTTTTGGGTTTTTGTTTCTCTAAAGGGACTCACTCATACTTGAATAGCTCATCATCACCATTTTGTTCATGATGTATAAGCATGCATTCATTGGCATTGTGTACTGTACACTGTTGCTAGCTATTTGGTGGTTCAGGATATGCTTTGCCAGTTTTATATTCTTCACCATCACGAGCCAACTTTCTACTCTTGAGCTGTTGAATTTTCTTACATATGTTGTCAGTTTCACCAAATATTTGTTTATATTGTTCCTGGTGGGCTTGAAAATTCATATCACAGGAGATGGCATCATCCAGCTCTTTAATTTCCATTTAAGGCTGGTCCATTTCTTTAACATTATGTTTCATAAGGAGTTCCATAAGCTCATACCCGTGTCTGTCATATAATGCTAACAGTTCTTGATATAAAAAGGAATGCTCCACAAGTCCAGTAGGATATTTCCATAATGTTAAACCTTTTGGGACTTGTCTTACTTTAATACATTCCTTAAAGTACAGATTTTCCTGTTGTAATTTCCTATATTTTAGTAACTTATGACAAAATATGTTCAATTTCTGTGGAATATGCAAGCTTACATTAACATTCTCAATGTCAGTATACAGCATTTTTGTTTGTAGCCATGCCTCAATATCAACAAATTTATTTGTGTGACTAAGATTTACAGTTTTAGATCTATTAAAATAATGTTGTTGCCCTGCAGGTAATGACCCGCTCATTTGTGAATCAGAATCAAAATGTAAAGTAAAGTTTACAGTACCTGCATTTGCCCTCATTGCTGTTTGTGACCCCTGCTGTTGCTTTTGTTGTACTTGCGATGAAGATATATCAGACACTTGCTGGGTTAATAACTCCACAAAGTATGTTAACTGTTATGGTATGTCTGAAGATATTAATACGGGCAATGGGACCATTTTTAAATCAGGAAAATAGAATTCTGTTGTTCTGTGAAGCAAAATAGAATAATTCATCCCACTAGTACATTAAGCTCCCAGCACAAATGACTTACTTGGAGTATTTGCATGACCCTTAATTAGTGACATGAAAAAGTTGCTTAATTCCATGTGAGAAAATGAGGATAAAATTTTACTTGTAACTGTTATATACAGAATACCACTAAAATGTACTCTAGGACAGACAGCTGCAAAACTTTTCTGGAAAATGTATCTATTTATTTATTGACATTTGTTAACCGGGTTTGTCCAACTGGGCTTTTGGCCCATTTTCAGTGGAGACCTGAGGAGAAAAGCTCCAGTAGTACATTTTAAACAAGTACAATTTTAAACAATATCGATATAATAGCAGTTATAGCAAAAAGATTCACATATGTTGGGTTACATGCATAAAGTTAAAGTTGCATTAAAAAGAAGCTTAGTAACATAATTTTACATTGATATAGTTCAATAGGTCAACAATAACTTTTTTTGTTTATATAAAATTATGCAAAAGCATTGGAGACACATTGGAGAGAGAGGTGTAATGAGGTACTAAGTATGGATCTTTTGGAGAGGTGTAATGAGGTACTAAGTATGGATCTTTTGAGGGTACATAAAGGGAAGGAAGACTAAGTGGGGTCATGGCAAGGGCAGGTCTTGGAATTGAGAAAATAAGCTTTTAGTTCATTTTTAAAGTGTGAGGTTTGGGAGATTGAATGCAAGTCAAGGGGAAGTTTGTTCCAAGCATGGGCAAGGGAATATTTGTAGAGTAGTTTGCGTACTGACCTTTTTGGGTGGTAGACATCAAGTAATTGCTGATTAGAAGTACGGAGGGTCTGGGATGGGATACAGATGGAGACTAAGGAAGATAGAGATGGACAGAAGAAGGTTTTATAAAGAATAGAGTGTAGCATATGGAACTGATAAGATAGCAAAAATTGAGGATGTTCAAGTCATTAAAGAGAGTTTAAAGAAATGCAGTGGTGTGAGTTGTATGGGGAGTTAGTAATGAATCTGGCTATTTTATGGTAAGTCTGTTGGAGTTTGTTTAGAGTGGAGGCCTGGATATTGGTAAGAACTGGGGCGGCGTATAAGAGGGAGGGGAGAAGGAGTGCCTGGCCCAGGGTAAGTCTAGATTCAGGGGTTAGGAATTTTTTGTTCCGATATAGCATACCTAGTTTCTGTTTTTTTTTTTTTTTTTTTATACATTGGAGTATGTGTAGGTTGAACTTTAGTTCATCATTGATAATGACCCCCTAGGAGTTTTGTGTGGGTGTCAGGTTGGACAGTTGTATTGTTAGAAGATGTAATAAAAAAGGAGGTTTTGTGATGACAAAGAGAATGGGGAAGAAAAAGTAGGAGTTTGGTGTTTTGGGGATTTAGGATCAGTAGGTTGTGAGAAAGCCATTGTTCAGTGGATAGTAGGGCTTGTTGGGTCAGGGAGTGTAGTTCAGGAATGTTATTTGAGATGGATATAAGTGTAGAGTTGTTGGCATACTGAATAAGGGAGGATTTTTTGCATGAGGTGTAAAGATCATTGGTGAAGATGTTAAACAAAAGGGGCCCCAAGATGGAGCCTTGGGGAACACCAGTAGAGATGGGAAGGAAAGGTGAGGAGGATGAGAGCCATTTGACAGATTGTTCCCTGCCAGATAAGTAACTATTAAACCAGGCAAGTGTGGAGGGGGATAGGCGGAGATTTGCGAGTTTGGATAGTAGTAGAGGATGAGAGACAGTATCGAAGGCTTTGGAGAGATGTAGGAAGAGACAGGAAATGAGTTTATTGTTGTCTAGGGCCTCTGCAATGATATGAGTGAAGGAGAGGAGGGCAGTGGTGATGCTGTGGTGATGACGAAATCCATGTTGGGTAGGGGTAAGTAAGTGGTGCGTGAGGAGGTGATTGAGAAGCTGCAAGTGAATACATTTTTCTAATATCTTGGAGAGGGAGGACAGAATGGCAATGGGTCAGTAGTTTGAGGGGTCAGTGGAGTTTCCATCTTTATGAAGAGGGATAGTAAAGAAAGATTTCCAAAGGGTGGGGACAGTTGATTCTAGAATAGATTGATTAATTAGTAGAGATATAGGATAGGCAACTGAGTCAGCAGCAAGTTTGAGGAATGTAGGAGATAGATTGTCAGTGGAACGAGAGCAAGGTTTTATCTTGAGTAGTACAGATTTGATGTAAGTAATGGGAACTGGCTCAAATGAAAACAAAGTTGTGTTAGTGGGACTTGGAGGGGTGGGTGTTGAAGTAGAGTTTGGCTTAGCATTTACCAGAGTTTGGATGGAAGAGATAAAGTGTTTATTCAGGAGGGTAGCTGTTTCCTGAGAGGAAGAGTTAGGGTATGGGGAGGGATTAGAGAGCTTTCCAGGATAGAGGATGTTGTTGAGAGCTGACCAAAATTTTCGAGGATTGGATTTGTTGTTAAGCTGAGCAGAGCTACAGTATAACTTTTTGTCATTAGTTGTATGTTTTTTTGCATGGTTCCTCAGTTGCCTGTATTTTTGAAGAAGAGGTGGTTGTTTAGTTTTAGTCCAGGTTTTCCAAGCACTATCTCTTTGTTTCATAAGGGACCTAGTCTCCTTGGAGAGCCATGGAGAATGATTTGATTTTACTCTGATCTTCCTAGAGGGAGCTAAGGAGTTTAGGGTACTCATGAAGATGCCAGTGAAAGTGCTTACAGCATCGTTTAGGGGGAGGTGCTTTAGAATGGACCAATCTATGTTGTGGAGAATGGAGTTAAACTTGGATGAATTGAAAGTTTTCGACAGTCTTTGATAAGGTGGGGTTTAGGAATATGGGAGTAGTATCTTAAGATGGTGGTAGGGAGATGATCACTGAGGGAGTCAGGTAAGGTGGTGGGATTGTGGTATTGGTGAGGGGAATTGGTGGGAGATGTAATAAGTTGGTGGAAGCCGTGTAGGTGGATACAGAGTTCGGGGGAGTCAGTTGTGAGTTTGAACCATCACCAAGGATAAGTGTCTCATATGGTATGTTGTGGGAGAACCAGGATAGGATGTTTTCAAGAATGGCAGATTGTTACCAGGAGGAAGGTAGATAGAGGCAATTGTTAATTTTTGTGAGGATTCAGATGGCAGTTAAGGATGATGATTTCAGCTGGGAGGAAGTCAGAAATTGGGGAAGGGTAAGGTGAGAGGTTAAGGTTGTTTGATTAGAGGATGGCCACACCACCTCCTTTTTTTACAGGTCTATCAGATCAGAAGATATTATAACCTGGTGGGAGTATTTCACTATTTGAGATTTGTGGCTTGAGCCAGGTTTCAGATAGGGAGAGGATGTGAGGGGTATTGAGAGCTATCCACGAGTGCAGCTCAGTAACTTTATTTACTAGACTCTGACAATTCAATGAGTAAATAGTTAAGTATTTGGATGGAGATGATTGTTGGGACTGAGGTTGGTGACTGTTAGAGGAGTAAGATGTGGGCAGTGTAGAGGTAGTATTGGGGAGAGTGAAGGTGGGGAGAGAAGAAGAGGGGCCAGAGTTGGGAAGGATATCTCCAGAACAAAGTAGGTTTTTAATGAGGAGAGAGTGTGTAGTAGATGCTAGACGGAGTTTGTATAGTTTTGACTTAGATTTGTGGGAAGGTTTAAAAACCTGTATTATGGATAGTTTATATAGACTTGAGGTAAAGGTAGTAAAGAGATTAGGGGAGACAGTAAAATGCATATCAAAACCAGAATGGAAATGATGAAATGAAGACCGAGCATGACCTTTTAAAAGAAATGGTAGTTTTGGAAGTTCCAACATGAAATACATGCAGTAGAGATATTGGCATTGTTTTACAACATTACCCCCCATCAATGCACAGTAACAAGGCCTGCCCATAACAATATTTTTTCACAAGACATGAATAAAAATGAAGATGATGAGAAAGTTACAATGAATATTCATTCATTATTACTGGCATGCGGTATACATTCAACTATTTGTTAGGGCAATATTTACAACCTCTCTTTATTTGCATATCCTTTGGCAAAGATATCCATGTATCCATGTAACTCACAAATATTATTTTTTTTTCTCTGTGCTTTTTGCAAGGGGGCAGCCTCCTGCACCTCCCCATGTATATAAATACATACATACCAACTACAAGATTGCACTACTTTGAGGAAGAAGGTACACTACTCGTGATGTCATAGGCAAATGTGCATGACATGTCAGTCATGCATTATTTGCAAGCTACATCACTGCCATTAAGCATGTTGATCACTATGGCCATGCCCATTCCTGCGTTAAACGGCTGGGGTGGGGAGTACTTTTGTAAAACATCACCAAGATAGCATCTGGAAAACCAGCATAAGAGATGCAAAGGAGATTCCAGGAATTATGATGGGTAAAAACAGGAATATTTCTTCACAGGTTCAGGGGAATGGTTCAAGATTTTTTTTTTAACTGGAGACTCTTTAACAACTTGAAACCTAGCAAAACAACAGAACCAGTACCAGTATCAGCCATGTTTATTAGCTACTTCTCTCTCGAGTGCCTCGGCCACAGTAAGCCAGCTAATAAACGTGGCTGATACTGGTACTGGTTCTGTTGTTTTGCTGTGGTGTTCCTGATTTACTTTTGTTGTTACTGACAACTTGAAACCTAGACCTGCAATGACTGAGAACAATGGCATTCTGAAGAAGTCAATTCAGATGGCAGAATAATGCTCAGTGTTTCTGTTGACATGCCTTATTTAAATAATTAGTCACTTTTCAGCCCTGACTTGTTGCCTGAGTCCATATAATGAATTTTGTTGCAGAAGAATGACATTAGTGTGCTAGTGAGTATATACTCAGGCAACTGCATTGTCATTGATTACTATATAATTTGCTCATTGAACATTTATAACTGCATTTCCAAATGTCAATAAGAGTTCACAAAAACAAAAAAAAGAAAGAAAATGCAATTGTCTGTTCATTTGGGTTATAACAGCTCAGTGGGAGCAGTTTGTATTTATTTATTTGAAAAAGAAACATTCTGGTCTGAGAAAAAAATTTTTTTTCAAATCTTACTGCCAGAGAATTTAAAACTGCTAAAACTCCAGTTGTTTAACTCATTAACACCTATGTGTTGTGGAATGTTGCACCTCTTATAACCTGCATATAGCCTAGCATTCCAGAGCATTTTTTTAACAAATCAAGTTAAAAAGCATAATATAATCGAGGCTTTTATGCTGTGGGACATTTTAGATTAAAATGCTTAGGGTGGACGTGGTGGTGTAGTGGTTAGCATTGCCGCCTCACAGTAAGAGGCTCTCTGGTTCAATCCTCGGCTGGGGTGCCTTCTGTGTGGAGTCTGCAATATCCCTGTGGTCACATGGGTTTCCTCCAGGTGCTCCAGTTTTCTTCCATATCCCAAAGATATGCTATAGGTGGATTGGACATTCTAAATTGGCCCTAGGCATGAGTGCATGCATGTGTGTTCCTTCTGTGGAAGGTTGGGCGCTGGGCTGGCAACTCCTGTAAAACTCCACTGCCAAACATGAGCAGACAGGTGATTTGCTGTGGTGACCCCTAACCTGGAAAAGCTGAAAGGAGAAGTATTATTTTATTAATAAATCCTTGCCCTTTCTAATTCTGCATATTATAAGCTGGTAAGTCACTTATTTAAAAAGTCAGATCTAAGAAGTCTGGATGCCATAAGGAGCAATGGGTGTTACAGGAGGTATACAAATAAAAAAGGTGCCATAGGCTTAAATCATTGCTGACACACACTTAGAAATTGCAAAGACAACCATTACATATGGGAAACAGTATTTGCTGATATGGCGTACATCTTTTTTTCCTCCATGCTATTGACACTAGAGCAATTTCACCTCTAGCATGTGTAGGGGGAAAGGTTTTCAATAGAAAGGTGTGTTTATGGTAGCAACTGAATTAGCAGTGTATAGAAGGAATAACTGTAGTATAGTAAAGTGAGGGACATGTTTACCTGTTGTCCATATGTAAAATGAAATTGCCAGTTTGGAGGGTGTGCATTTGAATATGGTAAGTTATCAGCCAGCTGACTGAGAGGAGTAGCAAATCTAAGAATCTTTCAAGTCTAATGGTAGCAATGATATGAATTGTGAATTTTCGTCAAGCTACAGTGCTAAAGTGTTTATGTTTCAAAGCTTTTTGACATAGTGAGAGTAGAGGGAGTTTCCAACAGTGCTAGGGGATGATGATAGTAGAAGAAAGAGTTTATCTTTGAATCAAAGCTTTGGTAGGTGAATATTTTTGCATCATATTTGGTAAGGATGGACATTTATTTGGATGACAGATGATGTTAAGTATGATTTGTAGCTGTGTTACTAAGACAGTTTGACAGTTCCATCTAGTTTTATGCTCTTACAACTTCACACTGATGTGTTCTAGAATGAAGACTCTGGCAACTTTGTCAAAAGATAATTCCCATGTATTTGACTGTGATGAGTAGAGGGTTGTAAATGTGGAAAAAGCATGTAAGAGGATTAGCATTAAGTAAGCAGCTTCTAGTGTTTTCTACTGGGAAGTCAAGAAAATATAAGGTTTTGTATAGAAGGTCGACCTTTTGGTGATTTTTTTAAACAGTTGTTTGACTGTATTGGTCAAACTTTAGTTTGTTACCAATAATGACTCACAAAACAAAAGTTTAACATGTGATACCACTTCAATTTTAGTTTTATTGACTGAAATAATGTTGAAAGAGAGGGCTATGTTTGGGTGCAGTTTATGCGTTAATAGCATTAGCTTAAATTTGTATGTGTTAAATGGTAATTGTGCTTCCTTTAGCTGAGACTCAATGCTGGAAAAAGCAGTTTAAGTTTACCTTTAGAGTTCACGAAAGGTAGAGGCAGAAAAGATAAGGGCAGAGTCACCTGCATATCGAATGATTGAAATAAACTTTGGGAAATCATCACAGAGAAATCACTGCAGTGCCATGTTTGACAGACTAACCAAAAGTCACTGAAAATAATGCAGTAAGAGCTCTTTATGTTAAGGGACCCCACTGACACTTGTAGAGACTGTTAAAGTCGCAGCCACCAGATTGTATAATGCATGCTACAGTAACAAGCACAGTGTGAAAAAAGAAAGTTTCTCTAAAATCGTCTGCGTCTAATCAGATTACGGGTCACTAATAAATATGGTGAATAAAAGACATCTTAAATTGGGTGTTCGTCGGGCACCTCCTGCAACAGCTAGGACAGAGTAGAGTTGATCTTCCCATTTTACAGACTGTGATCTGTTTGAAAAATAGTTATGAAACCAGTTAATGGCAGTTGTCGATAGTTCAAGTCTGACCATCTTGTAAAGGAGTACTTACTTAGTAAGAGATGGTATTGAAAGCGCTGTGTAGGTCCAAGAATGTAGCAAGAATGTCCAGGAATAGTCTGTGTGTAAAGCCATTAAAATATATTTACAAGCAGACACATTATGAACTAAGGCATAACTAATGTTCTCATCCAAGCTAAAAAAGAAGCAAAGAAGAGTCATCCTTTCCTACATGAGTCAACTTTCATAGTTTAGATTTCTTCATGATTATTATTATTATTATTATTATTATTATTATTATTATGACTATTATTAAGCAGATTAGGAAATTTTGTGTTTCACAAGTCCCTTGTGTTTAAGTAGAGAGCTTTATAGGTTCATAGGTTCATAGGTAGGTACTAGGCTATCGGCCCTAGGGCCTATACAAGCCCAGCCAAAAAGGTACCCTGGCTTTTGCCACTCAAGAAAATTATTTTCCTGTGCCACTGTCAAGCAGAGCCACAGAGGTGATCCCCAGGGTGAATTTTCTATTTCCCATCCAATAATCAAGATTTTTCTTGAAGATCTGCTAATGAGCTTTGTTTGATATAGATAGGTAGTTTATTCCAGAGTATGGGAAGTCTATGGGATGGGAATCTATCCCTCCAACATGTTCTGTTTATTGTGGTGACAAAATTTAGGTCCCTAGAGTGTGTAGCTTGGAGGGATGGGGATTTCTTTAAGTGGAGCATGTGCAACAGTCCTGGCTTTGACATAGCTTTGTATGTTAGGCAGAGATCACCTCTGAATAGGTGATATGCAACAGAGTAAAGCTGGAGTTTTTTGAGACGGTCTGCATAGGGCATCTGTTTGAGGCCAGTAATCCTCTTTGTGAGGTATTTCTGTGGCCTTTCCAGTTGTTGTAGAAGTCTTGTGAGGTACATACCAAAAGGGATGTTGTACTCTATAATGAGTCTAATGAGTGATGAGTAGAGGGGAACAATGACCTCTTTTTTTCTGGATAAGAAACCTTTTGTGATGAGGTGTGCCACATAGAAGGATTTCCTGACTACTGTGGCGATGTTATTATCAAAGGAGAGACTACTGTCTACCTGTGTCCCAAGGTCTCATCACACTTTCGATAAAAGGCATGAAGATGGACATGCATTTAATGAGTAGTTCTATGAGTTTGTTTGTGTCTTTCGGCTTTTCCCAGTTAGGGGTCACCACAGTGGAACTCCGGTCTGCTAATGATTGGCAGTAGATTTTTATGTACTGGCTTGCCGGGCCTAACGCACAACCTTCAATGAAGGAACACCCATTCACGCATGTCGCCACACAGAAGGCGCTCTAACTGAGAATCGAACGGGCAACGTCTAACTGTGAGGTGACAATGCTACCGCAGCACCACCACCCCAGTAATGAGTAGTTCTATGAGTATAGTTCAATATAAACTCTTGTAATGAAAATCTCTAGATCAAATAGAACGATCAATAAATAAATTTGCTTTTCATGTAGTTAATGGAATAATTTCAGCTAGGCACTTTAATTTCCCCCCAGCACACACACACACGCACACACACACACACACACACACACACACACACACACACACACACACACACACACACACACACACACACACACACACACACACACACACACACACACACACAAGCTTGCCTGGTATTTATAACCACGCTATAACTCTATGGCAAGGGCGTCTGATTTTCAGAAGGTGTGTTGTTTTTTAAAAATCATCGTCTGTCTCATCCATAGGCCATCATCTATGGTAGGCTTGAATTTCCATGTTTAATGTCCAAACAATCTCCTGACTGGCCAACAGGTGAAATGTAAATAGTCATAATTAATCTATTCCGCTTTCTCCATGTTCACTGATTTTGATGTCAGGTATATGTCATTCTGTTTAAATCCAGCCATATAATTTGTCAACCTACAGTCAGCTTTTGATCTCCATCAGTTATAGTCCTGTAGCAGGAAAGCTCTCTCCCTTCACTCAGGACAGTACATAAAACTTTCGCTTTCTTTGCCCTGTCTCATATCGGTAGCTCCCTATGTGCTCGGTCTTCTACAAACAAAAAAACAGTCTTGCCTGACTGTACTCCGAATTCCAATAAGAATGCCATGTGTACTCCCTGGATTATTCCTTGCACATTTAAAACTGAGGTCAACCTCTTCATTAATGAATTACTCAGTCAAGTTAGTTTCTCCTCACAGAATCAGCACATGTGCCTTTATGGTTTAGTGCATGTAAGAAACCACATAGTTCCTCACACAGCAATCCTGATACCTCAACCTGATGTTACAAACAATGGATGATGATCATAAGAATACCAGTTAAAGTATGAAATAACTATATCTGGAAGTATGGTTCAATACAATAAATGATTATAATAAAATTAATTTTGGGCAGTCATCACGGAGAAATCACTGCAGCACCAAGACCGATAGACTTACGAAACATCAGTGTAATATGAATGCAATATGAGCTCTTTATGTTAAGGAAATGCACTGATATTTTTAGAGACTGCTAAAGCTATCATCAGATTATATAATGCATGTTACAGTGACAAGCACAGTAAGAAAAAAATATATTGTTGTCCTTTTGTGTCTTAACAATGTTTTATTTTGTTGCAATGCTGATCCTTCTGATGAAAAACACTGAGTGAGTCTGTTTATTTCATATGAATCATCTGCCTGTTACATAAATATGAGTTACATATTCAAAATTAATTTCTTTTGCAGAAGCAAATTTAGATCCCCCACCCCATCACTGCTATATAGATCAAATGGCAAGAAAGTAGGAAGTTCACAACATATTTATTTGATTTTATTTATTTGTTAACCACGTAAACCCAGTAGATGCAATCCTCTTTTCAAGGGACATCTGGGAGCATTGTCTGGTTAAATAATGTTCTCAAACTTACACAACAGGAAAATGGAGACCTAAGGAATTAAACCTTGGGCAACATGGTGAAGTATGCTAGCAGACCATTACCCCTAATCCTCTTCCCTCAACTACCATCTCCATATTTTACATTAATATGCACATAGACAAATGTTAGCAATATTGTCTGTTTTACTTTCTGTGACTTCTTGAAAGTTAGCCATTACAGATTATATGCAGTATAGGATAAAGACATGAAAGGTATACTCAAGTATAACTCAGTCCTTCACTATTATGATGTATAGAAACAGGCCACAGCTAGAACCATGGATTAGCTATTCCTGTTACATTTACACAGTGTGCTTGTTTTCTTCAATATTTATGTTAGGTCGTAAATTTGTGGATGAAATATCATAACATGCAGCATGATGAATATGCAGAGTAAAATTGCTTTGCTTTTGGATATTGCAAGTATGGTACTAGGCTTTTTTTTAATAAGCTCAATATTCAGGCATTCAATATACTTTTAACATTGATTTAAAGAAAATTGCTTGCTAAGCTTGAAATCGACTTTACTAGTTCTAAAGCAATAATCTGACTCACTGTATTGAAATTGCTGCTATTAATACCACACATTATAAATAATTTATTTTATGATTATTCTATCTTTATTCATTTCTGTTTAGATATATGGTAAGCTGCTGTGTTCACATAAATAATATAATATTAATAATGGCAGGCTTTTTATTACAGCTATAAAAAAATGGCATTTTGACAAGTTTTGCCTTTTCCACAAAAGAAACAGCAAATCATTCCATACATAATGCAACACAGATCATGCAACACAGATTTTTATTTGCTATGTAACGATTTGTATTAGCCTAAACAATGTTGTATCCACATTAAAGCACACTGTAAATGGTAATATCCTAAGTCAAAGACATGCATCTTCTTTGTTTCTGTTCCCTTTTCCAAACTTCAGGATCACAATTCATAGCTTATGGCAATTGCATACTACAGCTCATTTGATTTTTGCTCCTTTTGATGAGTTGCCCAAACAAGGTATTGGAGACACAAACTGAGACAGAATAATAAAAAGGAACAAACATTAACTGGTTAAAACCAGATAATGTTTACTTTTGCCAGACTGATGAAACCTACACAGTCCATTTACACATGGCAGTGCACCGTTTTGGATTCAGTAAGTGGCTCTGTATGGTAAGTAGAGCCGTGCACAACCATGCAAACAAGGTAAACACTGTGACATGCAAATTACAGCATGAGTAGCTGAATTGTATGCTAATCCACCGATCCAAGATGGAGGAGTTATTCAACAAGCTATAAAGCAGCCATGTAGACTCAGTGCTGGTTTTCCCTGTGAATTCTAAAACTTATTGGAATACAGCCACTGACTGGAATCTACACAGAATGAATGCTAGTGGCTGCTGTTGATTTATTTCATATGTATGTGCAACATGCTGAAGTTTCTGCTGCTACTGCTGCTGCTGCTGCTAACTGATGAAGGCCAAGAAGGAGAAGAGTTTTCAGACCCTGAGCAACTTATCACAACCTACATGATGTGGAAATTTAGAGCACTACAGGGTGGACAGTGACACCATACAGGAACTCTGCAACTTCTGTTGTCCTCAACTCAGACCCAGGGCAAACTGAGGGGAACCCATCCCAGTGGAGACAAAGGTACATGTAGAACTTTGCTGCAGGTACCTTTCAGAGTCCAACAGGTTACATGCTTGGGGTGTCAGAGGCATCAGCATCCAGGATCTTCCATCAGTTCTTGAATGCTGTTCTCCAACATGCTAGTGACCACATATATCTTCATTGTACTCCTGAGGATAGGGCCAGAAATATGCAGGAATTCTACGCTGTAGTGCACTACCCTGAAGTACTGGGTACCATAGACTGCAGACATGTAAAAATTAAGGCACCACTCTGGGAACAGGGAAGGGTCTACATTAATAGAAAAGCTTTCACTCTATTAACTGCCAAGTTCTGTGTAATGCCAAGGGAATCATCTTGAACATGTGTGCTAACAACCCTGGTAGTTACCAAAACTCACATATCTGGCACACCTCCCAACTGTATCAGATGTTCACTAGGGGGGATTTCCCACAGGGTGAATTACTGGGGGATGCAGGTTATGAACTGGAACGGTGGCTGATGACACCCATCAGAAATGCACGCACACACACACACACACACACACACACACGCACGCACGCACGCACGCACACACACACACACACACACACACACACACACACACACACGCACATGCTGAAGAATGCCATAATGAGACACATACTCAAACTGTTTGGGCTGTTGAAGTTGTGCTTACAGTGCCTAGATATATCTGTGGAGCCATGGAGTACAATCCATGGATATGTACGGAAATATTCACAGTATGTGCATGCAACACAACATCATCCTCCTGAAAAAGCATCTTCTGCAAGATCAACAAGGGGAAGGAGCACACATCCCACCACCAATGCCAAGGTTACCACAGCTACACACAGGTGAAGAGTTAGAGGGGGGACAAGCAGCAGGAATGCTCAATATGCCCTCACATTAGCTGACAGAGAATGCATAGTACACTCACTCACTCACCATCTAAGGGCCTAAAACCTTACTGCTACCCACATACATATGGTAACATTGATGCCAGGCAACTCTCACATTCTTTATCTCCTCATGTATTGGCTGTGTTCTATTTGCCTCAGACAGAATAAGCCCTGAACTAAAACTGTTGCAGCTGCTGTATTTACAAGTTAAATGTTGAACCTGGAGTGTATTTTGTAATAATATGAATGACTGGCATATCCTTGCATTTTGTTACTTGATAGTGTAAGCAAGTAAAATGTGGGAGATTTGT
Source organism: Protopterus annectens (assembly GCF_019279795.1). Taxonomy (NCBI): domain Eukaryota; kingdom Metazoa; phylum Chordata; order Ceratodontiformes; family Protopteridae; genus Protopterus; species Protopterus annectens. The sequence goes on from NC_056735.1 coordinate 202,774,014, forward strand.
ACAGAGTAACCTCAACATGTGACGGCAGACACCTATTTGACTTATATGTATCCATTATTAAGTAATAGGCCTTAGGCAAGAAAGATTCACACAGTCATACCTCTCAAAAGTAATGATGGTCACTGCATGCCCTCAGTTTAGTACCATATTGTTTGTACTGGAAACTCTTTAAAGAGAGAAGCTAGAAAACAATGATACACATTGCAGTTTCACACTTCATAACCCTCACAAGATCATTCACAATACAGCTGGAAAATGTTATCAACTGTCTAACTTTCTAAGACCAATATAAGTCAAAGGTACAATTACTATTTCAACCTCACTAATGCAGATGTACCAAGTACTAAGTCAGCTATCCACTCTGAGCATCAAACACAAAGCTTATGAATCCTTGAATCCAAAAGATATAAAACAGGGATATTGCACAGTTATCATCACTTTCAAAGGGTGTTGGGGTGGGCAGGAAGCCTATGTGGATACAAAAGGTTGGTGAGTGCATGTGAGCAAGAAAGCAGGCATTTGGATAACGCAACAAATGGCTAGTGAGACAAAATGAGTTCTAAGCTGCACAGCTAAACCATGTAACTGTTTTGTGTGTGTGTGTGTGTGTGTGTGTGTGTGTGTGTGTGTGTGTGTGTGTGTGTGTGTGTGTGTGTGTCTGTCTGTAGGGGGTCCTCCATGTGAAAATGGTGTGTGAGTGTCTGCATGAACACAGCCAAACTCTGTCCCAGCTCTACATCTTGGTATGTCAGACAGGTGTGAGCCATGCATGGTAGAGGTGGCAGTTCATCATTGTTGTCCCCAACCAGGAGAACTGGCTCTGCCAGGAGTTGCACTGGCATGTCCATGCTCACAGTCAGATGCCCTGCTGCTACCAGAACGTGACTGATTTCTGCTGGATGAGTTCCCCTCATGAGTATGCCCAGGACCATGACCCCATGGCTTGCCACTTCTGGATGTGGATAGCTCACTCACTGACAGAGCAGTGGAAGTGCTGCCACTATGGGAGCATGATCGGGCATGATCACATTGGCTAAGAGCAGATGATGTGCTGACCTACGCCCATGAGGATACTGTCTCCCTACCAGCAGATGTTTCATCACAGACACCACTCATTCCAATGTGTCATTCATCCAATCCACTGAATCAGCAACATGGTGGAGGCAGTCACACATGTCAGCCTGTGCCACATATACAACCCTAAGCATTTTTTCTGAAGCACCTATGGAGATATGCCTGCACCTCCATGATGGCCCTAAAAATACATTGAGTGGCATGGAAAGAGACAACTGGATCAGGTGGAGGATGGACAGCAGGCCTCCTCTGAGTCCCCCTAACAACCCTCCTGCATGGCACCTCACCCATACTTTGGCTACAGCCAGAGTCAACAGGCACTGAAGCCACAGTAACCACATTTCCCTGATTGATTGTCTTACCTTCCACCTGTCCAATATCTGTGGGCTCAGTGGATTGGGTAGGCGTAGGCCTACTGGTTGTGTCCAATGGAATTTCAGAGAATTGCTGTATGCCAACCTCAGTTTTAGATTCAACCTCTGCACCCCCCAACTGTTCCTTTGTTTGGCCAACATCACCATCAGTCTGCTGATAATTTGATATCAGGTGGTAGAAGTCCCAAACTTCCACTGTTAGGATCACCTGTGATAATAAGCAACAAACACAGGAATAATTAATACCTACACTACTATAGTCCAATATATGCTAACAAAATAATGGTGCTGCCATTAGTACAGTAATACACACAACAGTCCTGACATCAATATCACACACTAACATATTTCATTGAATTGCTCATCGGTACTGACATAAAAATGTTTGGCTTACCATGTTTAGATAGTGGCATTCTCTGTATGCCAGATGGTCCTGGAAGAAGTTAAGCAAAAGGTAAAGACAACATCATCATAATTAACACTAACACAGGGGATAATACTTTTTCCCCTTTATATGTCCATTAACTATACTGTTAACAGTCATTTAAATAACAACTGCACCCTAAGCCCATGTATAATCAATCAGAATGTACTGTTAACCATAGCAATATTCAGTCCCCCCCTAAAAAAAATCTTGTGAAACAGAACTAATGTATTGATTTAAATTGTTTTACTGTACAACAATATTTAATAATTGAGATTCAAAAGCCTACCTGGAAGCCCCTTCTGGGACATGCTTGCTGTCCCTAAAACAGTACAACCAATGTCAAAGACATGCTGTTCTGCACTTCCATGGGAGCTGTCTGTATCCCTAACAGTGGACAAGAACTGTTTATCCACTGTTAGTGGTGGCTCTGTAGCAGCCTCCAGTACCCATCAAATCACAGGCCACTGCAGCTGCTGTCCTCCATGTAGATGAGATTATGTCAGTGGCCCTATGGTGCACCTGGTCATATATCCTACTGTGGCTGCCCACTGCATTAACATCTGTGACAATCTGCTGCCAAACTCGCATTCTGGTTTACATATCTCCATGTCCCCTCTCAAGCAGGAAGGCACCATTTTGTCTAAAACCTTCCACAATGACCTGACAATCAGGGTCAGTGAAGGGTGGTTTTCAAGGATTGAGAAGCCTGTGTGGCATAGTCCTAGGTGTTCTAAAAGACAACAGAAAGATAATACACATATATATCACATACATAACTACAAAATAACTGTTCCCAGATAAAACAGAAAAGATAGCATTTCAGTATTACCCACTGGAGAAGCATAAAATAGTCTAGAGATTTGAAATGCAAACCACAGGCTGGATGCAAAAAAAGGAGAGTAACAATAGCAGCATATCTAGTTTTGTGCCATAACAGAAATGCAGCTTTGCTCCCCCATCCCCAAAAGAACAATCAAAGGATGCATTTTGCTAACAAGCCATCTTTCAAATGCTAAAAGTGCTATCAAATAAACTGTCCCTGAAACATGTGTACAGATTTAATACAGAACATGCCATGTTAAGGTATTGCCAGTCATACATACTTGTGAAATGCTCTGATAAACATGCCCATGCCATTAGTACATTTCTAACACATACAGATACAAGTGTAAAAGCCTTTGCTAATCAAAATATAGATCTCTGCCTAACATACAAAGCTATGTCAAACCCAGAACTGTTGGACATGCTCCACTTAAAGAAATCCCAATCTCTCCGAGCTACACACTCTAGGGACCTAAACCTTGTCACTACAATAAACAGTACATGCTGGAGGGATAGATTCCTGTCCCAGAGACTTCCCATACTCTGGAACAAACTATCTATCTATATCAAACAAAGCTCCTCATTAGCACTCTTCAAGAAAAATCTTGATGATTGGATGGGAGATAGGAAATTCACCCCAGGGATCACCTCTGTGGCTCTGCTCAACAGGGGCACAGGAAAATAATTTTCTTGGGTGGTGAAAGGCAAGGTACCTTTTTGGCTAGGCTTATATATATATATATATATATATATATATATATATATATATATATATAAAACTATTAAAGAGATTTTTCTGAATTACATTTAAGCATATGCAGTGTGTAGCTGACAAAATGCAAGCATACCTTTTCAAGTTTGGTAATCCTCTGTGCAGATATATCCCAAAGTAATAGCCTCTTTTCTGTGTTCTCCACATAAACAAGTCTCCTCATCTTCAGTTTCCCAACTATACAGTTGCCTTTTTATTGTGTAGATTCAGGGTGGTCAGCATGGTAAATATGCAAATGAGGTGTGAACTCATTAGAATTGCTGAATCCCAAATACTTGGCTTCATGTATCACATGTAAACATAGTGCAGACACTCCCTCGTGTTTTTTTAATGGATTGCAACTGTGAATGATTACTGGTAGGGAGAAGGAAAACAACAGCAAAGCAGACTGCCCTACATCCAGTGGGTGTGTCAGGAAGACTTACAAAGTGTTAGATGCAATTTTGTCATGGTTGGAAATGTAATTAAGCAGCAAACATTTCACAGGTTCTGCTCATTATCATCAAACCTCCCCTTCATTTGTTGGCAACTGCATATTATATCATTGCCATTTAATATCCTCACAGATTTTAAGGGCGATGATATAGACTGGCTTACAGACTGCATGTCTCATATTACTGGTTAGATAAGAGAAGAATAAGTAGCAAACACAGAGAGATAAGACAGAGCTGCATATTTGCAAGCAATACTCATAACTGGGTGTGTAATCACTGAATGCAATACATCCAAAATTAATGAATGTACAAATAGCAGTTGTGTGGTTTCATATTACTGTAAATGATGTTGCATTTGATTGTATGCAGAATGATTTCAGTTCCTTGCTGCAAAGCTCTTTGTGGGGTAAAGAGGGATAAAGAACTCTTGCTGTGTTCTGAAGGTTCATTGGAGCGAGAGTTCAAATCCAGACCTATGTAGAAATATGTCATATGTACTAATATTTTGTAGCATGTATATCATAGACTGCTTTTCCATCTTTCAACTACTTTCCACTTTTCCCTTTTTTCTTTTTCTTTTTCTTCTTGATTTTTTTTTTTTTTTTTTTTTGTGGTTATTGTTTGCTCGATGTGTGGCTTAGCACGAAATGGGAAATGGAGAAAAAAGAATGTCAGGTTTGACTGTGTTTATCTCTTTTGCACAAAGCATGGCAGTACACAAACTGGACTATTTGCCCACCCAAGAACCAGACAGAACACCTGCAGAGCACGTGTAAAAAGGGTGCCTGTAAAAGGGCAAATGTCAGAAACAATACATTGTTGCAATTTATGTTTTCGATTGTGCAGTTGTGCTTAGCAGCATTGGATGGTGGTTAGCAAGGTTCCACAGCAGCTGCAGCCATTGAATAGCTGCAGACAGGCTCAGACAATCAATAACTGAAACTAGATACATTCAATTAATTCTTTTGGACACTGCACTAACCCACTAAGCAGCATTGTGAAGCGGTTAACACAGAGACCTTAAGAATTGTAGAACAGAGCATGTGCGTATACCTTTAAGAAGCATTTCTAGATGTAGGAACATGGATATAAATAGTGAGCATTGTGCAGGCAGCAGTGCCATTTTGAGAGAACAGCCAGAACAGCCATGTATGAGTGTGGTAGTCAGTCTGTTTATAAGTTTATTTAAGTTTAAGTTATAAAGCCTCATTCCTGATATGTTTTTCTGTAATAAAACTGCTTGAACTGAACCCACAATTGCTTGTCTGTTTTATCCTGACCAGATGAATGACATGATGCCAGAACTGGGACTGAGAGAGCAACATCTTCAAGCCATGAAGTGCAGAGCTGAAGGTGAAGGCAGATTGAGCAGGTTGAGTGAAACAGAGCTCAAATGATCAAAGAGGGCCAGAAATGAATTTAAGGTAACCAAAACTTGCACAAATGATTTGTTTGGCAAAGAAAATGAAACAGAGCATTTGTAAGGCATAAAACACATTATTAATCAAACGGGTTGCACACAACGTATTATTAATCAAACAAAAGGCACAAAATGCATTATTAATTAAACAGAAGGTTTGAAACCATGATATTTAAGACAACTAGCAGAGATATTCATATGAGGCTTAGAATTACATATGGTTTGCATAACGAGCATGTTTAAAGACAAAAGAGCAAAAGAAAAGTATAATGAGCATGATAAGAGGTTAAAATGACATAACCAGTGTTATAAAAGGGCAAAATAAGCTTAAAATAAGGTGACTGAATGTTTTAGTTAAAGACCATTTGGGCATAAACTACTATTTTGCATTGACCAAAGCCATTCAAAGTATAACTAGAGTTGTTCAAAGTATCTCAGAGTGTGCAAAGAGTTTGCTGTGAGCACAGTACAGTTATATTGCAAAGTGCAGTCAAAGTACAGTCATTTTGAAAAGTTTCAAGTGCTGTGTGCATCTGTTCACAGAGTGCCACTATTTCAAAGTGTTTATTACACTGTACAGAGTTATTTCATAAAACTATAGCCATTTTGAAGAGTTTCTGTGCTGTGTACAGTTTATTTCCAGAGTGCATTCATCTAAAAGTGTTTCTTACTCTGGGCTTTTTCCACTGTGTACAGTTTATTTACAAAATACAATCATTTTGAAGTATTTCTTACACTGATAAGGAGTGGTTTCACAAAGCAACATGTTTTTGTCCTACAGACACTTATTTGGCAAAGTGCAGTTATTTCAAAGAGTCTGTTGTGCTATTGGGCATAAAGTACTGGCATAAAGTTTTGGCATATTTATATATGTGTGTGTGTGTGTGTGTGTGTGTGTGTGTGTGCGTACATGATATGAAGCACCTTCACTACTGTGTGTTGATGTGGCAGAGGCATTTCGCAGACCAAGTCTACTTGTGTTTGATCATAATATAGCAGAGAATTGGAGAGTATTTTAGCAGGAATACAATATTTTCATACAAGCAGCTTTTTTCTAACAAAGATGCACATACAAGGGCATTCATTTTGCTTAACTTAGCTCTGTCAGAAGCCATGGAAAGAGAGCGTTCATTTGTGTATGCACCAGACGTATATGCAGGAGAGGGGGGACACCATATTGTTGTAATGGCTAAATCAAGGGAGGATCCTGAGTGCTTAAAATATAAATTTAGAGAAATGTGCAACACCCAGACAAATGTTACATTACAGAGGCACTTATTATATGCAAGAGACCAAAAGCCAAGTGAAACCTTTGCAGTTTAAATAACTGACTTGAGAAATAAGGCTAAAGCATACAGACTTGGTGATTTGAAAGATGAGTTAATAAATGACAGGTTTGTATGTGGTGTTAATCATGCTGCAGTAAAAATATTTTGCTTTCTGACAGTGATTTAATGTTGAGCAAAGCCATAGAGATTTGTCAAATCCATGAGTTCAGAGAAAGGCACACAAGTATGCTTGCAAGTGAAAAGAGCATGGTTTCAACAGCCTCTAGAGCAAATGTAGACAGCATGCAGCATGTGGCAAGCAAAAGCAGGCCTAAGCACATGGCAACTGCAACCCTTGTGGGTCTACCTGGGAGATCCTGTATCTTTCTAGCATGTCCCAAGACTAGCTCAGTAAAACAGGCATGCTCAGTGCAATATAAGGGTGAGTCAGCAAAACACAAGTCAAGTCTTATTGTTAACTGTCATAATTGTGGAGCCAATCATGAGTTTAAAAGAGAGAAGTGCTTAGCATTTGGTCAGCAATGCCACAAGTGTAAAAATAGAACCATTTTCAAAAGTTTTGTAAATCAAGCAAGCCTCATTCAGTTATTAAGAAAGGTCATTCAAAAAGGCAAGTTGATCATATAGAAAGCTGCAACCCTACTTTCTATGTAGATGATGTATCATTGGTCGAAGAAAATTTTAATGCAGTAGATTTGTTGGGTCTCTATCACATTATGGCATTTTAATAATATTGAATGGCTACAATGTTGAAAATGCTGTTCAGCAAAATGTTTTTTGTGAGATAGCACTACAGTGAGGATTGGAAAATTTGCCCTTTCCTCACCGTAGTGCAATCTCAGAGTTGGTATATATAATTAGTGGGGGGTGTAATGGGCGCAGCCCCCTACTAGAATAGACCTGCTTAATGGCATTTTTGATATTGTAGCCATTCAATATTATTAAAATGTGATAATACGATATAGACGCAGATTTGTTGGCAAAGAATAAAGTATTTTCACTGTCCTGATCAATGGCAAACCCACAGAGCTCAAAGTTGACACTGGTTCAAAGTGTAATGTAATAACAGCAGAAACATTTAAAAAAGTGAGAGCTGGTGAGCAACTTAATTTGGCCAGTTGTGTGAAGCTTGTTGCTCATGGAGGTGAAGAGATTCAAACTGAAGGTTCAGTAGTGACTTCATGCTATTCAGCTTGGAACAGTTACAACTTGCAATTTTATGTGGTCAGAAGACTTATGAAGTCATTATTACGTCTTAGAGACAGTTTAAGAACCCAGACAGTGGGGATGCACAAGCCAGTGCATTTCTTCCTGCCAGTCCCAAGCCCGGATAAATGGGGAGGGTTACATCAGGAAGAGCATCCAGTGTAAAACCTCTGCCAAATAACATATGTGGACAACAATACAAATTTCCATACCAGATCGGTCGAGGCCCGGGTTAACAATGACCACCAGCAGTACTGTTAGCCAAAAGGCTGCTGGCAGAAATTGGGCTACTGTTGGCTGAAGAAGAAGAAGAGGGGGAAGGTATGCCCAAAAGCAGAAAGAGAGGAGGAAGGTTAGGAGTATAGTAGTGAGGGTAGGAACTTTGAATGTTGGTAGTATGACTGGTATAGGGAGAGAGCTAGCTGATATGATGGAGAGAAGGAAAGCTGATATATTGTGTGTGCAAGAGACCAGATGGAAGGGGAGTAAGGCCAGGTGTATAGGAGGCGGGTTCAAATTGTTCTATGATGGTGTGAATGGGAGGAGAAATGGGGTAGGGGTTATCCTGAAGGAACATTATGCTAAGAGTGTTTTGGAGGTGAAAAGAGTGTTGGATAGAGATATGTTTATGAAGCTGGAAATTGATGGTGTAATGATAAATGTTGTTAGTGCACACGTTCCACAAGTTGGGTGTGTGATGGATGAGAAAGAAAAATTTTGGAGTGTGTTGGATGAAGTAGTGGTGGTGAGTGTACCCAAGGGTGAGAGACTGGTGATTGGAGCAGATTTCAATGGGCATGTTGGTGACAGGAACCGAGGGGATGAGAAAGTGATGGGGAGGTATGGTGTTAAGAAGAGGAATGCAGAAGATCAGATGGTAGTGGATTTTGTGAAAAGGATGGACGTGGCTGTGGTGAATACGTATTTTAAGAAGAGGGAAGAGCACAGGGTGACATACAAGAGTGGAGGAAGATGCACACAGGTGAATTATATCCTATGCAGAAGGGCCAATTTGAAGGGGATTGGAGACTGTAAATTGGTGACAGGCGAAAGTGTAGTTAGGCAGCATAGAATGGTGGTCTGTAGGATGATGTTGGTGATCAAGAAGAGGGGGACAAGTGTGAGAGCAGTGCCAAGGATCAAATGGTGGAAGATGAAAAAGGGTGATTGGGAGGTGGAGTTCAGGGAAGAGATAAAACAGGCACTGGGGGGCAATGGAGAGTTACCAAATAGCTGGATAACTACAGCAGAGATGGTAAGGGAGACAGCTAGAACGGTGCTTGGTGTGACATCTGGACAGAGGAAGGAGGACAAGGAGACCTGGTGGTGTAATGAGGAAGTACAGGAGAGTAAAAAGAGGAACAGGCTGGTGAAGAAGAAGTGGGATTGTCAGAGACATGAAGAAAGTAGACAGGAGTATAAGGAGATGAGGAGCATGGCAAAGAGAGAGGTGGCAAAGGCTAAGCATAAGGCATATGGAGAGCTGTATGAAAGGTTGGACACTAAAGAGGGAGAAAAGGACCTGTACCAATTGGGTAGACACAGGGACCAAGCTGGGAAAGATGTGCAGCAAGTAAGGGTGATAAAGGATAGTGAGGGAAACGTACTCACATGTAAGGAGAGTGTGTTGAGCAGATGGAAAGACTACTTTGAGGGGCTGATGAATGAAGAGAATGAGAGAGAGAGAAGACTGGATGATGTGGGATAGTGAATCAGGAAGTGAAACAGATTAGCAAGGAGGAAGTATGGACAACTATGAAGAGGATGAAGAATGGAAAGGCTATTTGTCCAGATGACATACCAGTGGCAGCATGGAGGTGCTTAGGAGAAATGGCAGTGGAGTTTTTAACCAGATTGTTTAATGAAATCTTGGAAAGTCAGAGGATGCCTGAGGAGTGGAGAAAAGGTGTTTTGGTACCTATTTTTAAGAATAAGGGTGATGTGCAGAGTTGTAGTAACTACAGAGGGATAAAACAGATCAGTCACAGCATGAAGTTATGGAAAAGAGTAGTGGAAGCTAGGTTAAAAAGGGAGGTGATGATTAGCGATCAGCAGTATGCTTTCATGCCGGGAAAAAGCACTACAGATGCTATGTTTGCTCTGAAAGTGTTGATGGAGAAATATAGAGAAGGTCAGAAGGAGTTGCATTGTGTCTTTGTGGACTTGGAGAAAGCATATAATAGTGTGCCTAGAGAGGAGTTTTGGTATTGTATGAGGAAGTCAGGAGTGGCAAAGAAGTATGTAAGAGTGGTACAGGATATGTACGAGGGTAGTCTGACAGTGATGAAGTCTGCAGTGGGAGTGACCGATCCATTTAAGGTGGAGGTGGAATTACATCAAGTATCAGCTCTGAGCCCTTTCTTATTTGCAATGGTGATGGACAGGTTGACAGACGAGATCAGACAGGAGACCCCATGGACTATGATGTTTGCAGGTGACATTGTGATCTGTAGTGAGAGTAGGGACCAGGTTGAGGAGACCCTGGAGAGGTGGAGATGTGCTCTTGAGAGAAGAGGATTGAAGGTCAGCAGGACTAAGACAGAATATGTGTGTGTGAATGAGAGGGAGGATGGAGGAATGGTGAGGATGCAGGTAGTAGAGCTGGCAAAGGTGGATGAGTTTAAGTACTTGGGATCAACAGTTCAGAGTAATGGTGAATGTAGAAGAGAGTTAAAGAAGAGAGTACAGGCAGGGTGGAATGGGTGGAGAAGAGTGTCAGGAGTGATTTCTGACAGATGGGTACCAGTAAGAGTGAAAGGGAAGGTCTACAAGAGGGTAGTGAGACCAGCTATGTTGTATGGGTTGGAGACAGTGGCATGGACAAAAAAGCAGGAGTTAGCGCTGAAAGTGGCAGAGTTAAAGATGTTAAGATTTGCACTGGGTGTGACAAGTATGGACAGGATGAGGAATCAGTATATTAAAGGGTCTGCTCAGGTTGGACGGTTTGGAGACAAAGTCAGAGAGGCAAGATTGTGTTGGTTTGGACATTTGATGAGGAGGGATGATGGGTATATTAGGAAAAGGATTCTAAGGATGGAGCTGCCAGGTAAGAGGAAAAGAGAAAGGCCTAAGATAAGGTTTGTGGATGTGGTGAGAGAGGACATGCAGGTGGTTGGTGTGACAGAGCAATATGCAGAGGATAGGAAGAAATGGAAACAGATGAGCCACTGTGGTGATGCCTAACGGGAACAGCCAGAAGAGAAGAAGAAGAGAGACAGTTTAAGAATTAAACTGCTTTCTTTTACCAAAGAAGTACATCATGTAAGCGCATGTCCCAGTTCCAGCTTTAGTGATACTATTTTCTCAGAATATGATGTTTTCAACAACAAGCTTGGCACACTTCCAGTTGTGTACTCTATTAAAATAGACCCAGATTTTAGTCCAGTGGTCAGACCAGCAAGCAGAGTTTCAGTAGCTATGCAGGACATAGTCAAGGTCCAATTAGACAAAAATGGTACAGCAAGGTATGATTTGTCCAGTCACAGAACCAACTGAGTGGGTGTCTTCCATGGTAGCTGCTCATAAGAAAAATTCAGATGAAATCAGAATATGCATTGACCCAAGAGACTTGAACAAGGCATTAGAAAGACCTCATCATTCTATGCGTACAGTCAAGGAGATTGCTCCTTCATGCCAAATGCTGCAGTTTTTTTCTGTCATAGATGCAAAGAGTTCATCATTTTGGCAAGTGATGCTTGATCGCAGATCTTCAGTACTGACTCCATTCAGCACAACCTTTGGTAGATACAGATTTCTCAGGATGCCTTTTAGAATAAATTTTGCCAGTGAAGTTTTTCAGCGTGCAATGGAGCAAAATTTGGAGGCAATGTCAAAGCGGAGCATGATAGAAACCTCAGAAAAGTTCTAGACAGAGTGTGCGAAGTGAATTTAAAGCTCAATCCTCTGAAATGTAAATTAAGACTACCAGAAGTTACTTATGTAGGTCATTTATTTTCCAGCTCAGGGTTATGACCAGACCCTTCCAAACAAACAGTCATTCTTGAGATGCCAGCTCCAGACAATGTCCCAGCCCTACAGCATTTTTGTGGTATGGTTAACTATTTGGGCAAATTCATCCCTGACTTTAATGAGTTATCAGCACCTTTAACAGAGCTGGCATGCAAAAATGTTGCATGGTCATGGTTATAACACCAGAGAGCATTTGATAACCTCAAACAGCAAATTGCCTATCCTCCTACATTAAAGTACTATGATGTCCACAAACCAGTAGTTTTTTTCCTGTGATGCTTCAAAGCTCGGTCTTGGTGCAGTTATTCTTCAAGAAGGCAGACGTGTTGCCTATGCATCTAGAACTCTTGCCTAAACTGAGATTCAGTATGCGCCGGTTGAGAAGGAACTTTTGGCAATTGTGTTTGCATGTTTGAAGTTCCCTGATTATATTTTTGGCTGAGCTATCCAAATCAAAAGTGTTCGTCAAACTCTAGTCATTATTTTAAAGAAACCAACAAAATAGCTCAGGGTAAGGAAAGCTGCAAAATCAGCAGAAATGTAGAACAAACAAAATGCACCAATCTTGCACTAACAAACTTGTATTTATTTATACAATGAAATAAAAAATAATGAAAAATGTAAGCGCTTTCACAATAATTCCTATCGCTTCATCAGACAACTAAACAACTAAAAGTTACAGTTCATGTAGCATTTCAAACTTGTCAGCTGATATGAACAATCCAATAACAAAAGACCCAAATCTTAAAGGTCCACAACAGCCATAGAAAACATATAAAAAACATATAAGAATATTCATTAAGAATGTCACTAAAAATCATCATATATAAAAGAGTATAACCATTAAAAAGTTTCCATGGATGCCTATATAATAAAAAAGTATTAAAAAAGTGTGATAAAAAGTATGAACTACATGGAGTAAGAAACTTCTAAAAGGTATAGAATGTGAGAAGTTAGAAACTTGTGAAATGTAAAATGACTGTATTAAACTTAAAAATGCTTGAGTCAAATTACTTTAATAAAGGCTTCAGGGATGTAGTCCCATTCAGGCCTGGGGTTCTTTCAGCATTGAGTACAAGTATCCATTTCTGCTCTGCACTCTCAGTATAGTTTTCAATGTCACCTCCCCTGATGTTGGCATGTATAACCTGAATAGTTAAAAATCTAAAAGTATGTGTATGGTCCATCTGCATAACATGGTTCGCCAGGGCATTAGTCTCTTTTTGACTAATGATGTCCCTCCTATGCTCAAGGATCCTGTCCTTCAGCATCCTGTTTGTTTTGCCTAAGTAGTATGCATGGCATACTTGGCAGAATGAATAATAAACCACATTGGTCATGCGGCAATCAACATAACTAGGGCACCTGATTGTAAAATGCCGTGTTGAGTGTACATATACCTTGCTGGTGTGGATATACTGACATGCTGTGCAGCATCTACAAGGAAAAGTACCAGTGCGCATGAAAGGGGTAGGTCTAGTTACAGTCATTTTATTACAAAGATGTTGTGAGATCTTCTTAAGATGACTTCTTAAGGTTTACCTACACCTGCTCAACAACTGAAGTTAATTTTTTAGATGTACTAATTAAGAAATTGAACCGAAACAATTGTTTGAAATGCTACATGAACTGTAACTTTTAGTTGTTTAGTTGTCTGATGAAGCGATAGGAATTATCTTGAAAGCACTTACGTTTTTCATTATTTTTTTATCTCATTCTATAAATAAATACAAGTTTGTTAGTGCAAGACTGGTTTGTTCTACATTATTTTAAAGAAGCCTATGCATTCAGCTCAGGCAAGACTACAAAGAATGATGCTCAGATTACAAAAGTATAATTTCAAAATGGTCTATATAAAAGGCAAACTTCTTTATCTGGCTGATACCTTATTCAGATCACCCAGATATACTACGGAACAGGTTGATACAGAGAATTTTGACTTTAATGTCATGGAATTGCATAATGTTTCTACCACAAGACTTGATGAGCTGGGAGATCATACATAGACTGATCCAATTTTGCAAAAGCTCAACCACTTCATCAGTGTAGGATGGCCATCAAAACAATGTTGTGTACCACCAGAAGTGCGACCTTACTTTCCATCTAGAGATGAGATGCTGATGGAAGATGGTACCATTTTCAAAGGTTCCAGAGTTATTGTTCCTATTTCCTTACAACATGAATATATTCAGGTTTTGTATCGTGGACACCCAGGTTCCGATTCTACCAAAAGTAGGGCAAGAGGACTAGTATCTTGGCCTTCTCTATCAAAAGACATTGATAAAGTTTCTTTCTTGTTGTTCAGTATGTAATAGCACTAAACTGCATTTGCAAAAATAGCCACTTCAGCTAAGCCAAATTCCTGAAATACATTGGTCAACAGTAGGCACTGACGTATTTAAGTGGAACAATCAGCATTAATTAGTGTCAGTAAACTCTTATTTGAACTGGTTTGAGATTGATTTGCTACCTAACCTAACATCATTTTTCAGTCCATGGTAATCCACACAAAGTTATTTCTGACAGCGGTACCCAGTTTACCAGTCAATTGTTTCAGAGACTTGCAAAAGTGTGGGACTTTATCCATGTTACTATTGGTCCTGAAAACCCACAGTCAAATGGCCTTGCTGAATGTGCAGTACAAAGTGTAAAGCAATTACTAGAGAGATCAAAACATGACACTACTGAAATCATCTTGAATTTACTTAATTTCAGAAATATACCCAGTGACAACCTACTTGGCTCACCTGTTCAGAGACTTCTATCTAGGCAAACCAGAACAACCCTGCCTATCACCACTAGTCTTTTGGTGCCTAATGCTAAAAACAACAAATCAATCAAAGCCCAATTTTAAAAAGCATTCTTCTCAGAAGTCCAACTATGCTAAAATGACTAGATTTCTTCGTTCATTAAAAGAAGGAGAGACAGAGAGGATGCAAATGGAAAAATAATTTGATCAAATTGGTCATGCGAGAGGTATATGTGGTGAGCCAAGATCCTACTTAGTGGAATCTGAGAGTATAGAATACAGGAGAAACTGCAGACATATTCTCCCTGTGTCAGAAATGATATCACAGTATCGTACCTGTGATACCGACTCTAGATCTCAGAGCAACCCTGTCAATGTTCATACTGTTGAATGTGTCTCAGTATCCATTCCTTTTCCTGATGATGTTCATGTTGTCCCCAAAGTTGAACATCCCCATTGCTAGATCCAGTTCTGATTTTTATGTTAAGAATTAGGTCTTATTTCTAGACCTAGAGTAAAATACACGGTAACCTGGACAGGATTGTTTTATATGTGTCGGATTTGGTATTATTGCATGTCAAAAAATTAGTTCTGTATAATTGCATGCCAAAAGATCATTTCTATATAATTGCATGTCATTGAATACTGTCATTTCATGTATAAGCTATTTCTCAAAGAGGGAGGATATAGAACAAAGCATGCGTATATACCTTTAAGAACCATTTCCAGATGTAGGCACGCACATATTAACAGTGAGCATGTGCAGGCAGCAGTGCCATTTTGAGAGAACAGCCAGAGTGTTAACATGTATGAGTGTGGTAGTCAGTCTGTTTATAAGTTTATTTAAGTTTAAGTTACAAAGCCTCATTCCTGATGTGTTTGTGTGTAATAAAGCTGCTTGAACTGAACCTACAACCACTTGTCTGTTTTATCCTGACCGGACGAGTGACAAGAATGATTAAGAAATTAAGGAATGTCATGTAACTAGTCCTATGACAGCAGGTGTAAGTGTAGGAGTAGAATACAGATGGTCCTGGGTTCTATTACAAGGTATTTTTTTTTTTTTTACTGTTGTGACAGTGCAGTTTATAGCAATGGAATTAAAAATAGAGACGTTCTATTTCAACATTCTTGTGTCAACAGATGTAAGTGTAGGACTGTCATACACATGGTTCTGTGTTCTAATACAGGATATGCTATACACATTTACTGTTGTTCCACTTCCCATTATATTCACTCTCACTTGTAACACTTTAGATAGTGGAGCTGATATGAATTATATGTATAAGGGATGAGACACCATTATTGTGTTTTCAAATGTATTACCGAGGGTATACTATATACTATATATAAGTATAATTCTACTATCTAGACTTGTATGGCCTTCACAATTACCTAAGACACATACACAACTGGATCTATATCCAGTAACCTTGTCAGGCCACACATATGCATGTGTAACAGCTCAAACTATCACTTGTAATTATGTATGTAATTATGTATGATTCCTGATTATATCTGAGCAGCACTTCTTCTGTGGCAAAGATGGAAAATCAATGCTGTGGAAGAAAATGTTTTGTCTGTTATGCCTAGGCTGAATCCCAT
Organism: Protopterus annectens; assembly: GCF_019279795.1. Lineage (NCBI taxonomy): Eukaryota > Metazoa > Chordata > Ceratodontiformes > Protopteridae > Protopterus > Protopterus annectens. The sequence continues at coordinate 202,790,155 of NC_056735.1, forward strand.
GCTGTAAAAATTGGTTTACCTCAGTGTATAAAGAAATAAAATGTGTCAGGGCATTAAATGTATGCCCCCAGTGCATGTCTGTAAATTAACTCACTTAACAGTTACCTTCCAGTTTTCAATAAATATTTCCAGACTACATCAGAATACTCCCCTCAAGCTAAGGCTGTGTCAGATTAACCTTCCAATTTTAATTATTTAATTCCTCCCTGCTTGACACTGCTGTACTCCTTAACATCAAGCAAATGCAGTTGGAATTATTGCTTAGGTTTGCACACTACCAGTAAACGTGATGACTGGAATTGGTGGGAAAACATCGGTTTTCATTGCTCTAATTTGGAAAGTTGATATGGTTAGCATTGGAGAGGAAGGTGCCAAGTTTGGGATAGAAAGGTGGTGTGTCCAGGAATCCATGATATTTATTGGAGTCCTGGTAAAGCACTGCAGCCAAAGGCTTCTGCAGGGGGATTATTCTGGCTCCCAGAACAAGTCTGAGGTGTGGAATTGTTTGGACCCGGCTGTATTCAGTGCCATTGGTATCCCAAGCACGGGAGAGGAATGCAGTCATCATTTCAATGACTTACACTGGAGAAAATGGGATAATCTCAACAACTGGTTGCATGATTTTGAGACTGGGGACATCCCACAGCTGTGTAAGTAAGTACTTGTAAGACTTAGAAAGCTAAATATTGGCAAGACTGGTATGTATAATGCTCAACTGTTTGTTTCTGTTCTTTCTCCAGCTCCCAGCGAGTGTGAGTTCAATCATCAGACTCATGTTGCTCAACTGGACAGACTGAAGAACACAAGTCGTATTCTTTGCAGCAGAAGAAAAGTGTTATTGTAGCTTTAAAAGTTAAAGATAGCTTTTTTGGTCTTTTATACAGTTGTATCAAATTGAGCATGCATATCCTAAGTGTAAAAGCAAGTATGCATGCATTAGTCTGTAGCACAACCCAATTGTAAGAGTCTAATATTAGACTGAAGTCAAAGGTTTTGGGTTCAAATACTGTGATTCACAACTATACAATGCTGTTATTTCTTTAATAATATTTGCCTTAAATTAAAAACTCTATACCAGTGGCATAAATGTCCTGCTGTCAACTGTAATCTGTATAATTGTAACACATATATATGCAATATATGCACACTTCAATGATTACTTTCAGTAATCTGTGGTATAGTGTGTATCTGTTAGGATGTATACGTAAATATAATACTTCCAATAAAAGAGTCGTACATTTGCGTTTATGCATTCTATGTCACATATGATGGTACTAATTTCATCACTTTTTTTCTCACCGCAACCCTTATCTCTCTTTTTTTATTTTCTATTATGTGTCATGAAAATGTCTCCATGTCATCCATGTGTATCACATCACTAAATGATACACAGCACAGCAAGGTAGGCCAGTCCCACTAGATCAGCCTGCTCCTGCTGCACTGTCTCCAGCACTGATGCCCATCACATCTGGGCACCAACTTAGTAGCACTTCCTCATCTGCCTTTACATTACCTGCACCCTCAGGTAGTGCTGCCCTGGAAGCTGGTGCAGTGGTACTTTCCAAGAGCAGTGGTGGAGGTGGTGATTTCATCACCCGCAAGGATATGCCAGGTATGGTGCATAGAGTCACGCACTGTACCATTGGTGTATAGCTATGCTGGATGGAGAAGCTGCTCTCTATCATGTTCCTTAGGAGGAGAAGGCATCCAGCACTCCAAATGCCAGTGGTGTATGGCGACAGTGATGACAACCAAGTGGGTGAGGACTCAATTCTCACTGTCTATAAGCTTAATGGGCATGAGGTTGGATTGTCTCCCCTTCTTCACTCCAATCATGTTGTCCCCCAACCTTTTGTGTCCCTCACCACCTCTGTCTCTTGTCTTGTTTGTCTTGTTTATTTGCATTTGTTTCCTCACCTACCTAACTTACCTGACCCAGACATACCTACTTCCCTTACCCAGCAGTCCTCTCACTGAATTAAAAAATAAAAAAATGGGCACCTGTCCCACAAAAAAAATCATCCCATGCATAGCTCTCCATTTCACACACATATATTTTTGACACACTTGATTTGGTCTAACTGGTTATATAACATGATTATGCTGTTGTCACCCCTCTGACTGGAGGTGACAGACCAAATTCTAATATTCTTTGCAAGAAGAAATGGATATCAATGGTTCTTTCCTACCTCCCCCTGCACATTCCTGTACTGCTTTCACTTTGTATTTCCCCCTGCTTGCCCCCCCCCCACATTTTACCACTTTTCTATCTACCTCATTGTAACACCTATAATCTGGTCAAAGAATAGAATCACACACAATACATATAAGTAGCAGAAAAGCAGTGGTTCCCCTCACTTTTTGGCCTGTGTGTTTGTGTGGATTTTGCATTGCACAGTAATTCCAAGCAATGGTGAGCAGTGCTACAGTTCTGTGGTTTTCTCCTCGCAATATTGCTTAACCTCCATGTATTATGCCAACATACAGCAATACACAAACTATAAAGAATGAATGTAATTTGCATTATCACTGTTTATTTAAACGTATTTCAAAGTATTATATACACCTGGGTTCAATCCCAGTATCATCTGGGCTCAAAAGACATGTATCAATGCATTTATACCTGCTGCTACAGAGTCAGTTAAGCAGGAAGTGTGCTTGACAGACTCAATACTAACTCTCAGACATTCAGCAGTGCAGCTCACAGTTACTGTTTAACTAGGTGTAAACATGGAAAGTATTTTAAATATGTATCTTGCATGCACAACCACTTTGCCAACCATTGCCCAACCTACTGCTCCCTGTACTATGGAAAAATAAATATTATTATGAATTATTGCTGTTTACTGTCCTTTTCCTGTCTATGACATGAAATTAGATGTGGAAACATAACAAATTGAAGGCCCTATCTTACAATATGTCATAAATTTACAATACAGCCATGTGTTGCTTCCCCCAAGTACTGAAACTCTGGTGTCAATACTTTTTCACACATAAATCACCTACACTACAGAGGTTAATATCAACTGTTGTGTGATTTGCAATGCACATGAATCTGTTAACATGCCAGAATAGAACTATTGACCCATAAGTCTAAAAAGCCTTATCTGCAAGGCTAAGGAATGAATCAGCATGGACTTTATACACAAGGACATAGATGACCCTCAACACACTTCACCTGACCCATTTTGGTTTTGTCAAGAGTAGATCATGCTTATTAAACCTAGTGGACATCTTTGATACTGACCCCAAAGACCTGAATGAGGGAAAACAAGACATACCGCCTATGTTGAGTTATCCAATGCCTTTGACACTATCCCTCATTCAGGTATCATAGAGAAAAACCTCTCATCTGTGGATTAACCTATTGATTACAGGATGGATAGCCAACTGGCTCACTGACAGAACATGAACTGCCAAAGTTGGGGACTGCTCCTCCACCACTAGACCACGTACCAGTGGAATATCAGAAGAATCTATGCTATGCCATCAACTGTTTGGAAACTATTTCTCTGAAGTCTAGGCAAAGGTAGATGGCCTGTGGCTTACCAAGTTTGAAGATGACTGTCAACTGGATGCAGTCATATAGAGTCCCCCAACTATGTTAGCATATTACCGAAGGGGCTCACACAAACAAATCTTTGGTGCCAAACTGATGGACTGAACCTTACAGCAAAAATGCCTCAGTGTCCTTTTTGGCAATGAAGTATCCCTGCTAATTATGATCTATATAGCCCCCCCCCCCAAGTTCAAACACAGTGTTGTGAGTCTTGGGAACACATTTTGATAGCAATCTACATTTCAATCTCTATGTGTCCATAGTGGTGAGACACACATTCTACATTGCACACATCATAAATAAGGCCGACATATCCAAGACCAGGGAGGTCATAGCTCTACTGTACTCTATCCTTATCAGACCACTAATGAAGTACAATGCTCACTTCTGTCTGTACCTCACCAGATACCTGCAACAATTGGAGAAAACACAGAGGTTTGTGACTGAGACTCCAGGGCCTCTAAAACATAACATACATGGAAAGATGGAAAGACCTATCACTGTACTCAGTATCATGCAGGCTGCTGAGAAGTGATCTATGCCTGGCCTACAGAGCAGTCTCAAACCTTGCCCTACTGGAAATGATGGGTATCTGCAAATCAAATGGGATAAGAATAACTTGCTCCAGGCATCTCAACCTAGCCTCTGACATAAACTGAACATGCTGGGGAGACAGATATATCTCCCAGAGATTGCCACTCCTCTGTAATAGGCTCCCACCGCATATCATTCAGTGCTCCTAAATGACTCTATTCAAGTGCAACCTTGACAACTGTAATGGGTAATTGTAAATTTACCCCTGGGGTGGCACCAATGTCCCTCATGGATAGGGCCAGTTGAAGCTGATAATAAAATAGTTTTGCTAACAACAACCTTCTAACTATGCTCAAAAAGGGTACTTGTGTTTTTACATGGCTAGGCTTGTAAATGCCCTAGGGCCATTAGCCTAGTAACCGCCTATGAACCTATGAAGCTATGAACCTATGCAGGCCTCACAACATGTCCTGCTGATGTCATCCACTATAAGTTGACCAGCAGCTATATAAAAGTCAGACATGTGCTGTGGCGCTTGCATAAAGTACTGAGTTCTGTAGTCTGTGTACTTAGATTGATAGGGGATCTGTTCTTACTGCAGTCAAGTGGTGTGTGTGTGTGTGTGTGTGTGTGTGTGTGTGTGTGTGTGTGTGTGTGTGTGTGTGTGTGTGTGTGTGTGTGTGTTTGTGTGTGTTTCTAGTCATAAGAGCAGAAGTCTGTATCCTACAATTAAAACTGCAATCCCATTGACTGACAGTACTTTAATACTTTCACATGCCTACATATCCATTTCATGCAGGCCTCCCTACATCTTCTCTCCAACATACCCTGCTGATGTTATCCATTATAAGTTGACCTACAGTCTTGTTAAAGTAAGAATTGTGCTGTGGTGCTTGCATAGAGTACTGAGTTCTGTAGTCTTTCTACTTAGATAGGTAGGGGTTCTGTTCTCACTGCAGTCAAGTGTGTGTGCATGTGTGTGTGTGTGTGTGTGTGTGTGTGTGTGTGTGTGTGTGTGTGTGTGTGTGTGTGTGTGTGTGTGTGTGTGTGTGTGTCTGTCTGTGTGTGTGTGTGTGCCTGTGTGTGTGTGTGTGTGTGTGTGTGTGTGTGTGCGCGCGCGCACTTTTCATCTAGTTCAATTACTAGACTTCTTCAGATCACTAAGACACAGTCACATTCTACTTAAATGCTCAAATTACCCTCCCCACCCTTTGTTTTTAATTAATTAATTGATTGATGCAACAGGATTATTACCAGAAAACCAATCCAAACACCTTTATGAAATTTAACCATTGAAAATGGTTATAATAGTAGTGATAATAATAATAATATGATAATAAAATGATGAAATGAAATGAGATGAAGTAAAAATGCTACAAAATATTCATAATTAGTTAACCATACAAATGGTAATATTCTTTTAAGTTAAAGTTATATTATCTTATGTGATAATATGAAATAGTGTGAAGAGATATAAAATGATATAAAATGAGATAGAACAACATTACACAAGGTACCAGTGTGTAGCCTGAATAACTAAACTTATGTTACTTACATGTTATGTTATGTTACTTATGTTATGTTATACACAGACTATGTTGCTGTAGAAGGGTGTTTTCAACATGCATCTGTGTGAGTTGGGGGGGCAGGACCTGATGCATGCATGTATAGACACATCCTGAAGCTCCTCATCTCTGAGGTAGACCAACATGTCATCATGGACCTTTTCTAAATGGACAGTGCAACAGACCTGTGTGAGTTGTTAATGTTACATCATTTCTGTTACATCTGTTAGAAGTCCTCAAACAGATTATTGAGGGCAAGTATGGCAACAACACTATCAGCTTTTTGAACTTGACAAAGTCAAGGCATTTTACACAAATCCATACTGAGGTATTCACTCAGCACTGTCAGATGTGGCCATAATCACCTATATCACCAAGTGGGTAGAGCACTGTATTACATACATAGCATTCAAATATGTTGACATATATGATTTGACCTATATCTCAGATACAGTTATCAGGTCTATATAACAGGGCTGTCTGGTAGGCTCTTTCATTTCTGTTATTTAAGTGATGGACATCTCAGATGAAATATACATCCTGTGTCCAAACTGCTGCCTAAAGGACTACAGACTGTGAGCAATCATTGACTCCACCTGTGATATTAATATAATACAGAAAGTATCAACATACACCAACAATTGCTGCCACAGCCATGACAGCACCTACAATGACATGAAAATATGGAGGGATTTGTTACATCAGGAAAACAAACACACAACCCAGGTATAATGTGAACATCACACCTTATAATCAGACCATTAGGTATGTGACCTGTGTCCTGGGGAAGATGGCATGTAGAATGTCCACAAGCATGTGGCTACAGTGATTACTACTCCCTTGTATGTAACACAACCACTGAGTATGTGAAGGACATCCACATCATAGGCCATAATGCCACTATAGTTCACAGCCTTCATCACACCAGTAAATGAGTATAATGCACCCTTCTTCAAGTACCTCCCTAAACATCTTCCTGTGATGTGTAACTGAAGTGTATCACTTTTGTCAAAGTGAGCTGTCACACATCTTATTGGCCATACCTAGGTTTTACTTTTATGACATAAACATGACTGTCTGGTGGTGCAGAACCCCTATCAAGTTGTTACACCAGATGCATGTGTGTTACCTTTTCTGGTGATGTACATAGTACATACATAGGTGTTTGACAATATTAATGTCATGGGTAACATTCATGGTATTGTGGATTGTACTATATATATATAGATATATAGATATATATATATATATATATATATATATATATATATATGCATCATAATGTCACATACAGGTGTAACAGTGTCCCTCCTAACACCTCCAGCAGATATGTTGCCAGGACAGTGTGCGTAATGACCCTTATAGAGTGTGGATGTATAGTTGTACAAGTGTGCTTGTACACAATCATCTCTGATCACTCTATATCACATACGCTATGTCAGAGGCATGGAATTACTGGTGGCATTATTCTGATATTGTCCATAACTGTGCTTGCTTCTTTTAATGTTATCCACAAGCCTTTATCTGTGTCCCACTTGCTAGAGACCTCTGCTGAGATTGCACTCATATTCAGGTAAATCAGTTTGCACAGCTTCACAATATGCAGCCTACCCAACTGTATGTAACATCCTTGATAGATGTCCTCTGCATTATTCATGAAAGGATGCTTATCTCACACAGACATCCTCCCATTGTTATGTCACCTTGTGTGGCAGTAACATAATACACATTTTCACTGTGCAGTCCTTTCTGTACCATATTGATATGTAATTGGTGTTGCTGTTACAACCATCTTCCACTGACATGCCCTCATCTGCTGTACATTAGGTTGTGTCACCTGTCCTTTTTCCCTGTGTTCAGTCCTACAATTCATCCGTGTGTCCCTATTCAATACACACACTTTCGTTGAGTGTTTATTTTACATGGCAGTCCATGTACCTTTACAGATCATTTACAATGCTTCAGTACAGAATACCAGAAATGGGATTTCACAATGATCTGCACTGTAGATATGCTGTCCTGTACTGTGTTTGGACCATGCACTTGCCTATCATGCCTGTCAACTGTTCATATTTTCACAGAATGTCCATGGGACTTTTGCTTTATATATCTGTTGTTATGTGTCTTATCAAAGTTGTGGTTTTCTGCCATATCACTGGAATGATTTGAGGGCTGATGTGATTCAATAATTACATACATTTGAGTTTTAGATTTCAAATCCTTCAGTACATGCATCTTAACAAAAACCTATGGTTATTCTAGCACATTTCTAATGAGCAAATATGTCTAATATGTCCCTATGTCTGCATCATTGGTCCCATATTATGTTGGCCTTTGTCCAGGAGTCTTGCACTTAGAAATTGAAAGCTATTTCTTAAGCACTAGTGATCATTGTAGCATTCCACACAAAAGTGAGGACCTGCAGTGCTCTGATTTAAACAGGATTGCTATCCTTGTCTGCTTACATAGTTTTCTGTCCGGCAACACTGTTGCCAGTCATGAAACGTCACATATTTACATTTAAACGCAGTATGCAACATGAGTATGCAATGAGTACTGCAGCTCATCTGCCATTACCATGCATACATGCAAATTATGTGAGCCTGCACAGAGTTTATTTAATTCCAGGGTTTATTTGCTTATGCTCTAGTTAATTGCATGAAGGGGATGGTTAAACTGGGCTATATTCATTACTCCTACACAGGGGTGTAGCTAGGATTTTCAAATTTGTACTCACAGCTCTCAAACTGCTACCCCCCTCCCCAGCCAAGCTACGGCCATTCTCATAATTCATGGTTTGCTCTTTTAGTGTTGATGAAGAGGCATTCGCTGTAATGCCTCTTCAGTAATATAATTTAGAGTCACTCAAACTTGGTTCCTTGACTTGAAAGCGAACCTGAAAGTCAGTTCTTTGAAAAATGCAGCAAGGTAGTTGGGGTAGAGGATTCATGCTTTTGTTTTCTGTAACTAAGGTACAGGTTTTGAGCTTGTGTAAATTACTAACTACCTGCTACCCCTAACTAGGGTGTTTCATTCACACACACACACCCCTACCTACCTCTTAGTGCAAGAAATATGGACAATGCCTAAAATAAACAGGGACAGATATTAAATAATGCTCTCATGAACTTAGAAAGTTGCTAGAATAACAGGATTTGTGCTAGTATGAAAAATTTGTTAAAATAACAGGATATGTGCTAGTATGAATTTTTCTAAAGGACATGAAGTCTGAAACTCAAAAGTCTCATTATTTAGCAACTTCAGCCTTCAATGATTTTCTAGAAAATCACAAAATTTATGAGGAACAGACAAAAAATATAGGGCAAAAATCTGGACATTCTGCAAAATATGGACAGTTGAGAGGTATGCTACCTACCTACCACACACACACACACACACACACACACACACACACACACACACACACACACACACACACAAAACCTCTCAACCTCTTAGAGCAACAAACCCATAAATAAAAATGAGGCAAAGGCCCAAAAATAAGGACTTTTTTTTAAATATTGCTCTTATAAACTTAGAAAGATAATAGAATAGTAGTAGGTCTTGCATTAGTACGGATTTTCTGAAAGGTATAAAATCTGAAACTCAAATGTCTGCCATTATTTTCTAACTTCAGTCTTTAATGATTTTCCACTAATTTACCAGAAAAACGGACCAAAAATGTGATGCAAAAATATACAATTGCCACACAATACAGCTGGGAACCTGTCAAAGAAGGGGCACCATTTTAATATGAGCACTGTTAACTTGAGCAGCTGACAAAATTAGAGAATCTACATGCATTTCTGAAATAAAAGTAATGTATAACTCTGATCATTACAGTTATTTATAATTGTAAACCCTCCACGTTTTCTTCCAAAATTGCTATTTTGCAGAGAGATTATTAGGGGGAGAGCAACATTTTGAGCCAAAATTGGGGGCAGTTGAGAGGTTTGGATATTCCTAATTCTATAAAGCGATTTATTTGCACATACCTCTCAACCTCTTAATGCAGGAAATCTGGACAAGGCCAAATATATTGGGGGAACATACAAACAGTACTAAAAATTGATCTTGTATAAACATAAGACAGTTGATAGAATAACAGGTCTTGCTTTAGCATGCATGTTTCTGAAGATTGTGATGTCTGAAACTTAATGTCGGTCATTATTTAGTGACTTCATTCCTAAATGATTTTCCAGAAAAGTTTTATTTTGCATTTTACAGCATGAACACCAATAAATATCTGCTAAACAAAGCAATGTAGTCTCACAATGAAACTAGACTTAGCATTAAAACTTCTCTGCCCTTGAATCTCACATTCATTGAAACA